>NC_044309.1:90608495-90908495 GCF_007474595.2 Lynx canadensis | reverse complement strand
CCATGATTCTTTTTTTTTTTTTCTTTTAATTTTAGAGAGAGAGATTGAGAGCACAAGCCAGTGAAAGGGACAGAGAGAGAGAGAAAGAGAGAGAATCCCAAGCATGCTCCACATGCAGCAGAGACTGATGCTGGGCTCAATCCCATGACCGTGGGGTCACGACCTGAGCTAAAATCAAGAGTCAGACACAACCGACTGAGCCACCCAGCAGCCTCGTTATGCTGTGATTCTTAAGTTTGTATTGCTGTCTGTTCCTCTCTTTTGAACTATAAGCTTGTATTTCCAACTGCCTGCCAAAAAACCCCATTTAGATCACTAATACACATGTAAAACTTAATATGGCCAAATATGAATCCCTGATCTTTTCCCCTCAGATCTGCTCCACCTACAGTCTTCCCCATCCCACAGTGATGGCAACTTCATCCTCGTGGTTGCTCTAGCCAAACTCTCTGGATTCGTCCCTGACTCCTCTCTGTCTCCTCCATCCCATAACCAATCCATCAGCAAGTTCCACGGACTCTACCTTCAGAACAGGCCCAGAATCTGACAGATCTCACCATCCCCACTGCTTATACACTGGTCCCCCCTCTGCCTTCCTTTCTGTGCTAGCTTATCGCAGCAACCTCCTACCTGGTCTCCTGCGCCCCGTGCTCTCCCGATAGAGCATTTCTCAATGTAACAGCCGTAGTGATCCTTTTAAAACAGGTCTTAGTATATTACTCCCTTGCTCAAAACCCAGCGATGGCTCCTTATCACACTCATGGTAAAAGCAAAAACCTAAACGGTTCTACAGGCTCTGCCCTACCATCAGTCTCACTGACAGTATCTCCTCCTGTCTCTGCCCTGGCTGCACTGGCGTCTTTCTTGTTCCTTGAACGCATCAGTCTCAGGGCACTTGCCCAGTGTGTTCCCCCCTGTCCGGAAGTGTCTTGCCCAGGGATCTGTGCGTCTAGCTCATTCACCATCTTTGAGTCTTTGTTCATATATCATCTTCTCAGTGGGACCTTCCCTGTTCACTCTGCCAAAGGCACCTGGTTGGGAATGTGAATTGTTAGAACCCTTTGAAAGTGATTGCGAAGTGTCTTTTAAAACATATTAACACATCCTTTAATATAGTGATTCCATTTGGGGGGATCTCTCTCACAGAAATAGAAGGCGTGGAAGAACCCTGTATAAGTTTATGGGGATATTTACTGTACATCTTTCTTAAACCAAAAAGAAGCCGGGAACAATCTGATTGTTAGTCAATAGGAAAGTGGTTGGATGAATTATAGTAAATCATATTAAAGAGCATTATGCAGCTATTAAAAAGAATGAAGTTTCTTGGGGCACTAGGGTGGTTCAGTCTGTTAAGCAACCGACCCTTGATTTCAGTTCAGTTCATGATCTCAAGGACATGAGATTGAGCCCCCGAGGTGGGCTCTACACAGAGCATAGAGCCCGCTTGGGATTCTCTCCTTCCCTCCTCTCTGTCTTATAAGAAATCAACATTAGGGGTGCCTGGATGGCTCAGTCGGTTAAGCGGCCAACTTCGGCTCAGGTCACGATCTCGCGGTCCGTGGGTTTGAGCCCCGCGTCGGGCTCTGTGCTGACCGCTCAGAGCCTGGAGCCTGTTTCCAATTCTGTGTCTCCCTCTCTCTCTGACCCTCCCCCGTTCATGCTCTGTCTCTCTCTGTCTCAAAAATAAATAAACGTTAAAAAAAAAAAAAGAAATCAACATTAAAAAAAAAAAGAAGAATATCTAACTTAGTAACTAACTTAATTACTAAGCCAAAGGATGGCAATACTGGATAATTAAGCGAAAACAGCACGTTGCAGACTAATGTGTAAAGTATGGTTACATTTTTGAAAAACAAAAACAAAACAGAAATTCACATAACTGTCTTAAGATCACACAGAAAATGTAGCTGGATAAACACTACACTGTTAGTATCAATTTCCTGTAGGGTATGGGAACAGAGAAGGAAAATAATTGACTTTTTCTTGAAATACTTTTGTGTCACTTTATTCACTAAAAGGTGCGCATAAGAATTCAGGAGTTGCAATTATTTTTTGAGATTAAACGGCACACCACTCAACAACAACCTCATAATCCATTTCCATTCACTTAAGTGTTTGCTGATCACCTACTGTGTTTCAGGCACTGTGCTAGATGCGGGACGATGGGATGGGTCAGGCACAGCGGTGCTGGTGGCAGTGGGGGGACAGGTATGCTTGTTTTCCATCCAATATCTGAGGGTTTTTTAAATTAAATTATTTGCCCCATTTAAAAATCAGAATATTTTGCATTAAAACTTTAGGCTTCCAAATTTAGTATATCTGGCAATACTGGGCCTGCATTCTCTCTTAGAAAAAATTGACATAAACTACGTACTTTGTCTCCTCTTTACATGAGGCCCATTGTCTCTAGTTGGTCATAGTTCTCACTGCCCCCTATTAAAGGCACGTGTCCCTTCTCACTTGCTTTCCTCCTGTGTGCATTTGAATCTGTAACTCCTGACCTAACGAAGGCAGGGTTGTGTGGATGCAGAGGAAGTAATGGGTAAAGAGGTGTGAAGGGCATAGACTTGAGAGGGCTTGGTGACCAATTTGTAGTGTGGGGACAAGGAGACTTGCGTGGATAATTACGTCACTATCTAAAACATGGAATACGAGAAGAGAGCCCAACTTGGGGGAGGCTAAGAGAAAAGATAAGCGTTCTGTTTTGGACAGTTGGAGATGTCTGTGGAATATCTAGATAACAGTTGAACGTATGGATCCTAGGGAAATCATCAGAATAAGAGAGAAAAATTGGGGAGTTGAAGGGGTAGTTTTTATACTGACTAAAACAATGATAGTTGATGAAATTGTGCAGGGGGTGGTGGGAGAATGAACTCTAAAGAACATTCCTTGTAGACTAGAGTAGAGGAAGGCACTAGCAAAGGAGTCAGAAATGAGCATCCAGGAGACAGAGGAAAATCTGAAATCGTCATAGAAGCCAGGGACTTAAGGAAGTTTCCCAGGAGGGGCTCCTGGGTGGCTCAGTCAGTTAAGCATCTGACTCTTGATTTTGGCCCAGGTCATGATCTCCAGCCCCAAGTCGGGCTCTGCTCTGGGTGCGGAGCCTGCTTAAGATTCTCTCTCTCCCTCTCCCTCTGCCCTTCCCCGACTCCCTCTCTACCCCTCCTTCTCCCCTCTGCCCCTCTCCCTTCCTTATTCCCCTCTGCTCCTACCTCTCCTAGCATGGGTGAGTCCACACTCTCTCTCAAAAAAAAAAACTTTCCCAGGAGAAAATGGTTACTACCCAAATGTCACTGGACGTCATATCTAGTCTTTCAGAACCTAATCTTAAACACAGATGGGAGTCTTGAGCTCTGTCCCAACCCTATCTCAAGCTTGGGGAGGGAACTTACACAAGTCTTTAAAAATTTGGGGGCCTCCGATACCACATCTGTAAGTAAGGAAATTGGACCAGATGATTGATCCCTAAGGTCTTTGAAGTACTAACATTCTAGGATTGTTAGAAGCTGCCTTCTCCAGCCAGCTATCACTAGTACCTGTTGTTCTTGAATCCATGCAGCTGTACGAGTGTGTGTGTGTGTGTGTGTGTGTGTTTCAGTTGCTTCTATATACAGAAGGATGACTGAGGCTAGATTTGGTCAGTTCTACCTAATGAAAAGAGGAAGCAAGTAACTGCTCCTTGAGAAACAACTTAAAGAAGCCTCTAGTAGCTTTCCCAATTCCCATAGATCAGTTATAACATACACGTGAATTTTCTTACCCTGAAGTTACTTCCAAAAGTAAATTCATAGGAATATGAGAACAGTGATTTACAAGGAACCAGTTGTTCTCTCCACCCCAGATCAATCACTTCTTGCAGGGGGGAATTTCCCTTCTGGTTTCTAATGTGTTTATTAACTATGTTATGAGTTTCTTAATGGTGACATCTTTCTCCTACATAGTAGGCCCTCAATAAGTGTGTGTTGAAACAAATGTGTTTCTCAGCTTATTCAATGTTTATGTTTATCAATTAGGTTAAGAATGGGTACCTCCACTTAATTAGAGAAAGGTACGTTTAAGAAGCATAATTTCAGGGGGTGCGTGGGTGGCTCAGTTGGCTGAGCGTCTGACTCTTGGTTTCCACTCAGGTCATGATCTCACGGTTTTGTAGTTCAGGTGGGGTCTGACTCTGACCATGCCCAGAGTCTGCTTGGGATTCTCTGTCTCCTCTCTCTCTGCCCCTCCTCCACTTGCTTTCTATCTCTCTCTTTCAAAATAAATAAATAAACATTAAAAAAAAAAAAAGCAGCAGCATAATTTTAGGAAGTCCTTAAAAAGAAAATGAACCTTGGGGAAAGGAAGCATCATAAGAAAACTCTGTGGAAAAGGGCAGATTCTGGAATAAAGAGAATTGGTTGTGATTCAAGTTGAAAGATGCCAAGATCAAGGAGGAGGGTGGATACAAGTTATAGCTGTCACAGTGCGTGGAGTTAAACAATTATTGCTCAGTCTATGCCCACATACAGAGATGTTGCATATCCTCTTTCAAAGGTTACTATCTGTTGCACCGCATGCAAGGGCAGTCACATTTCCTGCAGGAAGGGGTAGAGGAGGGATCTGCCACCCTGAGTACTCAGGTGCTATTACAGTTTTCTCCTGCAGGGCGGATTTTAACATCGGCTAAGCTAACACCGTTAGTCAATCCCCTCTGTGATGAAATGTGCACATTTGATTTTGTAAGCTCACCATACACTTTCCCCATTAAATTCCTTCCAACAGGTTCCTGATAAGGACCAAAGCCACTTCTTAAGCATGAGGCTCATGTGCAATGGCACTTGTTGTGAAACACAGGGCACCCAGATAATTTGAATTTCTGATAGACAACAAAAAATCTCTAATGTAAGTATTCCCAGAGTTTCCTGGGTTTTTTGTTTTTGTTTTTGTTTTTGTCTAACCTGACAGCCCTGCATTCTGTATTCCATGAGGTTTCTGTTACTGATGTTTCTGATTGACTTGGTTACAAGACGTCAGCCATCCCCTCCAGAGTGCTTTTGTACCTCTGCTGCCCTCTAATGGTCACGGTTGGTCACTGGCACCAGAAAGGCTGGATCACTCCAGTCTAGAAGAATTTCGAGGGAATGGGGATGAAGCATGTCCATTCAGCAAACATTCCTGGAGCGCGATCTTGCTTTGCTCCAGGCATTGTGCTGAGCTAGCTAGCAATTCCACACCTTCAAGAAGTCCCAGGCCAAAAGACTAGACAGGTTTGTTTGTTTCTAATGTTTCTCTATTTCTGAGAGAGAGGCAGAGCACGAGCAGGGGAGAGGCAGAGAGAGAGGGGGAGACACAGAATCAGAAGCAGGCTCCAGGCTCTGAGATGCCAGCACAGAGCCTCGCGCGGGGCTCAAACCCACGAACTGTGAGATCATGACCCAAGCCAAAGTCAGACACCCAACTGACTGAGCCACCCAGGCGCCCCCAGGATGAGAGATTTGTACAGAAAGCATACTGGAATCAAGGTCAGATGTCTCAGAAAAAGATGTTCTGTTCTAAAATCTGTCACTGACAGTGCTGTGCACTTAGATTTGGGAGCTTCTGTTTTCTCTTCAAAATAGAGTACAGACAGCAGGAAGGAAATAATTACTATTTGAAAAGTGCAGCAGAGTTCATCTAAAGAAAACAGCTTTGGGCAAACGCTTGGCCATGCAAAGCCAGGACACGGAGTCTAGCAAGGATGAGAAAAATTAAACATAAGTAAATAAAACTGATAAAACTGCTATAGATAAAGTGGAAAAGGGCATTATCCTTAGATGACTTATGTGGATGATCACTGATTTGGGAAATGGGCTGGAGACAAAGGATTGGGGTCTTAAAGAACAGGCAAGAGAGGAACCAGGCAAAGACACCTATTGTAAATGAGAGCATGCACGTCTAGCAGGACAGCAGCTGGCCAGCCCACGGGGCAGTCTGAAATGAGTCTAAAGTTCCTTAATTTGCTCAGTAATCTTCCTCGATTCCTTCCAGTCTTTTATAAAGCAAGTTATAGGCAACAGTGTTGGGTCCCTAGGTCCTAGAAATGAAAGCCTGGGGCTCTGGGGCCAAGTTAGAGCGAAGGAATTGAGACAGAGCCAGAGCATGAAGGGGAGGCAAGGAAGTAGCAGCAAGAGGGGATTAAGGAGAATGGAGCATTGCTGGTTCCCGATGACAATAGGGCATGCAAACATCCTCCTGGAAATACCTAGAAATAGTTGGGTGTTGACTATATTTCCTACAGTTACAAAGCATAGGTACCTGAGATATTTTACTTGTATAGGAGGGCCCCAGAGGGCTGGAGAGTCTTGTGATTCTTAAAGCTCATATATGATGAGGTTGTTGCTAATCTGTGCGATCCTGTACTGTTCCAACAGTCTGTGGTTCTTACGTGGATTCCAATCGAAAGAGAAATGTTATACTAAAGGAGCACAGAGAAATGGGTGATAAAGGTCAGCTGCTGGGACTGTGGAGCGACTCCATGACACGTGTATCACACCTGGCCTTCCTCCACTAGCTCCTCAAATGCTACTTCCTCTTGCTGACCGCCTGGGCTAGAACCCTAGAGGCATCCTCCACTTCTGGCTCTCTCCGCCCTCCCTACCCCTGCAGCTCCTCACCGAATTCTATAAATTCCACCTCCTAAAAATATGCTTACTCTGTCCGCTTATCTCCATCTCCTCTGGATCACCCCCGTGCAGGCCACCATTATGTCTTCCGAACAACCTCCTAAAAGGTCTTGCTGACTCAAGTCATCCTAAAAATGAACCCCATCAATAGCTTCTCATTGCTCATAGCATGAAACATGATGAAAAGTTTCTTTCTGAGCCGGCTGGTGCCAGCCAACTACTGAGATCACTCAGATAACTGCTGAGTTTATCTTCTCCCCACTACCGCTCTCTTTCATCCTAAGCTCCAGCCATCCTGAATTTTGTGCAGTTCATCAGTACGTTGGGCTCTCTCTTGCTTCAGATCTTTGTACAAGTACGACTTCCTCAAGGGAGTCTTTCCTGACCCTCCCTAGAGGGAAAGTTTCTCATTCTGTGTGGCCAGTTCTCCTAGAGGTAATAATGGTAATGTTAGAAATTTATAGTGTCCACGGCAAGCCAGGCATATCAAGATGATTAGTAGGAATACACCATTATTTTTGCAACAGAGTAAATAAGAATAAAGAAATAAAGCTTTAGACAATTGGTCTTTGGGATAAACTATAAACATACTTGAAATAAACTAATTAAATACTAATATCCTTATCTAAGGATATTAACCTTAAAAATATGGAAGAAACTTTCACATAAATTCAGTGATTTGAATTCTTAATATGCAAAATTAAAAGCCACGTTCAATTTTGGGTTTTATCCAAACGTGAATTTTGACATTATCCATAAAACCAGAAAGAGCTGCAGATCACATAGTGCTGTGAGGCTTGTACGACATGGCAGAATTTCGGTTTCCATTGAATAAACAATAAATGACTTTAAAAATTAAACACAAAGTTAAATTTTTCATAAAGAATTGATTTACTAAGTGCCTGCACTGTTCCTTCCTAAAATGTAAAGAAAGCGACCCCTGGTGGAATGCTGATGAAGCGTTTCTCTAGTGTTTTGAATTTATCGACTCAACCACTGTAGGGGTGATAAAGGTCTGTGTGCCAGGCATTGTGCTAGGCTCTGGAGACAAAGACAAGACTGAAAAGCGAAGTTCAGAAGGTTGAGAGGCAACGATTTTTAGAAAAAGCCGATCATAGCTGCAGGGGTTAGAGTGGAAGTAATGAATTTGGTAAGGGACTGTGGGAGAGATGGTCAGGGGTGTCTATACAGAGTAGGGTAGCAATAGAGACAGGCTATTTGGACATGGTACCTTCTGGAAATTGTCAGTGGTTTCATTTGGTGGTGCATGAGCACTTACGGGACAGTGGAAAAGTAGGCAAGCACCTAGCCTTTATCCTATTGCATTGTGCCTGTCAAATGGTCTTTGCTGGATATGAACAGAGTTGTAATAAATCCTGCACAAAAATACGTTGAGTGGGAGCCTGGGTGGCTCAGTGGGTTAAGCATCCGACTTCAGCTTGAGTCATGATCTCACAGTTCGTGGGTTTGAGCTCCATGTTGGACTTCGTGCTGACAGCCCAGAGCCTGGAACCTGCTTCGGATTCTGTGTCTCCCTCTCTCTCTGCCCCTCCCCTGCTTGCACTCTCTCTCTCCCACCCCCCTCTCTGTCTCTCAACAATAAATAAACACTTAAAAAAGTTAAAAAATAAATAAATATCATGGCAATGAGCAACAGCAGGGTCGCTACAGTTTATTGAGGCATTTATATGTGCCAGCAGCTTTTTCTCCATTATTTTAATCCTCACGACAACCCCATAAGCTATGTGTTGTTAGTCTCACTGTCGGGTGGAGGAGGCTAAAACTTGCATAGGTTAATGACTTGCACCGGGCATTTAGCCAGTAAGCTGTGTGGCTGAGCAATGTGACGGCCACTGTGCTACTCTGGTCCGGTGGGCCTGGACCCCAGCACTGGGTCGTCAGAAAAGATAGGGTGGATAAAGCCACGAGGACAAATGAATTCATCAAGGGAGGCTTGAGAGGGAAAGAGAAGGGGGAAGGGTGGAAGCCGAGAGAACAGCAACAGTGGAGGGAGCAGCAGAGAAGGCGAAAAAGGAGAAGGCAAAGAAAACGGAGGAAGAGACCACCTAAAGGAATTAGAATTCCAGAATTCCTTTTCAGAAGGAAGTAGAATTCAACCATGTCAGACACTGCAGAGAAATGAGGTGTGATCAAGTTTAGATGTTGATCACAGATGGGCAGTTAGGAGCCCCCGAGTGTCTCAGAGAGACAGATGTCCCTGGAATGGAGGACAGCCTTCTATCAAGGGAGCTGAGGAGCTGTCGGAAGTGGAAGAAGGGAGCGAGCCAGCGCGGTAGGCTTTGTCAAAGGGCCTGGCTGATGAGATGGAAGGTTTCCCTGTAAATTAAATATTGAAGAAGGTATCATTCGGAGGAGGGGCAGACATGGAGAACAAGAGGTTGATGGTAAAGTAGAAAGAATGACTGACCAAGTTGGGAAGCAACAGAGGACCCAGAGTGTAGAGGAAAATAGGCAAGAAGAGAGATACGCAGGAAGAGGGGGAAGGAGGGAGGCCCCACATACAGGGGTCTGTCTGTAAGCAGAACAGGGAAGGCAGAGTCAAGCCCAAGGCCTGCTTTTTACCTCTGGAGTCGAAACCGGGGACAGTGGCTCAGAGTCAGAGGATAGGAAAGGACAGGAGGCTTGAAGAGGAGCCTTCTCACAACCACTGTGGGGTATGGAGGTTACGGATGAGCCAAGACCAGCAGGAAGGGGCTGGCTGGAGTCGGCAGGCACACGCCAGCACATCAGGGTTTCAGTCTGGGAGCAGAGAAAGCAGATCACAGGAAACTAGAGAGGAACTAGGTAAATTTTTACGGGGCAGATATTTTGCAGGTCAGCTATGGCAGAAAAGAAACGAGAATCCTGCCAACATTTGAAAAAATAGGGGGTAGGGTAGGGAGTGAAGCCTGGGGATGGACAAGGGTGTCGTGATAGACTGACATAAAAGGGGGAGATTGAGAGTGGAGATCTTAGTGTTGGATGCCAGTTTGGTGGGGACAAGAGGGTGGGAGCTCAAGGGTAGGAAATTGTGACCCAAGGGGAAAATGCTAGGCTTTTAGTGAGAAGGCCTATCTGTGTGCCAAGCATCATGCTAAGCACATCCCATATATATATATGATTTTGCTTAACCTTACAGCAAACCTACAAAGTAAACATTACTCTTCTCCTTTTACAAGTTGATTTGCCACATGGTGTGTGCACTAAATCACAATGCTGAGGTTGAGAGGCGGAGCAGTTGGGTGATGAAAGACGAGGGTGGGTCACAAGAGGGAATTGTTCTCCTAGATTGGATTTGAAGGTTGGGGAAACAGGGAGCTGGATGTGGCTAAGTCTGACACTCCGGGAATGGCCACCACACCATGATGGCCAGGAGCAGGGATAAAGATACGAGCTAAGGGAGTAAATTATAAGCACAGAAGCAAGGGTACTGAGGAGACAGGATGAAATACCCGGATTGTATGAGCTCTAAAAGTAGTGACCTTAAGGTATGGGGCTGGCCTGGGCAGGGCTGGCGACATAATTTATAGGGCCCAGTGACAAATGAAAATATGAGGGCCTCCATTTAAATAGAGCGCTGTTGGGGTGCCTGGGTGGCTCAGTCAGTTAAGCGTCCGAATCTTGGTTTCTGCTCAGGTCACAATCCCGTGGTTTGTGGGTTCAAGCCCCGCATCGGGCTCCTTGGTGAGGGCGTGGAGCCTGCTTGGAATTCTCTGTCTCCCTGTCTCTCTGCCTCTCCTCTGCTCACACTCTGTCTCAAAATAAATAAATTTTTAAAATTATATATAATGCTGCTAAAGTTACTAAAATATAGAAAACTCTTTCCTTTTTTTTCTGCGGTCTCTTGGCCTGTCATGGTGTTTTTACTTGTAATTGCATGTTGTGGTCCCTTGGACATGGGGATACTTGCAGAGTGAGTGCAGACCCTCACAGGTGCCCCGTGGGGGCTCTGTCCCATGACTCAGTGCAAGGCCCATTGGCTTCCGATTTCTACCTCCCTGATGTGCTGCACCTGAGCTGAATGGAAATAAGTCGGTCTCTCCTTCCATAGCCCACCATTCCAACCAGAGCAGAAGGGCAGCCGTGAAGGAACCACAATTCCTAGATTGGGGTGGGCAAGAGGCTAACCCTTGCCGAGGACCCACCAGACACAGTGGTGCTGCCAGCTGTGTCTGAGAACAGAGATGGTCCTGACGTGCCCTACTAAATGCGTCATAGGGAATGTTCACTCAGCCTCAGCCCTACCTGTGTCCGCATCCAGTCCCCAGCCAGGGCCAGGGAGCAATGATGGGACACAGGTTCACTTGCTCTGCCGACATGGCCCACTCACTACCCCAGGGAGGGGACAGGAAGGGGCAGAGTGGGCATCACTCCAACTGCTGGGGGTGTAGGAATTGAGGGGAAGTATAGGAAGCCAAGAATCTGACCAGGGAAGGTGGGGAGACAGTGGGAGGTGGGACTCATGAACTGTGGCTCCAAGCCTCTTGAGTACTGTTCCTTCAGACTTCACATACAAAACATAAATTAAAAGGTAAAATTGTTATATTAGATTGCTAGGGCTGCTGTAGTGAAGTACCACAGACTGGGTGGCTTAAAACGCAGAAATTTATTTCCTCACTTGTTTAGAAGCTAGAAGTCCTACATCAAGATGTCCCTTACAGGTTGGTTTCAACTGAGGCCCTTCTCCTTGGCTTGTAAACAGCCATCTTGTTTCTCTTCCTTTACCACGTCTTTCCACTGTGTCTGTGTCCTAATCTCTTCTTTGTACAAGAAAACAAGTCATATTGGATTAAGGCTTACCCCAGTGACCTCATTCAACCGTGTCTTTAAAGACACCATGTTCAAAATCTTTTTTTTTTTTTAACGTTTATTTATTTTCGAGAGAGAGAGAGAAGCAAAGTGTGAGTGAGGGAGGGGCAGAGAAAGAGAGAGAGGGAGACACAGAATATGAAGCAGACTCTAGGCTCTAAGCTGTCAGCACAGAGCCTGACATGAAAAAGTCTACTTTTCAGACTCCTGAACCATGAGATGACCTGAGCTGAAGCCAGACGCTTAACCAACTGAGCCACCCAGGCGCCCCTAAGGACCCCATGTTCAAATATAGTCCCATTCTGAGCTACTAAGTATTAGGTATTCAACATAGGAGTTTTGAGAGACACAATTCAGCCCATAACAATTGTTAAGAGTTTCAAGACAACACTATAGAGCATTAAGCCCCAAGCAGGGGTATTTCTGTGCACGGACGCTGTGTGACTACACCGGACACATGCCCCTGAAGCCAGCCCTGGGCTGGGAGACAGCAGTGTGCAGCTGGAAGCATTGGACCGGCCCCTCCCAGACCTAGAGGCATCAGGTTCACAGCCGAATGAGCACCCTTCCCTGGACAGAATTGTAAATGAAGCAAAGCAGTGCACTTGATGAGAGCCAGGTTTCCTTGAGATGATAGGATGAAAATGCCTTTGAGCAGGTTGAGAATAAAGAAAAGTTTCTTTGCAAGCAAATGAACATCCCACTGCACAGAGCAGAAATGTCCAAGAGGGAGGTCAGCAGTGAGCAAATGAACTCTGGAGGGAGTGTAAAGAGTGGATGGGAGTATAAAGAGGATACATCCTGGAGGACCTGACATTTCATTACTTTTCCGTTACACTGGTCTTAAATTCCCAGAATTTTTAAATTAAAATTGAATTGAATTCTGATCAAATATTAACATTTCTTGATCCAACCGCTATGGTACTTCCTATACAAATACGTGGTGTTAACTGATTGACCAGTGGAAAAGTGTTTCATGCCGATCTACCCTTGCTCTCTCGTGGCATCCGTTCCAATCAATGCAATATTTACAGAGGATGGATTATGAACAGGTACCTACTGTAGCCCTAGTATACAGCCCACTCTCCCACACTGGAGACAAAATCATAACTGTTATCACAACACGGTAGTGCTCTAACAAATTAAGCTTAGTCCCTTGTATATTTGCTTGGGAGTCATTATCCTCGTTCTTATATTAGTCTCTTCCAGAGAACAACAACGAAAAAGACTTGTCTGCAATTATATGGATAAAAATACAAGCAATTAATAAATTTAAAGAGCTTCTCTATAGTGGAATGTCACTATAGGAAATTAATAGCCCATGAAATAGATAAAAGCATTTTTCTTACACAGAAAGCTACCAATACTGACATATGGTGCATATGATTTTTGTTTTTTCTTTAAATCCCATCAACTAAGATTACAAAAATAATTTTAAAATTACTCAAATAATGACAATTGTTTTAAAAATTAAATACATGTTCCTTGCAGAAAAAATTTTAAATATAGATAAGCAGAAAACAAAGGTGGCATCATTATAATCCTAACACCCACTTACTTTTAGATGCTTTTGTTTATTTTTTCTAGTCCTTTTTCTATAATTATAGACCCATTCACTTCCTTGTTGCAAAAAGTAGAATCCTGTTTACATAGTGTTTAGTAATCTGCCTTTTCCCACTAACAATGTAAGATGAACATTCTTGTAGAACATTGTGTTAACGACTACATTTAGTTATAATTTATTTTTTAAATTTCCTGTTATTGGACACTTACATTGATTTCAGTTATTTACCATTATACATAATGTAGAAATGTACATCCTTCCAGCTATAATTTTTTGCACCAATATGATTATTTCCATGAGATAGATTCATAGATGTCAATAATATCTCAAAGTGGGAGATGGAGAAAGGGGAACCCTCTTACATTGTTGGCAGGAATGCAAACTGGTGCAGCCACTCTGGAAAACAGAGTGGAGGTTCCTCAAAAAGTTAAAAATAAAACTACCTTATGATTCAGCAATTGCACTACTAGATTTTGTAAGATTTTATTTTTAAGTAATCTCTACACCCAACATGGAGCTCGAAATTACAACCCCAGGATCAAGGGTCACATGCTCCACTGACTGAGCCAGCCAGGCCCTCCCGCACTACTAGGAATTTATGAAATACAAATACTAAATAACAATACAAAAATAATTCAAAAATACTAATTCGAAGGGATACATGAACCCTGATGTTTATAGCAGCATTATCTACAATAGCCATTATGGAAAGAGCTCAAATGTCCATTTACGGATGAATGGATAAAGAAGACGTGGTATATTTATACAATAGAATATTACTCAGTCATAAAAAAGAATGAAATCTTGCCATTTTTGCAGTGATTTGGGTGGAGGTAGAGTGAGCTTAGAGTGTGCTAAGTGAAATAAGTCAAAGAAAGACAACATGATTTCACTCGTGTGGAATTTAAAAAACAAAACAAATGATCATAGGGGAAAAAAGAGAGGTAAACCAAGAAACAAGACATTTAACTATATAGAACAAACCGATGGTTGCCAGAGGGGAGGTAGGTGGGGGGATGGGGACTAAATAGTGTACTTGTCATTAGCACCAGGTATTATATGTAGGTGTTGAATCACTAAATTAATTGGACTCCTCAGGGCTCCTCGGTGGCTCAGTCGGTTAAGCATCTGACTCTGGATTTTGGCTCAGATCAAGATCTCACGGTTTATGGAATCGAGCCTCGACTCTCTCTGGGCCTCTTCCCCTGCTCTCACTCTCTCTCTCTCTCTCAAAATAAATAAATAAACATTTAAAAAATTGTATACCTGAAACTAACATATACTGTATGTTAACTAACTGGAACTTAAACAAAAACTTAAGGGGGCGCCTGGGTGGCTCAGTCAGTTAAGCTTCTGACTTCGGCTTAGGTCATGATCTCACAGTCTGTGAGTTCAAGCCCCGCATCGGGCTCTGTGCTGACAGCTCAGAGCCTGGAGTCTGCTTCGGATTCTGTGTCTCCCTCTCTCTACCCCTCCCCTGCTGACATTCTCCCTCTCTCTCTCTCTCTCAAAAATAAACATTAAAAAGAAATTTAAAAAAACTTAAGAAAAAAGTCTCAAAGTATATGCATGTTTTTAAGCCTTTTAAAGAAAAATACCTTTAATCAGGAAGAAAAGGTTAAGAACTCATCTGCTTGTACAATTATTAGGTATTTCCACTTAGAGAAGCATACCAGTGAAAAGCATACCAGATTAAAGCAGTAAGATCAAGGTTGAATTTTTGCCTTGTCCATTGACAGACTGCAAGACCTTGATTCATTACTCAACCCTTTTAGGTCTTGTCATTAGAGTTGACAATGAGTCAACAATACAGTTGTGCTTGAAGTTAAATTAGTTAGATCCACACACAGTAAATATGAACAGGAACAAACCAGGAGAATATCCATGAATATATAAATGGGAAGAATGGGAACTCAAACACAAATGTAACTTAGTCACCAGGCATTCAGTGACATTTCTTTAGGTTCTGTTTGGGCAAAGACATGTTGGTTGACCGTAGCTACACAAGAAATGGATGGCGAGCTGCCAAGCTGAAGGTGATCCCCCAGGCCCTGCCCAGGGAGTGGCAGCCTTGGCTAGGCAACCTCAAACATCATAGTGTCCTTGAAGGCACTGTTTCCCTAGTGCATGAGATGGTCTCAAGCTTCCTTCACCAAGAAATACTTAAAATCAATCAATCCCCCTGTACCATATTATACTGCTTCATATATAGCTTGCCTATAAGGAGATAATACACTAATATGTTGACGTGAGAATTCAATTCTCTGGACAGTTAGGCTTTTCTTATAAAGTAGAAAATCAGTATGCTGATTTTTATCAACCTCTATGAACTTGATCACTTCAGATCTGCCATTGAGAGATAAGTCCATTCCAAGGAGACTGAAGAATTCTAGCCTCTGAGATGGCAGGGCTAAGATGGATTCCCCAATATTCACCAAGGTCAGTGCCACTCTGGTGGAAGCCAGTCTGGAGTATCAGTCACTCCTATTGGGTGTGAATTGCTTTCTTTAAACTCCAAAAAGTAATGGAAAAAATATTTTGTTAAGTGTTTCATTTGTTTAATAGACATCGGTGAGTATCTAATTTCATACCCTGTAGGAGGTCACAGTCTTAACTCCGAAAAGAGACATAAACAATATGATAATGATTACAAACAATAAGCAAAATGCAAAAGTTTATAAATCTAAATTACTGAGAGAGAACAGAGGAGATGATTATATCAGGGAAGTTTGAGAAGGATTCATGGAGGAAGTAATATTTATGATAGCTCATGAATGGTGTATAAGGATATACCTAGCTGAAGGTGGGGTGAGGAGAGGCAAGCATTCCAGATAGTTGGAACAGCATGTGCTAAGGGCTAAGGCATGGAAATGAGAAGGGACATGGTATGCTTTAGGAATCATAACAAATTTACTGGGACTAGAACAAAAAATACAAAATCAATGGAAAGGAACAAGAAAGAGGTAGTGATGGGATTTAATACTAGAAAGATCGTTTGGGACCAGCTTATGAAGGTCATTTTATGCTATTTAAAGGATCTTGGATCATATCTTGTAGTCAAGATAGAGAAACATGTTGCAAAAGTGAGATAAAGTCAGAGTTGACTGGATTTTTTCCTAAAGATGTTTTAATTACTGGAAAGACATTAACCTGAAGGAGGATACTTGGTGAAGTGCTGCATGGTTCTGAAGTTGACTTTATCCTGTAGAATACTTTTTATCAACAATTTTGTGGATAGAGAAAGTAATTTCATCAAACTGTCCAATCATGCAAGCCTGGAAAAAAAATGCTAAAATGTTGAATGATGGAATTACAGATTTGAAAGACTACACTATCAACAATAGCCAAAGTATGGAAAGAGCCCAAATGTCCACCAAAGGCTGAATGGATAAAGAAGATGTGGTGTGTGTGTGTATACACACACACACACACACACACACACACACACAATGGAGGATTACTTGGCAATCAAAAGGAATGAAATCTTGCCATTTGCAACTACATAGAGGGAACTTGAGGGTATTATGCTAAGTGAAATTAGTCAGAGAAAGACAAATATCCTATAATTTCACTCATATGAGGACTTCAAGATACAAAACAGATGAACATAAGGGAAGGGAAGCAAAAATAATATAAAAACAGGGAGGAGGACAAAACATAAGAGACTCTTAAATATGGAGAACAAACAGAGGAGTTGTGGGAGGGGGGGTGGGCTAAATGGGTAAGGGGCATTAAGGAATCTACTCCTGAAATCATTGTTGCACTATATGCTAACTTGGATGCAAATTAAAAAATAAATTAAAAAAAATTTGAAAGACTCTTCTAAAAATGTTTATTGAGCATCTATTACGTCTCAGGAAATTTTCTAAGTGCTGGGGATCCAGTCATGACCATGTCAAAGTCCTTGGCTTCATAGAGTTTGTATTCTAGGGAAGAAGACTGATGATAAACAAATAGACAGGTATATAATACAGCATCATGCACTGACACATGAATTGAAGGAAACTGGTACATTGTAAAAGAGGATAGGGAGTAAGAGCAGAGAGAGAAATTCTGGAGGAAGAGAGTTCCAGGCAGGGGAACAGCAAGTGCAAAGTCCTGAGATGGAAACAAGGTTGGCATGCAAGAAGGCTAGAGTGGCTGCAGCTGACATGTGATGGGGAGCATGATAAGAGATGAGAGTGGTAAGAAATGGAGTAAGGGGCTGCCTCAAAATGTTGGATCAGTGATTCCAAATAAACAAGATAGCAGTGAACCACAATGTGTATTAAGTCATTCAAAACTAGTTGGATGGTGTTAAGGCGATAAACATATAATAAGCTCTGGGTTTTATTTTGTGAAAATCAATTACACAAGGAAAAGATGAAGGAGATCTATGCTATTGGCTGTTTATGTGAAAAAGATCTCAAGGCTGTGGTAGATCCCCAGGCTAGTAGGAGCTCGTATGAAATGATGGCTTTGACAGACACACATACCGACACTTAACACAAACTCAGACTAGATTCACAGAAACATACCCTGTTAGGTAACAGAATAAACTAATACTCTTTTTACATACAATATTTAAAGTATTACGTTTGATTTGGTATGGTAAATTTTAAGAGAGCTGTTGATTTAAAATGTTTCCCATTATTCAATGACAAGGATGCTGAGAAAAGTAAACACATCCACTCATATATATTTTTCTCAGCTTCCCATCTCATCATTTCGGAGCTCTGCTTATTTACATATTTACGTATGTATATATTTACTCACTGTACGCCCAACATGGGGTTCAGACTCGCAACCCTGAGATCAAGAGTAGCGTGCTCCCCTGACTAAGCCCACCAGGTGCCCCGTGAGCTCTGCTAGTGTAGAGCTCTTAGATCTCAAGTGAGAAACGATCCCATGAGGACACAAGCATGGTTTTACAGACTGGGAAGTGGAGGCTGTCATTTTGGGCTCTTCAAGCCACTGAACCAAGGAGAAAGATGTAGCTTATGACACAGGTTCTGGGTATTGATTGCCGCTGTCAAGGGGGAAATGAGATTGGGGAGCACAAGGAGGACAGGAAGGCTTTAAGACTGAAATCCGGGGAACTCCGCTTACCAACAGTTCCATCTCCAGCGATGAAAGTTAATGTCAATTCCAGCACCAATAAAGACCACTGAGGGAGGGCTCACACCCTTTAGCAGTGAAGGTTTGGCGCACACCATCAGGGTAGGAAACCGAGAGACCCAAAGTGCCGGCCGAGGCCAAGGGAGCATGGAAGGAGAGTGAAATTGCATCCTGGTGACAAATCACAGAAACAAAGACAATAGCAGCCGCGCAGGCTTCCTTTGTTTTGTGTGTATTTGCGTCTATTCACCACTTACTTACTTTCCCTCTCTTTTCTCCTATATTGTATAAGAATTGTTGGAGATGATTACCTCTATTTTTAGAAAATTTAGGCAGAAGATATATTAAAATCACCTGGAGACAGATATAATGACTGATGAGAGCCTGTACGTCTTTTGAAAGAGTGACAGCACCTTCGATTATTTGACGAATATTTGCATGATATTATTGTTACCGGAAATTGAAACAGAAGGTAGAAAGGCGAGAATAAATGCTGAATAGCCACAGGGTAGGATTTGTCTGTTCTTGCCCTTCTGTGCTTTCCTTTGTAGTTTAAAGAAAACTGCATCTCCTGGATGCCCTTGACAGCTGACTCCTCATTATAGAACCCGGAAGAACTAGAGGAGCCTTTTCTTTCTCTGCTTCTTATTGGGCCCCTGGCAGTAACATAGGAGCTGCACAGGTGGTGGTTCGTCCACGTTCCCGCTTTCCTCCATGGAAATGCATCAGCATTGCACGCATCAGGAGCAAGCTCTCTGTGGCCTCAGCAGAACAGTGGTCATGGCTCTTAGTTACACCTCTTCTCTTTTTTTCTCCTTCATGCACAACAGTGAAAATGGCTTCCTGTAGTTCTTAATCTCTGGATAGCTACACATTTTCCTTTTCTTTTTTTTTTTTTTTTTTCCTCTTCTGGCCTTTCCAAGTCTTTGATAACCAACTGCCAATATTAAATTCCATCTGTTTGAAATAACTAGCAGGGGTTCTCGTTTACCGTAAGGACAAATACTGATACAGATGAACCCATGGCCCAACCTCTGCAAAGAAACCATGGAGTAGATGGGGAGGAAAAGGATGGTCATTGACAGGCCAGGAAAAAAAAAATGGGGAGATCAGATAACAGGATGTCTTTATAAAGTCCAGGATAGCATATTGTGATTTCTGATGTGTAGCAGCTTCAGGTAAGAATGGAGTCCAGAGGGTGTGGCCTTGGAAATAGTGGCTGAGGTAAAGTAGAGGTGTAGTTTCACTGTGATTGATGAGATCTGTGATGCAGGGATGCTACTTGGGTCACTCAAATGGCCATTGAAACAAGGACAAACGATGCTGGGATTATGACATAGGGAGAAAGATGAGAACATGTTAGATTATGTCTTCTAAAATATGGTAATAATTTTTTTTTAGAGAAATACATTTTAATGGCCAAGACAGAATATTAGAAATCATATGAATTATTTCCCCCTCTTCAAACTGCTAAACAAATGCATAATGATTGCTCTGCCTCTTGTCTCAAGCCTTAGAGCTACTGGCAGTGACTTAATACAAACATGCACACTTGGCTTTGTAAGCATACTGGAATCTCACATTTTCCTCCGGGGCACATAAAATAAAAATAATAGAAGTCACAGATTTATATTTGCCCTTGGCTGAGATCACTGCAGCTCTTTTCTTAAAAAAAAAAAAAAAATCCTGCAAGAAAAATCCCGTGTTACAAACATAAAATAAAAAGGTATATCAGAAGATCCAATGTTTAATGGTCCAGCAAGTGCACTGTAATTAGCTAATATGCTTTCAGAATGACATGAAATTATCATTAGTGAATAATGGGATTAAGAAGACTGCCGGAAGTTATGCATACTTCACCCCAATGTGCTGTCAGAGTGACTTCATTTTACACTCGATTTGCGTATTAGATTCCTTAACCTCTCTTTTGCTGAAATCTCTGCAGTGATGATACAGTTAATATTACCCGGCATTTCTCTTCCAGGAAACACAAAAATAGCACCAACGTGTTAATTTGGTATCAACAAAATTTGTGGCAGGGTCACGCTCCTAAAAAGCCAGCACGAATTTATCTTTTAGCTGGATTTGCCTGTGTTTTTATCATATTTACTGTCCCCTGTAACTTACACCCACAAAACAGTCCCTCCAGGATAGAGCTCATTAGAATTGGTATTTTACCCTGGAGTACACTTTGCTATTTCCCGTTATAATTAATGTATCGTGGGCCCCATTAGCATTGTTACATAGGCTCCATCTCTACCTGCTAGAGAAAAACACTGTATTCTGTCACACTTTCTCTGCACTGTGGCAAGTTTTATCTTCAACTCATAACTACAGCCCCGAGTCTACTAAATTCAGCAGGTTAAAAGTCGTATGTAGGTTAAAAAGGGATAATGGGACCTAAGTCTGAGGAAGGGATAATTTATGGTTAAAAATTTCTCTCTCCAAAGATCTTTTAATTTTTTTTTTTTAATTTAACTGTAGGCTATGCCTTGCAGTGCTAATTTGTAAGGAGAGAGCTTAAGGGTAATTTTTAAATATTTTACCAAAATCAACTGTAATTACAAAGCATGGTGCACTGTGATCTGTTCTCCACTCTTCTGTATTTTAGCTGGTCTGGTTTTTGCATCTTGGCTTGCTTTTTTAATTTGTTACCTTTTTTAATTTTAATTAGGCTCCACACCCAATATGGGGCTTGAACTCATGACCCTGAGATCAAGAATTGCACAGTTCACCCACTGAGCTAGCCAGGCACCCATTGGATTGCTTTTTTTTTTTTTTTTTTTAATTTTTTTTTTCAACGTTTATTTATTTTTGGGACAGAGAGAGACAGAGCATGAACGGGGGAGGGGCAGAGAGAGAGGGAGACACAGAATCGGAAACAGGCTCCAGGCTCTGAGCCATCAGCCCAGAGCCTGACGCGGGGCTCGAACTCCCGGACCACGAGATCGTGACCTGGCTGAAGTCGGACGCTTAACCGACTGCGCCACCCAGGCGCCCCTGGATTGCTTTTTTATAAGTCCTCTCAAAACTTGTTATTCAGGAGATACAAGATAGATCTATGTGGGAGCTTCAGTCGCTGAGGCTGTAAGATAGAAATAAGGGCAATGGAACAGAAATATTATTGGTGGTTGACAGTTGTTCTCAAGGGCACAGCTAAGCAAAGAGGTAAATATCGACATGTATAGAATATTTTTTTCCAACATAAAAATACCTTTATTATTTTCTGGTAATAAAAATGATACATGCTCATTATACAAGTTTTAAATACATAAAAGGCAAAAGAAAGTAAAGATCACCCAAATCCCATAGCCCAGAGAAAGACATCATTTTTGGCAAAGATCTCTGTATGAAACATATATTATTTTAAAATATCCAGTGTCAGAAATGGGCCCATATTAAACATATTATCCTATATCTTGCTTTTTCACTCAATAATATTTCAGGGACAAATTTCCATAGCAATAAATGCAGTCTAAATAATCTTTAATGACAGTTGTATATGACTCAGTAGTATATATGTGCTAGAATTTATGTAACCCATTTTCTGTTGAAGGATATTTAGGCCATTTCCAAAGTTTTAATATCATGAATATCATAAAGTACATCTTTGCCCTCATGTTTACATACTTGTGTAGTTTTTATTCTTTAGGACAAATTGTAAACAAATTGCTGGGTAAAAGTGTATCATTTAAATGTTTGGTATATATTGCCAAATTTGATACATACTGTCTCTAGAAAAGTTGTACCAGTCTTCACCCCTGCCAACAGTGAACAAGAATGTCCCTTTGTTCATATTTTGTCAATTACTTTGATATTTGCCAATCTTGGAGAATACAATTAATATAAATAAGATAAACACATATGTTATTACTGTTTTTATTTTCAAATAGGGTATGCCTTTAATTTTTTAAAGTTTACTTTTTTATTTTTGAGGGAGAGAGAGAGAGTGCATGTGGCACATGTGCACAAGCAGGGAAGAGGCAGAGAGAGAGGGAGACAGAGAATCCCAAATAGGCTCTGTCAGGGCAGAGCCCAATGTGGGCATCAAACCCCACAACCATGAGATCATGACCTGAGCCAAAATCAAGAGTCAGACACTTGACTGACTGAGCCACCTAGGTGCCCCAGGAATACCTAATTTTTAAGTTATCCCTTTTCAGAGCAAATATTTCCTGGATTTGAATAAAGAGTTTTCAATTTGTGTCCATACTTCACTATCAGCGTGACTTGGGATAAGGGTCAACTTTCTTGATATCATTTTCCTTGCTATTATAGTAACAGAACCCAGTTCAGTTGGCATTCAGAGTGTAGGTGATGAAAGCACTTATCACACTATTAGACACCTCAGTGTTAACTGAGTCTGAATCTCCTGCACGTAAGTTCTTTCTACCTGCTTACTCTCCATTGCAATCAATGTTGGTCTGTAAGAAATTTTAAAATTAAGGAGCCAATACAAAACTTTGGAAATATTCGCTTGCAATTTATAGAGATTGCCACAAAGTTTTCAACAAGACAGATGACATTAATAAGAAGGCTCTAAAGTGAAGGCTTGGTAAGCAGTATAGATCTTTGGAATAAAAATGCCTTCCAAGAAAATACTTGCATGTCAAGTTCAATGGACCATCAAATATATACAAATAATTTGACAGAAATATGGAAACAAAATACCACAAGTATCAGTTTATCCCCTATCAAATGTTGGTTTATCATTGCTTAGAAATGGTTTGGGAATATTTTCTACCATGAATCAAATCTATAAACAATGTATACACAATGTCTAATTCCTCCTTTCAAAGATATCTCAGATTTAATACTTAATAACTTTTATCTGAGAATAGTGGGATGGAACCATCTAAGCAAATTAATAATGGTAGTATGGGTATTAGAAAGATGCACTTTAGGGCCGTCTGGCTGGCTCAGTCAAAAGAGCATGTGACTTTTTTTTTTAATGTTACTTATTTTTGAAAGAGTGTGAGTGGGGGAGGGTAAGAGAGAGAGGGACAGAGACTTAGGATCTGGAGTGAGCTCTGTGTTGTCAGCAGAGAGCCCGATGTGGGGCTAGAACTCACAAACTGCAAGATCATGACCTGAGCCAAAGCTGGTCGTCGCTCAACCAACTGAGCCACCCAGGCGTCCCATGAAGAGCACGCAACTCTTGATCTCAGGGTCACGAGTTGAAGCCCCACGTTGGGTGTAGAGGTTACTGAAATAAATAAAACTTAAAAAAAGAGAAAAGAGGGGCACCTGGGTGGCTGAGTCGGTTGAGCGACCGACTTCAGCTCAGGTCATGATCTCGCGGTCTGTGAGTTCGAGCCCCACGTCAGGCTCTGTGCTGATAGCTCAGAGCCTGCAGCCTGCCTCGGATTCTGCGTCTCCCCCTCTCTCTGCCCTTCCCCTGCTCATGCTCTGTCTCTCTCTCTCAAAAATGAATAAACGTTAAACAAATTAAAAAAAGAGAGAGAAAAGAAAGATGCACTTTGGGTGCAATGTAGATGACAGTCGTGATATACTAGATACCAATGATTTTGAAGATATTCTAAATGACTATTTGGTTCATTCATTTTATAAATATTGATCAGGCCATATTATATACCAGGTACCATACTCATTGTTAGAGACACAAAAATGAGCAGGATATAGTCCCCGTCCTCAAGAAGTTTCAGTTTTGTGGAGAAGAGAGAAGTCAACAGACAGTTACATTATGGAGTGATAGGGAAGTGAGGCATGTGTAGGTGCTTCAGAGTCCTTAGGAACAGCCAGTTGAAGGTGCCGTTGGTAGCTAGATGAATGTCCTGGAGAAATCATAGGTCAATGGAAGAATCGGACCTGTCATGATTGCCATATACCACAGACTCCCGGTGCACACTAATAGCAAAGCAACCAGCTACCATGGAGACATCAGCTGTACCAGAGGGTGAGGGGAAACCTCTGTGAATCCCTACAGAAGGGCTGGCAGAGAAGCTGGAGTCTAAGTCCCGACAACACTCACAGATGGCTCAGTGAGGCTGGTCTCCTGGAGAGCCACCAGTTAGCATTAGAATTGAGATTACAACTTCCCCATGTTGTTTTCTTTCATCCATCCATTCATTTACTGACTAGAACATAAGCTCCATGAGGGCAGAGATCTTTGTTGGGTGTGATTTTTTAAAAGAAAATAATTCTTAATGCTTATTTACTTTTGAGAGAGATAGAGAGCAGGAGGGGTGGACAGAGAACGAGACACAGAATCCAAAGCAGGCTCCAGGCACTGAGCTGTCCGCACAGACCCCCACACAGGGCCCAAACCCATGAACTTCTCGAGATCATGACCTGAGCTGAAGTCGGACGCTTAACCAGCTGAGCCACCCAGGCGCCCTCAGTTGGGTGTGATCTTCACTGTGTCCCCAGCTCCCAGAACAATGCCTGACATAAAGGAGGCTGTTGATAAATATTTGTTCAGTGAATGAATGGTTAGATCAATGAATTCATTTAACTTACATCTAATGACTAAAGAGGTGGGTAACTGTTAACAGATGAACAGGATAGTGAAAAAAGGCAGAAGACATGGCAAGCCTTGTGTGCTTACTGAAAACCTGTTGGAATCAACAAATGAGCTCTCACCTCTATCCCTTTCTATAAAAGCTTGAATCTGTGGGGACTTCTGTATGCAATGTGGAATACAAGAAAGAGTGTGCGCTTTGATATCAGACAGCTGTGCTTTTAAATCCTGGCTCTTCCATTTCTGGGAAAACCCCAGGCTCAAAAGTTATTTAACGTAAGTCAGTTTTCTCATCATAAAATGGGATTTGTACCTTCAGTGTGGCTGTGAAGGATTAACAGGAAAAAGCATGAAATGCTTTGGACCAAGCTCCCTTTGCCCTCACCCATCCTTCCAGCCCCAGAGCTGGGGTTCTGCAGAGCTCTGGTAGAGCTCTGGGCCCCCAAATCCCTGGATGTCCATCCTGGGACTCCTTTTCTATTTCTCTTCCTCCCTTCTCTCTCTCCAACAAGTTTCTCCAAAAAGCCTTCCTTCCCCTCTAGAAAATGCATAGTAATCTCTGCCTCCTCCTCCTCCCACTTTTACTTTCAGTTCCACTGGTTTGTGGTTCAAATACCAGATGTCACCCAACTGTTCACTGCGGTGGTTGCCTTTTCTTCCTCACTCAGTGTCCTATTGGAGCCAATACAGTGCCTTGATTCTGGCAGGTGCTTAATAACACATGCAAAGAACAGATGGGTAAGACGGCTGGCCCCTGAGGACCAGCCTGAGCATGACCTCTCCCAACTGCTTACCTGGGCCTTTATGTGGCCTGTCAATCAGACTAAGGCTTATTGTGTTCTGAACCTCACCATGAGACCATTTTTCCCAGAATTGTAGCTTCATGTTCCTGGCCTTGGTCTGTTAACCTGACCCTGATTCCTGATGACTTCCGCCTTCTTTTTTTTTTTTTTTAAGTTTATTTATTTTGAGAGAGAGAGAGAGCACGAGCAGGGGAGAGACAGAGGGCGAGGGATAGAGAAATAACCCCAAGCAGGCCCCGCACAGTGTGGAGCCCATCGCGGGGCTCGATCTCATGAACCACGAGATCATGACTTGAGTTGAAATCAAGAATCAGACGCTTAACTGACTGAGCCACGCAGGCGCACCCCCCAACCTTCTCTTTTTTTTTTTTTTTTAAAGATGACTCCCTGGGGCACTCCCTGGTGGCTCAGTCGGTTAAACTTCCGACTTAGACTCAGGTCATGATCTCCCGGTTCCTGAGTTAGAGCCCCATGTCAGGCTCTGTACTGACAGCTCAGTCTGGATCCTGCTTCGGATTCTGTGTCTTCCTCTCTGTCTGCCCCTCCCCAGCTCACACTCTGTCTCTGTCTCTCTCAAAAATAAAGAAAAACATTTAAAAAAAATTTTTAAGATGACTTCCTTTTTTAAATCATTTGTTCTTAAATCTAGACTCCAATCTGACCAATTAACCCAAACATACTAACTCACAAAAAAAAAAAAAAAAGCAAGAGCCTATTCCTTGGATGCACAGCAGGCTAGAGGTCTACCCGTTCATCATACATGTTCTAGAGAGGGAAATTCCATTTATCTTGTGGAAATGGTTTTCTTGGAGTGTTTCTATCCATCATCAGAAAGACAGTCCTAATCCCCACTTTACTCAGCAATT
This sequence comes from Lynx canadensis, assembly GCF_007474595.2. Lineage (NCBI taxonomy): Eukaryota > Metazoa > Chordata > Mammalia > Carnivora > Felidae > Lynx > Lynx canadensis. Next base: position 90,882,237 of record NC_044309.1, on the reverse strand, counting down.
TTTTTTATTATGTGGGTTCTTAGAACTTAATTCAACTTAACTTGTAAGGAAACAGCTCTGTATAGGATAACATGCTAGGCCTTGAAGAGATGGCCCCTGCACACTCAGGGAATGTGATAGAGTAAGGCCCCCAGTTCCCCAAGGACATCCATGTCCTAATTCCAGAAGTCTGTGAATTACTTCTGCAAATGAGTTACGGGTCTTGCGATGCATAGATATCCTTGGATTATCTGAGTGGGCCCAATGCAATAATGAGGATCCATAGGAGGCAGGAGGGCAAAGGAAGAGAAAGAGGTGATGAAGAAAAGTCCAAAGAGAAAAAGAAAGAGAAATCTAGATTCAAAAATGCCACAATGCTGGCTTTGAGGATGGAGGGGAAGAGGCCATGAGTCAAAGAATGCAGGCAGTCTCTAGAAGCTAGAAAAGGCAGGGGAATGAATTCTCCCCTAGGGCCTCCAGAAAGAATGCCAAGGACTTCTGACCTCCAGAATTGTAAAATAATTAACGTATTTTTTTTTTAAGGAATTTCTACACCCAAATGGGACTTGAACTCATGACCCTGAGATCGGGAGCTGGATGCTCTTCTGACTGAGCCAGACAGGCACCCCAACCTACATTGTTTTAACCCACAAAGTGCGTTATAATTTGTTCTAGCAACAATAGGAAATCAGTACAGGTAGTTTACAATCTAGTAAGGGAGAAAAGATGGCACAGGCAACATCGGTACAATTGAGAAAATAACGAGTATGAAACAAATACAAAAACAGTGCTATAGAAATGCTAAGGAAGTGAGTACTTCTGGCTGGACAGATTAAGGAAGCTTCCTGGAAGAGGTAGTTCTGCTGGGCCTTGAAGGCCTGGGTAGGATTTCAACAGGGGGAGACCCAGTAAACAGCAAGAGTAAAGGCACAGAGTTGGAAGGTACAGAATCAAAGAAAAAGCTAACATAAGCCCTTGTGACCAGCCATTTTCTCAGAAACAAAAACTACTTGATTAAAATTTCACACATTCTACTCAGGATATAATGGTCTCTAGGTTTGTAAAAAAAAAAAGTAATAATAGCCAAAACTGTATGATACGTGATAAACTATCCTAAGGGTTTAAATACAGAAATACAGATCTTGGGCAAGAATCCCCTCTCTACACAGAACATGTCAATAGCCAAGGGTGAATCTGGCTCATTTTCAAACAGACAGGCTTGACAGGGAGGAACAGAAAAATACTAAAGGTTAATTAAGATAAACACAAAGGTAATTCCTTAAAAAGGCACCTGTTAACATTTACAAATTAGACGCTTCTTACAACCTTCACAAGCAAGCCAAACTGAATAATGCAATCTAACTGAACTGAATGTACTTAGCAGACTGGTGGCACAGGGGCTCATGTTGATGATGATGGAGAAGACTGTAGAATCTAGTCCCTCTTTGGTAGGTTTTGTTTGTCTAAAGCCACAGCTCATGATCTTAAGTAATTTTGGATGGCTCTCATATAGCCTAGGTTTGAGCCACTCTGTTTTCGGAGTTGGGAAGGAAGGAGTAGAATTGTCCAGAGAGTAGATCCGCATCACCCAGACTCACCATCCATTGTCCTTTTTCACATTACTTATGGTAACAATGTTTTCCCAAGATGATACCTGTACTCAGAGGCCTTAGCAATACTTGCTTTCTTCTTTATCTTCTGGTGAAATCGATTCCTTTTTGTACTGCTCACATTCGTTCCAGGAAGATTCAGAGGAACAGCTAGTCTCCACTGGCCTGCTCCTGTAAGAAGGGTCTGGAGCTTCTGCAGAAGGGTCCAGATCTGCACCACAGGCCCCTGAGTCCTGCGATAGAGCTGAATGCTTTGCAGACCAACTTTCTTTACAAGAAGAACTGGGCGTGTTGCATGCATCCTCTTTTCTCTCACCCCCTGTCTTTCTGTGAAAGCCCAGAAATGTAACCTCAGACTGACTGCATTCAAATGGAACTTTCGGAGTCACTCCATCTTTTCTCAAACCTTGATCATGAGGGTGTGAATGATTATTCTGGTTTTCATCATCTTCCACTGGAATACTTGGTACGTTATCCAAGAATAGAGGAGAAGGGCACCTGAAGGACTTTAGTGAAGTGGGAGGGTCCTCAGCAAAATATAAGCAGGCTTGAGTACTTTCAAGAGTAGTTAGGACCTAGGTAACCAAGAAGCAAACATTGAGTTAAGTTTGAATAACCTCTCCTTTCACCTTTTTTTCTGCCTACTTATTAAGGAACAGCCTCTTGTTTTCATGAAATAAGTTCAACAATAGAGTTTTGAATGAGAAGCTATTAAAGATTAGCTAGACCCTTTCTTTCACAGACTTGAACCAAAGTATAAAAGATAGGGGCCCAGGAATCTGTATTTTAAAAGCTTCCCAGTTGATCCAGATATGCAGCCCACATTGAGAGCTGTTGACCTGATTTAAAAGAGCATGTAACGTATCTTTACACACACACACACACACACACACACACACACACACACACACGTACTTTTTAAAAATGTATTGGGGCGCCTGGGTGGCTCAGTCGGTTAAGCGTCCGACTTCAGCTCAGGTCACGATCTCACAGTCCGTGAGTTCGAGCCCCGCGTCGGGCTCTGGGCCAATGGCTCAGAGCCCGGAGCCTGTTTCAGATTCTGTGTCTCCCTCTCTCTCTGCCCCTCCCCTGTTCATGCTCTGTCACTCTCTGTCTCAAAAATAAATAAACGTCAAAAAAAATTTAAAAAATAAAATAAAATAAAAAATAAATAAAAATGTACTTAGAGAGTTTTACTATTTACAAAGTGTTTTCACACCCATTCCCCCTTTTAACCTGTACAAACAATATTATTATTCTCATTTTACAGACAATAAAGCTGAGGCTCAAAAAGGGAATAAATATCACTAGCCAGTAAGGAACAGATCTGTTGCTTAACCTCAGATCTGGCTCCCAATTCCATTATTCTTCCACTGTACCTCTCATAGCTCCTTTTGGGCCCAAGATTTCAGGTCATATAGCTCTTACTGGTGGTGTCAGGCCTCGAATATAACTCTGCTGACTCCCAGGCCAGTGTTCTTTATATTCTGATTATGTTGACCTCTTGTTTAAAATCCCTTCCTGCTTCTACAATAGACTCAGGATTAAACCCAGACTACCACAATGGATTCATGTCCGTCCATCATCTAGAACTTCCTATTATTTTGAGCACTCCATCTTTTCCCTTATGACATCCCACTTCTCTGAACTACCTGCAGTATTAGTGCCATAGAATCCATCACCTCTGAGCTTTGCATGTATAGATTCTCACTGACTAAAGTGTCCTCCTATTCTTACTGTTGCCTCAATTCACCCTATTCCGCCAACCATAGCACAGCCGTCACTTCCACCAAGAAGCTTCCTTGACTTCCATAGGCTGGGGTGTATTCTGAGCCTACACTCCCATACTGACCTGGGCTTCTACCCACCCCTGATGCCATGTTTACTGATCTGACTCACTCGGGACTGTGAGCCTGAGGGCAGGAACCGTATCTTGATTACTGTTGTGCCCTCAGCACCCAGTACAAAGTCTGGCACATGCAAAGTAAGCGCTAGCTAAATATTTGTTGAACAAATAAATAAATAACTGACTGGATGATTAAACTGATGACTAAATTAAAAAATCAGTAGGGGGAATAAGTGCTACATTCTTAATGGACCAGATCTCTTAATGAAGGCTGAATACAATTCTCTCCAAACTACTCACTTATGTCATTTCATTAAATTTTTTGTGGTACCCTGATCCCACCCAATAATGACCTCTACCAGAGTACCAAAGAATGTGACTTGGTGACTTGGAAAAACTATCTATTAGGTTAGAATTCTGTGTTAGGGGCTGGATTTGCCTCATTGATAAAGAATTTACTTAGACACGCAATGTATCCAATTTAAATTTTCCATGGTTCTGTGGGCTTGGTTTTGAATAAAACCATGTGTACGTACTTCATCCATTGATGGCCTTAACTTTGCCCGCGTGGTAGCACACTGGCCCGCCAAAGAGAATAGCTTGGCAGAAAAATTCCGAGGACAGGGATGCACTTTCTTATCTAGAAACGAAAGGCATGAATCGAGTCCTCTCTTCTCCATCAACTCCATAAGGAGATCCCTCTAGGAAGAGAAGAAGATAAGGTATGTTTGTCTTTTAGAACTCTATCCAAAAAAATGACCAAGAAATGGGTGCAGAGATGAAGACAATTCTTACCAGCTGGATATGCTTTGGATCATCTAACACCACTTTACAACCTGTCAGAACTTCCATGATTACCTATACGGAATATACAGAAAGTCAGCTACATACGTTAAATATATAATTAGTTCAACAGTTAACCTTGACAATGGATATAGTTCATTCTAATCAATGACTGTATATTTTATTATTTGACAGATTGCATGAGATTAATGTATAAGACACTGGGTAACGGGAAGTCAGTAGGTCTAAAAGTTAAAGCCCTTAAAAAAATTCTTAGAATCTAGAGCATTCCTGGTGATAAACTCTCCTTCTTTGTTGACTGGTACTTGGTACTTACAATTCCAAAGCTATAGACGTCCGTTTTAATGGAAAGTTTGCCCTGTCTGATATACTCTTCAGGCATATACCACAGATGTTTAGTGCTGCTGCTAGCCATGCTTATGGTAGAGCTCTGATGTTCCGGGTGGGGTCGGAAGTGCGCCATGCCAAAGTCCGTCAGTTTGGGTTCAAACCGATCATCCAAAAGTATGTTCACACTGAAATTGTAACCAAGGACAAACAAACGAGACCAAAACATCATAAAGGCATTCCAGCGAAAAACAAAATGGCAAGCGTACCCTGATATCTGGTTAATTCCAAACACTGACAACACAAAGCCGTACAGAATTTTCCATGAGGGTATTTTCCCATTTTTCTTAAAATACAAATACAAGGATTATATAAAACTCAAAGATGAAAACCTGGCCTAGGGACAGTGGGCTTTTCAAATTTATAGATACATAGAGGGAGTTGGTAGATAAAGCTGATGATTTGCCAATAGGAGGAACTAAAATGAACCAAAGCAGCTTTCCTTATGCTCTTCTGATATGCGGTGAGCACACTAACTGGGTTTTAGTCAGCTAACAATCAAGTACCTGTTATGTACAGAGCTGTGCTGCGGAATGCCCGGCTTCTCAGCAGAGAGCCACTAACCTGCAGTGATGTGAAGGATCTTTGGTAGCCCCTGCCTTAAGGATAGCCCTTCTCTATTGTCCCATCTCTATGACTTTCTACGGACTGAAGACAAAAATGTCTTTGAGCCTTATTTAAAATATAGATATCTGCTGAGGTAAAGACAAAGTGCTTAGAGTCAGTTTTAGCTACTTGTCACATAAAATCCTAAATAATCACTTAACATCTTGGCTGACAGTAAGCCTCAGCTTACATTTACCTTCAAAGGGCTGTCACAGCAGGGATAGAAAAGGCTAAGCCCATGCATTTCACATGGCCCACACCTGGGGTGAGTCCTAGCTCTGCCTTTCCCTGGCTCTGTGACAGTTGATGGGTTACTTCGCCCCATAAGTCCCAATGTCATTTTCCTCACATGTGAAATGAGGCAAACAACAGAACTCACAGAACTGATAAGGGGAATAGAAATAGCCTACTTTCTGGCACACAGGAACGGTCGATAAATGGTAGGTAAGATGAAAATTACTCATTAATCATAAGAGAGCAGAAGGATATTGATAAAAAAGGTGGGTGGGCCAAGAAAAAGTAACCTATTTCTCAGTTTTGCTCTGGGCTATTCAGAGCTTGCTCTTTGTCCCCTGAAACCAAAGCTTCCAAAATGCCAAGTGGTATATTTGAAGTACTACACATTGTTATTAAAAGTGGTAATAGGGGCACCTGGGTGACTCAGTCAGTTGAGTGTCCAACTTTGGCTCAGGTCATGATCTCACAGTTCGTGAGTTCGAGTCCCACGTCGGGCTCTGTGCCGATGGCTCAGAGCCTAGAGCCTGCTTTAGATTCTGTGTCTCCCTCTCTCTCTGCCCTTCCCCTGCTTGTGTGCTCGCTCTCTCTCTCTCTCTCAAAAATTAAAAAAAAAAAAAAAAGTAAGTGGTAATAGCCAGAGGAGAAAAATAAGAAATTCTTAATCCTCAACAAATATTGAATCTTACAAAAGTTCCAGAAGTCGTTGCTGTCCCTGTACGAGTGGGCCGACAGACCCAGTTTCATGGGTCTGAATTGCAGGTGTTCTAATAATTCAGAGTATTCAGACTCCTAGTTCTGTTTTGAGGATTCAGAGCTGAGGCCTTTAAGAATTCTAACCCAGACTCTGTCTAGAACTAAGCTGACAACAGACAGAATGAAGAGATTTTCTGGGGCCCTTTAAGGGTAGAGAAGAACATGTCCTATACCTGACGTCACCTCTGTCCTTTAAGGGTGGCAGGAGAATTGCAAAATCCAAAGAGCCCGCCGCCTCATGTTACCGTCCTAGGGCCATTCCCCGTGGTGTGATCCTTGCACTTACGAGGAGAAACTCAGAGAAGGCCTAGCCCTCCCCACTTGAATCAACGATCACGGTTCTCATTTTTCTCCTTGCCTTGTCTTTTCTCTCCATTGATTTCAAACCCAGCAGCTTCTAAGGCCGGCCCGGGGCTCACACATCTGTGTCACTCATCATCTATCTCACTTGGAACACAGTGCTGACCACCCTGACAAGCCTCTGAAGACGAGGAATCCCCTAGAGCCAGATCGTACCTTCTCCCCAGCTCTAGGTGAGTACAGACACTTGGTTTGTAATTACTTCTTCCACAGGTGGATCCCCTGATCATTTTGGAGTGCTGGGAATTTAGCACAGGAGTTTGCGACGTGTGCCAGGAGGTGAGATGGGCAGAGAGGTTCGTTAGGTCCCGTTACCAGGCCCCAAACTCGTGCCCCTCCAGCTCCTGTTGCACTGACAGCCTAGCTGTCTTCTGCACACACCCCCAACCCCCACACGCACACCCTTTATTTCAGCCAAGGGGGGGGGGGGGCGCAAGAGCTCTGAATGCCAGAGTTTCAACTGCACACGTCTAGCCCTCTCCTTCCTCAACTCAGCTCTGAAGACAGTATCAAATCGTAACTTAAAACGTCAGACCTGGGGCACCTGGGTGGCTCAGTCGGTGGAGCAGTTGCGCGTCTGACTTTGACTTGGGCTCAGATCACGATCTAGCAGTTTGTGAGTTCGAGCCCCGCACTGAGCTTGCTTCTGTCGGTGTGGCACAGAGCCCACTTCAGATCCTCTGCCCCCACCCTCTGACCCTCTCCTGCTCCCGCTTGCTCTCTCTCTCTCTCTCTCTCAAAAATAAACATTTAAAAAATGTTAAATGCTACATCCAGGAGGATGCGAAAAGCTGAATTTGCAAAACACTTAGATTTCCTGAAGAATGGGTCTTTTCTAAGCACAAAAGAAGAAAAAATAACGAGCAACAAAAACCAAACCCATACTCTAATGCCTTTATTTGAGCCTCAGCAAAACTAGTGGGAAGCTTTCAGCACTTGGTGACTCATGCTTCTGAAAGACTTAGGGAGAGCAAGTAACCACAACGTGTGACTCAATAAATCCCACAGAGGACTTTGGGTCAGCGAGAGGCCATCAGTGAGAACGTGAAATTGCCCCCAGGGCACTGCATTGACACTTTTCATGATGATAATCTGGTGAAGAGACAAGTTGTTTACCCGCAGACTAGCATGAATTTTACGTCCAGTGATTTACTTACTCTGTTCTAAATGAAGTAATAATAGCTGAGGAAGAAGAATGTTCTATTTTAATTAAATAGTAACTGCAAAAGCCCCTTGAACAATGAGTTCTACCCTAGTTCTTTCCCCTGCTACAGCCTTCAATAGAACGTTCATACGCTGCCTTCAACTATCATGCAGGTCAAGGGAGTATGTTTATCTTAGGGGGGTAAAACCAGGCTAATCAAATAAAGAGAACATAAAAGAACTACAATCAGATACCAATATAGTGAAACAAAAGGGCAGCTTGCTAACCATGGCGCTTACCAAAGAGACAGACAAGAAATCTGTCACGGCCCACACCTTCAGCTTAGTGTTTCTACAAGCCATTTCTTCTGTTCTTTCCCACAGAGCTACTTACTGTAACACAGACCATCACCTCTCTAGATAATTCTTTTAGTAGAAGGATCAGTGGAGGTACACTGAGGAGATGGGGAAAATCCTACTACACAAGGCGGTCAATTTGTATCCCAACTCTGGGGAGTAACATGCTCTCTCTCTTTTTGTGCCAGGGATCTCCAGGACGATTCTTTTTGGGGCCTGAACCTCCTCCCAAAGGCTACAAGGATTGCTTTCTCTGCCCACCAGTTTTTTTTCCTGATTTAGCCAAAGCCCTTGGGCCTAAAATATAAACAGAGAGTGCAAGGACACACCTAGACTATAATGCAGAATTTGGATTTAAGTAAAAATAAACGTTTGACCTGTAAGCATACGATTGGTTTTTAAAAATACCTATTTTTAAAGTATTTTAGGGAGAGTATTATCAGTGTCTAATAACCCAATCTGGAGTACCTGGCAATTCTCTGGCAAAGTCCAGACTCCAACCCATTGGCTCCAGAGATAAAGACGACCCACTGGCCTCTTCCTGACAGCCTGAGGCAACAGGACATCTCACTGTCTGTGTCACTACTGTTGCAACACCAAGATACCCCTCACCAGATGAGGCAAGATGCAGCTTCTCAGGGAACCGACAGATTACTGGAAAAGGGCACACACGCCCCCTCCCCCCACTTCAACATGCAGTACATCTGACGAAGTTGAGGCCCTTTATTCCGCCTCAGACTGTGCAGGCTTCTCTTTCTTTTCCACTGAACCCAGGCAGGACCCAGAGACGGTATTAAAGCTTGTTACTGCTTTATTGATGACTTGTGAGTCTTAGGCTCTCTGTGTCAAAGGCCCAGCCAATAAGGGGTATTCGTGCTTTAAATGTGAAATTTCATCTCTAACCAAACTAGCACAACTTCCCTAAGGCTCAGTTTCCTTGCGGGTAAGAGGAAATGAGCATGCTTACCTCTTAGGGTCGTTACAAGGATTAAATGAGAAAATGTAATCAGAGTGCCGGATACACAGGGAGGGCCTCGAAATATACTCTGAAGGATGTAGGCTGGCCTTCGTCCATCCTATACCCACCTTAAAATCCCAAGAAATTTGGGTGGCTATGTCTAGAAGTTCAAGGCACCAATCTGAAGTAACAAAGGTACAGGAAGTTGCAGGATGACCCTGGAGATCTGAGGATCATCGGGTTAATCATTTTCAGGGCATCCGTTGAGTTTCAAAATAGTTCCAGAGAAGTTCTGGAAAAACCTGAGTAATGTAACATTTCCAGATACTCTAAGATCACGGAGAGAGAAAAAGAATTGTTTGGTATATATATGTGCATGCATGTAGGTACCCATGTGTATAAATAAATGAATGTTGGGGTTTAGAGACTGTGATGGTAAAATTAATAGGAGAAATTTTAATTTATGCAACATTTAATTGTGTCAGCATCCCTTAGAAATGATGAACTTATTTGGAAATTTTAGAAGAAGGGAGACACGGCTGCGGGGAGAGGAAAATCTGGGGGAAAAGAATTATTTACATCTAAAATACTTCTGAAAAGCAAAAGTAGGTTTTTACAGGGAGGGGATTGGGGGTTGGGTAGAGAGGACACTTGTTAATTAACCAACCAACTGGTCAAACAAACAGACTTTGCATTCCCTTCAGACTCTGCATCCCTACTAAATGCTAAGCGGGAGTCCTAGCCACACACAGCAGGTCTGGTGGGGGGGGGGGGGGGGGGGGGGAAAGGAAGGTGGAGTTTGGGTCCTCAGGCAAGGGTGTTACGGTGGGAGGAAGGGGCTGATCAGTGGCTTCCTAGCCTCCCTCCAAACCACTCAGTGTTTCTAGTCCCTCACAAACGAAATTCTCCACGCACTCAACTACCACCATCTCTGATCAATTTCCCTCTTCTAAAAATTCATTTTTAAGCATATGGCTTTTTCCTTCCTTTCCTTCCTAGACCACCTCCCTTGTATGAAAATCTGTTTCACTTGGCAGGAGACACATGGCAATACCGATGAGAGAACATGATCTTATAGGAAACATTAGAAATGTTCACTGAGATTATCTCGGCTTTGGAAACATTAACAGGAATGAATGCCTGGGATGAAAAATGCTGAGGATAAAATGCACTTCAATGTAAAATCGTTCATAAATGTGAAAACAATTAAGCTGGCTAAGGGATAGGATGGAAATAACAAGAAGGTTTACTGCTTTCAGATGCTTTTATGTGATCCTGTAACTCAAAAACATCTTCGTTTCCCAAATAAAAATGTGAGGGTCTTTTGCCAAGAACAGAGACTTCAACTCTTCAAGATTCTTTTCTTTAAATCCTTTTCCTCCTTAAATTCCACCATCTGGAAATGAATTTTGTTTTTCTAACATTCTCTTTGAAGAGTTCAAATTACTAAGACATATTTGGGCTAACTAAACCACCAGACTTCTTGAAAATACCTTTGAAATGTGGGCTTGGCTTCCTCCTTGGGTATTCTGCGGCTGCGTCCTTGACAGTGTCTCCTTAGAAGACTCTTTATTCTCACTGCTTGAACAAGACCAAGATTCCCAATGCAGACCTCCAGGCCTAATCTCCCCTCAGAGTCTGCTGCCTACTGCCATTTTCACTAAGGGTCCAATGTCAACATTTCCCAATTTGCACATACTAGTTAGTTATGTTCTCTTCTCCTGCCCAATTTCCCCGTCTTTGCCCATGAAACCAACATGCTCCCAGGAATCCAGGCTAGGAACCCTCAATTGCCTGATAAGACCATGATTGTTGGACCCACACAAACATGGAACCCCACCACCTTCCCCATCTACAGACATGGAACAGAGCCACATCACAAACTTTAGTAAGTTAGCTTTCTCCTCTGCTGCACTGATGTAAGACCAATGATACACAAACTCAGGTCTGTTGGGAGGAGTAAGTTGTTCATTGGGCTTTGCAGTCAGGTCTTAAGTCAGGCTGGCTATCACAGAACTCCTCAGTCTGTCCGCAGCCTATCAGCTTCCCCGAATGCACTAGCACTTACCAGTGCTAGACGGGCTTATTAGTGTTTTGGGACTTTGTTTATACTGTTCCCCTGACCTGCAAAGTACTCCTCCCTCCCTTATTTTCATTTCAACCCTCAATGCAGCCTAAGATTCACTTCCTCCATGAAGTTTTCACCCCACTGCTCTGAATTCCAGTGATACTCCCTTCTCCACGTTCCCACTGTGCAGCCTGCACCATACCATTTGGTACTTCCTCAGAGAGACCAGCTTGTGTTGTTTACATAAGCATAATGTTGAGTCTATAGAAGATACCGAGCAAACATTTGTTGATATAATCAACGTGTTAATTAAGAGAATTTGAAACCATAAGTGGACCCAGACCACTCTGCATATGGCAAATATACCGCCCAAATGCTGCCAAAGCAGCTTCCCATTTTCTTGGCAGACATCACTAATTGAGTTCAGAACGCACCCACCCCAGGTTCTCTTTCAACACTGCAGGTGGGAAGTCATTACCAATCAATCAACGATGGAATGTGAGCTGTAACTGATTTGCCATCGCTGCTATAGTACAATCACTTCCTTTTCAGATGAGGTAAATGAGCCCCGCATGGTTGTAATGACTCGTCTTTTTGCAAAACAGCTTGTTAATGGCAGAGTCAGGACTACAGTCTAACCCTCTTTTTTCAGTTTGCTACTCTTTCAATTTACTACAGTTAACCGAAAGAAACATCTTTTTATTCAGCTACTCATAAAAGATTAAGAAACTGTTGATGACAAAGCAGAAGTAAAATGGAGTTTCTCTCTTCTTCAGGTACGTAGAGATAATTGTAGGGGCACAATGATGGTTAACGGGTGAGTCACAGGAAGACAGATTTTAGCTCAAAATAAATGACATTCTAATCGTTAGAGCTGCACCCAAATGGAGTGCTAACAACACGCTGTGCAAGGGTCCGAGGACAGGCTGGATGAGACACTTGGAGGCAGAAGGAAGAGTCCCCATGAAGTGGGATGAATTACAGCTTATTTCCAAGTCTTGGGCTGTGCTTTACATACGTTATCTCACTTCATGTCCACAGCCCTAGGAGAAGATTTAATAGTCACCTGCCTGGTTCCAGACAAGGACTTTTCTCTTAAGAGTAGAACATAATCCTTAAATAAAAAATTTTAAAGCATGATATAGAAATAAAAAGAAAACATTAAATAAAAAGCTATAGTCTCCATCTAAATGAAGCCTCATTGATATTTTGGTATGTTTTAATCTTTTTTTTTTTTTTAATTCATGAATTTGTAGTTCTAAAAGTTATAACTGTACCATATACTAGTTCATTTTGGCCTTTTTAAAAAAATTGTTTTAATGTTTATTTTTTTTTTTTTTGAGAGAGACAGAGTGCGAGCAGGGGAGGGGCAGAGAGAGAGGGAGACACAGAATCCGAAGTAGGCTCCAGGCTCTGAACTGTCAGCACAGAGCCCGATGTGGGGCTCGAACCCACAAGCCATGAGATCATGACCTGAGCCACTCGGACCCTAACTGACTGAGCCACCCAGGTGCCCCCAATTTGGCCTTTTCCCTTTAATCTCACTTTATATACATTGTTCCATGTTATTTCATACTATTAAAAACATTATTTAATTGTGTCAAATGATGTATGACAAACTCGCCTGTGATTCATCAGTCTGAGGTCCAGAAAAGAAAATAAAGGTAACAATATCTTCCATTTCTTATTCCATCAAAAACAGAGCCCTTAGTCACAGAAAAGGTCGCTATTGGACATATTTTGAAATGTCCTTTTTTGAGCCAATTATCAGGGCCATGAAATAAAATGACACCTCCCCTAAAAGCTGCCTTACAGAGAATGAGAAAATTAGTATGATGCAGGCAGAAGAACAGGAATCTCAGACCTTCCTGAAAGCACTAGGCTGTGCAAACAGGAACCAAGAATCAGGGAGGCCCAAGTTTAGAGCAAAGTGAAGAATTCATTTAAAAGATTTGGGAGGGTGACCTGGGTCAGCCAATTCACATTTGGTCAAGCCTGCGGGAGGCTGAATGTCATTACCATCAGATGTTCAGTGCCCTGAATGAAATGAGTTGGTTTCATTCCAGTTTCTAGAGAACAGGTGCACACATCACCAAAGGAAAGGGGAGGAATCTACTGTTATAGCTGGTACTAATTAACATCTTTGCTGGCAGGCTCAGCATAAAGGCCAAGAGTTCACTGGCTGTAGAAGGGCTGATTTGCTCTGGAACAGACAGGGACACACTGATGAGCCCTATGAAACCACAATCTCAAAGAAATGCCCACAGCCCTGGAACTCTACACCCTGACTCGTGCCCGGGCAAGCATAGTCTACAGATGGTTATGTTTGAGTCCTCGAACCCTTTGGAAAAGCCAAAAAGGCAACAATCAGCAGCAGCCCCGTCACCAACTAAAAAAATTAATACATTGTTAGCACATTTCCAGTTTAAATCCTGCCTCTTCCGTGAAATTCTCCATCTCTGACCAGATCTCTCTTGGTGGTCTTTATCTGTAATACTGTTGGGCACTCTGTCTCGCAGTGTTGCTGAAATGATTTTATAGTTGGCGCCATCCAGACAAGTACCTAAGATACTGGCCTGGAAGAAATGGCCTCCTTCCGAGTGTGAGACCTCCTAAGAGACTCCAGAACCTTTCTGTTCCCACCTATGGCCCCAGAAAAGCCTCAGAGTCCCTCGTAAGAGCCTCATTTATCCTACCCAGGTCCTCAGGCTGGTTGGCATGCAAGCCCATTGCACCCCTGCCCACCCACATTCCTCACTCTTCCCAGGAGCCCTTTCCTTCTTCTCCAGTCTTGTTTCTTCCTCTCCAGCTAACCCATTTGTCTTGCTTTCATTATACACTCGGTAACTGTTTACTTGACTCTTTCCCTTGAACAAATTATTGCCTCCACTAGGACTATTCTTCCCCCTTCTTTCAACCAATTCACTGCCATGACCCATCTCCTCAAAGACTAGGCTTGGAACTCTGTAATTAGAGCGAACCTCCTCAGAGCAGGCAACCACTGAACATCTTTAGTGTTGCACCATATATCTTCTGGGTTTGTGTTATCCCTCTGATCAGCAGGTTGAACCTTCAAGGACAAGACTATGATCACCCACATCTACCCCACGTGGTCTAATACAATGCCCTGCATACAACAGGTGTTCTGTAAATATTTATTAACTCAAATAAACATGATTTGCCAAATGTGCAATAACCATATGTTAACACAGAAGTGATCAGTCTTAAAACAGAGCTTAGTTTGGAGGTCTACTTTTCGAACACAATAAATTGATGATAGAAGTAAGTGCTGTGGACACAATGTTTGGGTCCCCCTCCAAATTCACATACTGAAATCCTACCCCCCCAATGAGATGGTATGTGGAGGTGAGACATTTGGGAGGTGATTAGGTCAAGAGGACAGAGCCCTTGTGACTGGGATTAGTACCCCTGTAAAAGAAGCCCCAGAGAGATCCCCTTCTACCCTGTGAGGACACAGAGAAAAAGATGGGCATCAATGAGTTGGAAAGTGGGCCCTCACTAGACACAGAATCAGCTGGTGCCATGGTGTTGGACTTCCAGCCTTCAGAACCGTGAGAAATAAATGTGTTGTTTATAAGCCACCCACTTTCTAGTCTTTTGGTTATGGTTATTTATCCTGAATGGACTAAGACAGTAAGTAAGTTCAAAGACTGGCTGGCCATCATCATCTCTTAGCCTCTGCCCCTGCTATTCCTGCCACGTTTTCACCAATTATAACATACTCTCTGCCAAGCACCATATATATTTTATGTCATTTAATCCTAAGAGATAGATGCTCTTATTCTTTTGTTAGCATTTTGCAGAGGGAAAAACTGAGGCTTACAGAAACTAAGCAATTTGCTCAGAATCCCATGTTAAGAAGAACATCGCCGGCTTCTTAAATCAGATGCCTGACACATTAGGGGAAGTGAGCTGAGAGGAAAGGATGGGAAGAAGGTCGAGAGGAAAGTATGAAGAAGAAAAATCATTTGGTCACAGTTTGCAGAGCGTTAGCCAGTCAGATCCCCCTCCGGAACTGTGGTGGCCACCGTGGTGTGGTCCAGATCCCTCCTACAGGACCCAGGGACACAATGGTGGTTCCCCAGCCAGGGGAGGGGTGGCTGTGGATAGCCCACAGCTGTTGATGCCATTGGTGGGAGGGGGCTGCCTTGCCATCAGGATATTTTCAAAGGGCCACCCCAACACCAGTGCTCCCCGTGGCATCGGAAGGGCCTCTACTATAATATCCCAGCTCGACTTCTCCAATTGCCCGATTCTGCCTTCCTCCTTCCCTCCCTTACTTCTGTTGTTCCTGACAGCACTCTAAAAAACCTGCTGCAGGCAAATCTCTCCCCTGAGCCTATTTCCTAGGACCCTGCCTTGAAGACACCTATCCAGAACCAGAAAGCGGGTTATCAGGGCCACAGCCTGAGCTCTATCTAACCAGATCCCTGGAGGGAGATGCTGGCAGGGCACATCCAAAGCTGAGGAAAACCTTGGACACAAGGCAGAGGCTGGATCTGTATCCCTCCACCACTACCACCCATCCCACCCACCATGCTCCCAGTTGGTGGTCTTCCCTTGTCCCCCAGGCCCATCAAGTATCAGAACCTTGAGAGTCTCTCGCTTCTCACTGCTCTCTCCTATCAAGTTCTGCTTCCAGGAAAGGATTTGACGAACTCAGTCACACAAAAGGGAAATTAATAACATTGATGTATTACTACTGCTTGGGACAGAAAACAAGCGATACTCGTGTTGACTTTACACCAAAGGAAGAATATATACAGCAAAATTCCAGATATTTATTTATTTCCTCAGATAAAATATCTTTGAGCACCTACTGTGCTGAGCTGGTGACAAGGTAGGGGGAAGAAGGATTCCTTCGGGTTGGGGGTGGCCACTTCAGCTCTTCGAAACAGACTCCTGACACCTTCGCTGTGTATATCTTTGTCCCAGGTCCCGTGAGGGAGCACCCACTTTGTGCTGGTTCTATGGGGTCACTAGAGTTGATGAATTACCATTACCGCACTGCCACAGGAGCAGACATCTATGGGTGGTTCCCCTATGAGCCCCAGGGCTAAGTAAAAATCTAGTCTTTTTATATGGAGTTCATTTCACCAGAAAAACAAGGAAGTCAGCAAGCAATCGGCTCCTCTTTTGCTCAGCTCGAAAGCACATCAGAAGCTTTTTCAAGATACCAGGAGATGGTTCAGAAAAGGCAGCAGCCTTTTAAATTCAGTCATCCCTGCTACTCAACAAAGGTGTATTTACCCACTGTTGAACAGATTCAAGATGAAGGGCACACAGGAAAAATTCACCAGGGGGATTTTGTTACAGCGTACCTACTCTCTGAAAGATTCTTTAGGTCTACTGAAGAAAAAGAAAGACGGAAGATGCTGCCTCTCATTTTCTCCTGTCTCAAAAATGCACACCGGAGTTACTGCTTGGCTTGTCACTGATGTAAAGCTAGGAGGCTGCAGGCTGCTTGCTAGAATCAGCAAGACACTGGGGACTCGGGGACAAAGAATTTTAATCACCGTCTACTGTCTACTGCGGTTATCTTGCGGGGAATCTCCGTACAGGTCACTTAACCTTTCCTTAAACTTCACTCGAGAAGAAAAAAGTGAGATTAATACAGGTTTGCCTCAAAGTTTAGTGTCAACTACGCAAAACTGTCTACCCTACGTTGTTCGTTAGTAATTCCCAAAGATAATATAAACTCTCCCTTTGGCAATATAAATGTAGCTTCTTAAATTGGGTAGACACATTCTCATTAATAAAAAATAAATAAATAAAATCACTAGAAGGTACACCTGAAACGAATTGGATATTGTATGTCAGTTATACTGCACTAAAAAGGTAAGATTTGGGGGGCACCAGGTGGCTCGGTTGGTTAAGTGTCTGACTCTCGATTTTGGCTCAGGTCATGATTTCATGGTTCGTGAGTTCAAGCCCTGCCTCGGGCTCTGCGCTAGCATTGCAGAGTCTGCTTGGGAATTTCTCTCTCTCTCCTTCTCTTTCTGCCCTTCCCTTGCTCTCTCTCTCTCAAAATAAAAATAATAAAATTATATTTTAAAAAGTAAGATTTTTAAATACTTAGATGAGCACTCTTTTTTTAATTTTTTTTTTTACACTTATTTATTTTTGATAGAGACAGAGCACAAGTGGGGCAGGAGCAAAGAGAAGGAGACACAGAGTCAGAAGCAGGCTCCAGGCTCTGAGCTGTCAGCACAGAGCCGACTCGGGGCTCAAACCCACAAACCGCGAGATCATGACCCGAGCCGAAGTCGGACGCTTAACGGACTGAGCCACCCAGGCGCCCCAGGTGAGCACTCTTAAACCTTAAACACATGTACATATCAGGGAAATTGCAGGCAGAAAAGAGTGTGAGGCATGACTCCCCTGTGATGCTGAAAGGGGCTGTCAGGTGCAAGCCAAGCTCTGAGACAACTTACCTTGATACACTGCCACAGATGACCGAGCACGGCTCCGTGTTGTGCAAATACTGAATGGCTCTGGAGGTTCCTATTAAAACACTGATCCGAATGTGCCAAGACAGTGGGGCTGTGTTACCCTAAAAAGACAACGGTAGTTGGTCTAGGAGCAAAACACACGGGTGCGCATTACATAGAAGTATGCCAGAAGAGAGAGGCAGATGGTGAGGCGGGGTAAGGTGGGTGAATGAACCTTTTGGTTTCCCATAACCTATTTGTGATTCAAGATGGGTTTTCCTCTACCAGTGATTCTCGTCCTCTTTACAGCTTTCCATTGGTAATGGAAATACCCAATAATTTGAACCTTAGCTTAGTCAAAATATGGTTAGGAAGGTAACTATGTTTGTAAGTTCATTAAATAAGATTTTAAAAGTATTTGTGGCATAATAGTGTGGGTAACGGAAAACAATCTGTTTTTATTCTGACCCTAACTGAAACGTCACCTGTTCAGAATGACTTGTTAAACTTATCTTTCACAAATACGGGGAATCAAGGCATTAATTCAACCTTCTTCTCTTTAAGGAGTCTGCATTGCCTTTATGCCTACCCTATGTATTGAATGGTATTTTGTGTAAAGTTATGCAAATAAAAATTATGTAAGAAACAAGAGTAGTTAATGTAAACTCATTGAAGATATGGAATCAATAAGAAGTAAGGATCCAGCAAATCTTTTGGCCACCATGTTGCACAACACACAATAACTCAGGTATTTATGCAGTTGTTTTTAAGAGTAAAATATTAATTCATGGAATAGTCCTCTACTTCCTTGGGAAACCCATTGTTGGCTATCCCCTCCTGTGAACACATGTTGGCTCCTGGATCTCAGGAGATTTCAGCAGCTCCCTCAGGGTTTCAGGGGGTCAGAGAGTTGGGGAGAGCAATAGGTCCGACTTACTACACACTGCAATCTGTCAAAAAGTGATCCATTTCTCATATATGGATAAACAAGGCAGAACTTCTCACTCTCTGTAAAATACGCAGTCAACTCCAGTATGTTTGGATGATGGAACCTTGAAACAAAAGATTTTTAAATCCGTCAAATTGTTCATTCAAATAGGAAATGAACAGTGCTATGGTTTGGGGGTGATAAGGTGGGAATGGGGAATAGGTCTAAAGCAAAATATAAATTTGGCCAAGGGAAAAGTAATCTCACTGGACACATGACATGACACAGATCTGTTTTCCAAATTGGTCTAAAGAGTTCTGACAAATACTAGCCATTCTCTGATTGGTTGTGATCATGCAACTATAAATAAAATATCCAACTATAAGAGAAAATTTAAGAAAGTGATGATTTCTTAAGATTTGGAAGTCTTGGGAACTTTACAAGAAATAGACAATACTCTCTAATATAATAAACTATGTTTATCAATATGAAAGCCGATATAACTTATTTATTAAATAAAGATAATACAACTGAAACTATTCATTTCATTGCTTGAAGTATACTGTCTAAATCACCAAAATAGAAGAGTACAGGAGACTATTTTTCATTCATTTAGTTCGTTCATTTAGTGAGTATTACTATGTCAGATTCTGTGCTAGGCACCAGTCACACGACTAGAGATGACATCCAGGATCTTCATAAAGCTTTATAGTTACCTAAAATCCATGTGGTTAGTAAAGTCTGATGTTGAAGAACATATCACTGATTTTTATTGTATGCATGTATTTATTTATTATTGAAGATTTCTTAAAATGTTTATCCATTTTGAGAGAGAGAGTGTGCACACATGAGTGGAGGAGGGGCAGAGAGAGAGGGAGGGAGTGTCCCAAGCAGGCTCTGCACTGTCAGCACAGAGCCCACCATGTGGCTCCACCCCACTTACCTTGAGATCATGAATGACCTGAGCCGCAATCAAGAGTCAGACGCCCAACAGATTGAGCCATCCAGGAGCCCCTAACGATTTTATTTTTAAGTAATCTCTACATCAAACGTGGGGCTTGAACTCACAATCCCAAGACCAAGAGTCACACGCTCCACCAACTGGGCCAGCCAGGTGCCCCAAATATATCACTGATTTTTAAATGACAGAGTTCTGGGGTGCCTGGGTGGCTCTGTTGTTTAAGCATCCGACTTCATTTCGGGTCATGGGTTCGAGCCCCATGTCAGGCTCTGTGCTGACAGCTCAGAGCCTGGAGCCTGCTTCAGATTCTGTGTCTTCCTGTCTCTCGGCTCTTCCCCCACTTGCACTCTGTCTCTCTCTCTCTCTCAACTATAAACATTAAAAAAAAGATTTTAAATGACAGAGTTCTATGTCAGTGTAGCCTACATTTTCAGCCTCTTTTCCTTTAAAACCCTGTTTCTTGAATGCCTGTATCATCACTGTGAAAACCAATGGAACTCAGGTAACAAACATGAAACATAAAATGTGAAATTCACCTGTGATCTCAGTTCAATTATTTATTGACTACCTACTATGTTCTAGGCATGCTTGGGGATATTAAAATAAGGTTTTTTTTTTGTAAGATTCTATTTACAAAGGCCTCTTATTTAGTTTCTTCAATAGCAAAACCTTCCTATAAAACACACACACACACACACACACACACACACACACACACGGCTTCAGATTTCTTTTATTCCTCCTATCATAAAGAAGGAAGTTTTGTGTGTATGTGTGTGTACAAGATCCCTACCCCTATTACAATTCGGACCATATCTATAAAATGCAACACAATGGACTGAAAAGGAACGGAGCTGGTGTATTTGGCTGCCTAAAAAACTCATCTATACCACTACCTGGTAACCTTAAAATAATTTAAAGAGATAAAAAATCTTTTGGAAAGCAGCTAGCAGACCTTGTACAGACACAGTCATGGCCCTGGTTCTCTGCTCTCTCGCTCACAGGGCAGAAATGACCATTTGCTTATTATTAGATATTGCCAATCTAGCAGTAAAATGGACACTGTATAAGTTTGTGAGGTATGGAACATGGCACAGCCATAAACACTGCTGGTTTTACATCTATAGACCCTTCTCATCCACCTTTCGCTACAAATTTTTAAGTCAGTGGGATTTTAGATTATATAGGTCTGAAGGTCAGCAGATACAATACCTTTTTTTAAATGTTTATGTATTGGGGGGGGGGGGACACACACACAGAATCTGAAACAAACTCTAGGCTCTGAGCTGTCAGCACAGACCCAACACGGGACTCAAACTCGGGACCAGTGAGATCATGACCTGAGCCAAAGTCAGATGCTTAACCAACTGAGCCACCCAGGTGCCCCTGATACAACACCTTGAAAATCAATTCAATCAGCATTTGTGAGTGTCAGATAAACACAATGTGAGGCACCACCATGTGGTAGACTGGACAGACTTGAATGACAGACAAACCTGGGTTTGAATCTCTGGTCTTCTTTTTATCAGCTGTGTGAACTTGGGCAAGTCATTTAATCTCTGTGAGACTCTTTCTTTGCTATGGTCTGAATTGTGTCTCTCCCTCCACTCGCTACCCCCTGACCCAGTTCACCTGTTAAAGCCCTAACTTCCAATGTAAAGGTGCTTGGAGATGAGGCTTGTGGGAGGTAGTCGGGGTTAGGGTTGGATCCCTCATGATGGGATGATGGGATGAGTGCCCTTATTAGAAGAAACACTGGAGAGTCAGCTCCCTCCCTCTCCACCATGTCAGGACAGAATTAGAAGGCAGTTGTCTACATGCAAGGAAGAGCGCCCTCATCAAGAACCAAATCTGCCTTGATCTTGGATTTCTCAGCCTCCAGAACTGTGAGAAATAAATTTCTTTTGTGTAAGTCACCCTGTCTCTTTTGTGACAGAAGCCCCAGCAGACTAATATTCTTCAACTCTACACAATAATTAAAATGTCACTTCCCAAGGTCCTCATGAAAATTAAACGAAAAGTTAACTGTTTAGCCAGGTGTTAGGTCCTGAAAAATTGTTAGATCCCTTCCCTCCTCTTGGGAAAGGAGGGAAAAAAGGAATCAGAAGCCACGTCCCAAGGACTTCACAATTCTGTTTAAGGGACAGGGGTTACACACTTCCTTACTATTGAACTTAAAAACCTCACCCTCAGGTCTCAGCCTAGATGTTACTTTTTCCGAGAAGGCTATACTGCTGCCCCCCCTCCCCCCGCCCTGGGCAACCATTTTCTGCACCCTCAGTGCTCTGTACTTGCCCATCCTACCACTTAGCTTACTGAAATTGCCTGTTTACTTATGTGCGTCCCTCCTAATCCCACTTCAGCCAGCATGTTCTGAGAGGAGAGGGCTACCTCTGATTTCTTCATTAATAAATATCTGAGAAGGAGGAGATTGAAAACGATTTAGGAAATGAGTTGGGCCTTCTCCAAAAGGTAGGATCTACCTCAGTTTCCCCATCTGTACGATGGGGATAATGGCAGTATTTACCTCACAGGATTGTTGTGAGGACTGCAGAATTAATACGTGTAGTGTATTTGGTATTAAGCCTAAAACTAAATAAGTATTAGCAGTATAAATAATAAAAATATCACACCAAGAATATTCAACATCATGGAGCTGTTGATTCTCTTAAAAGTCATATATAAACACCTCACCAGAATAAATCCAAATGGCTAAGAGATATAAATGTAAAAAATGAAATCATAAAAGTACTTGGCAAAACCATGGTAGAATTATTTGATAACCTTTCACTGCGGAAGGTCTTAGAAACTGTGATATAAAACCCAGAATCCATAAAAGAAAGAACAGATTAAATTCAACTACATTAAAACCATTTCCACATAGCAAAGACTAGAATAGGCAAAGACAAATGTCAATCTGGTAAAAAATTTGTATTTCATAACATAAGACTAAGGCTAATTTTCTCTAATATATAAAATGCTTCTACAAGTCATTAAGAAAAATAACAGCCTAACTTTTAAAACAATGGGCAAAGAATAGCATCAGGTATTTCACAGAAAAGGAAATATGTCTCTTAACATGTGAAAAGATTCACTCATAATAAAAAAAAAAAGAAATTTAAAGCACATTAAGAAACCATATTCACCTAGCACATTGGCAAAAATTAAAAGTTAAGAATAAACGGTTTGTAGGGCGCCTGGGTGGCTCAGCGAGTTGAGTGTCCAACTTAGGCTCAGATCATGATCTTGCGGTTTGCGGGTTTGAGCCTCACATCGGGCTGTCTGCAGTCAGTGCAGGGCCTGCTTCAGACCCTGTGTCTCCTTCTCTCTCTGCCCCTTCCCCACTCACCCTCTCTCTCAAAAATTAACATTAAAAAAAATACTATGTTGGCAAAAATATGGTGAATGAGGCACTCATATATGCCTAGTGTAGGTATAAATTTTTATAACTTCTTTTGTAGGACAATTTGGTATTATGTAATGTGTGTAACCATTTGACCCTGTAATTTTATTTATGGGAACTTAGATCTACTCAAACAGTTACAAAATAACATATATACAAGCTTTTCTGGGGCGCCTGGCTGGCTTAGTCAGTAGAACATGTGACTCTTGATCTTGGAGTCTGATGCCCCACATTGGGTGTGGAGCCTTAAAAAATAAATTAAATATTTAAAAAATAAATTAAAAAAAATAAGCTTTTCATGTTGCAGCATTCTTTTCTTTTTTTTTAATGTTTATTTATTTTTGAGAGAAGACAGAGACAGAGACAGAGCGCTAGCAGGGGAGGGGCAGAGAGAGAGGGAGACACAGAATTTGAAGCAGGCTCCACGCTCTGAGCGGTTAGCACAGAGCCTGACGTGGGGCTCGAACTCATGAACCGTGAGATCGTGACCTGAGCCGAAGTCAGATACTTAATTAACTGACTGAGCCACCCAGGCGCCCCTGCAGCATTATTTTCTAACATTAAAAGATTAGAAAAAAATCTAAAACTCCGTTAATATAAGAATGGTTATTCAAATTACAGTACAGGAACACAACGGAATACTAAAACAAGCAACGTGAACAGTATATTCATGCTACCTCTGATGGGAAAATAAGAAAACAAAATACAGGGGCACCTGGGCAACTCAGTCAGTTAAATGTCCGAGTCTTGATTTTGGCTCAGGTCATATCTCACGGTTTGAGCCTTGCACTGGGCTCTGTACTGACAGTGCAGAGCCTTCTTGGAATTCTCTCTCTCCCTCTCTCTCTCTGCCCCTCCCCTGCTCCTGCACACGCACATGCATGTGCTCCCACGCTCGCTCTCTCTCAAAAGAAATAAACTTCAAAAAAAAAAAGAGAGAGAGAGAAAAAAAATACATACATACTTACTTGATGTAAATGCATATAAACCTTTTTCCAGGAAGAGGATCTTAAGCTTCCATCAGATTTTCAAAAACCCATTAACTCCCAAACAGATTTCTAACCACCGCTCTTGAGTTAGAAGTTTCTCGTGCACTGTATTATGTTGCCATATTTTAGATCTCTGGGAAGATCTACAAAAAACTGATGACTGCTGCCTTGGGGACATTCAGCTGGATGGTTAAAGACAATAGTGGAAAACTCCTTTTCTTGGTTTACCCTTTGGCACTTTTGGAATTCTGAAAGATTTCAATTTGTTACTTGTTCATTACAAATAAATACAGCTTACATGTAGAAATCTACGATTACAATGCTGGCTTTAGTTTCTTGTTGACTAAATGGTATGTGTTAAGTTTTTCTGATTAGAACTCTAATGTTTTGATTGCTGGCCCAGGGTACAAAAGCAGGATTTAGCACAATGACTCCTCTTCTACCACCATTTCACATATTGGTTTAGAAAACATCTGAAAAGAACATTTCTTTTCACAAAGGGTGCCGAGTGAAGTCTGTAGGGTTAAGGACCTCCGATGAGCCGGCTGGACAGCCGCACAGCTGCAGTTATGAATATATATGAAAATGAAGTCATTTTAGCTTGTCTCTGAGGACTCCTGGGCTCATGGATGAAATCCCAGAAAACAATATGCACATCAAAAGCACTTGATTTCTCTGTCTAAACGCTCTTCCCGAAGACGGTTATACTGACAAAAGTTTCTTGACTAAAGTGTCTCTAAGGAAGGGGGGAATGGTAGAATAGACACAATTCTAACGTTCGAGGAGTTATTTTACATTCAGCCATGTTAGTCACACATGATTTAATCCACTTCCTTGTGACAGTTCCTTGTTAAAATACGTTCAAGTGAATTATGTGAATGGTCTATTTTAAAATGTGTTCTGAAGAATATACTAAAGCAGATGTCAAAAATTTACCCAAAGTCCTAATATCCATCCCACCTTTATTACATGCCCACCATGCCAAGCACTGTGTTATAGAATCAAAGATGCACAAAGATGAAAGCCAGGCACAGAGGCAGAAATTCCAGACCAAATATACTCACAGTAGTAAAACTTCAAGCTCAGATAAAAACTGCTTCCATTGTTTCTTACATAGCATTTTTTTCTCCTAAATATCATGGAGAAAAATAAGAAAACAAAATTAAGGAAAGGATCTCTGTTTCTGGGATTTGTAAACCAGGGTCTACAGTCTTCCTGAAACCAGCTGACCTTTTTGATGTAAATGCATATAATTCTTTTACCGGGGAGAGGATCCTTAGGTTTCATCAGATTTTCAAAAACCCATTAACTCCCAAACAGATTTCTAACCACTGCTCTTGAGTTAGAAGTTTTTCGTGCACTGTATTATGTTGCCATATCTTATATTCGAACCCTTTTACCATATTTTGTACACATTTACATACATTTAAAAATATTATATGTATTCAAAGAAAATCCCATGACAGAAATCCCCTACTTGGTCTCACAAAGGATCCAGTTTGTGATAGCTGTATTCTGGTTAGAAGGGGATTTCACCAATTCGGTATTTATGATTTGGGTCATTTGGATATGTTGATTCAGGTTTACCTTTGTATTAATGTTGAAATGGTGGACTTACTAAGAAATTGAAAAACGTAACTCCTTACTTCAAAGAATCTTCAGAAGCTAGCCCAGTGCCTGACACAGGAATATTTATTGAATACATTAATGAATTCAGTAATATTGTATGAGCACCTACTCTGTCCCTGGTATTGTTCGTGATGGCTTTAGTTTATAAACCTTATGTCGCTGCGCGTCTCTGCATCTCAAGATCCTAACTTCCACCACGAAAGAGTTAAGTACATTGTTAGGCTCCATCAGCTGTAAGTTTCTATCATTTGTAAATTGCAAGACAGGGCAGGGTTTTTAGAGCTCTGTTCTCAGGAAGAAAGGGAGAGAAATCCAACAGGAATTCTGGAAGCTATTTTCCAAGTTAATCCAGGAAGTCAGAAACAATAAACGAGGCTAACAAATCATTTTCGCGGACCACTTTATGAGAATTTACATTTTAAAATACCATTGTCCTGGGAGCCAGGTGGATTTGGTCTCAGTCTTATTTCTAACACGCAATATTTGTGACTTTTTGTCACTTAACCTCCCTGAGATCGCTGTTTTCTTAATCTGAAAAATAAAGGGGTTAGTTTTTGTGTTCATGCTAACCTAGCTTAACTCTCAAAGTTTGGGTCTGTGCACAAGGAACATCAGCTTCACAGGGAGCTGGTAAGAAATGCTGACTCTCAGGTCCCTGCCCAGGTGTGCTGAACCAGAATCTGTATTGTAAGGTCTCCAGGCGATCTGGTCGCACCCATCTAAGGCATCGTGTACACTTTCCCACTTCAGTCCCTCCAGGAAAGGTTACTGAAGTTAATGTTCCAATTTTACAAAACCACATTTCTGTAGAAACAAATGCTCTATGGCTAAGGCTTCATTAAATTTCCCATCTTTCCCCGGTGTGTGTGTGTGTGTGTGTGCACGCACACACACACACACACAGGCACACACTTAGGACTTTGTATGGTGTCTAGGCCTTTGGTAACTTTGTTACTTCCTGTCCTTTTACTCCTAGAGATCAGCAACTAAATTCACGAAAACGACATACACACATGCTTCATTCAATTCACCTAACGAACATTTACTGAGCAACTTCCATGGGCCAGGCTCTGTAATAAGGCTCCGAGATTCAAAGATAAATAAGATCTTTAAAAACCATCATCTAGTCCATTGGGAGAGGTGCGTGAAGAAACCAGTATTAGGAGGTATTGCTATGGTGCTGTGGCTGCACGTTGGAGGGTCACCAAAACTATACCAGAAGGGTTGGAGGCAATCAAGGAAATGATCATTGTCCCTAGGACAGGAGGGAAAGGAGATCTAAAGGCAATGACATTCCATTCTGAAGCCAGACTCCTGGAATAAAAAATAAATAAATAAATAAAAAATCCCAAACCTCCCAAAACCTTCCAAAAACCTCACAAAAACTCCCAGTGTGAGTTGGTGGCAGCCATGGAGAGAAGAGGAAAGTAGAGAGAGGGCTGGAACCTTTTGGGGAGGTGGCCGTGGGGCTCAACCCCAAGAGAACATACAAATGGGACTGGGACACACTGGCCCTAGGAAACAGGCTTCAGTTAGGCCACCTCTAGATAACCACATTCTCTTTGTTGAATGGTGTTTCATTTCTTTATTAGACCGTTTGTCTCCTCAGGAATCTTGAGACGTCCGTATAAAATCAGTGGGTATAGAATGCTATGTAAGGACTGGAGAAATCAGGTTAATAATTAAAGAAAAAAAGGGCCCCATAATCTAAGCTGCAGAGGAGGAATCGCCCGAGATCCATCCTCTCCCCCATTTGCCCAGCCCTATCTCACCGATCGTGAGATTTGGTCCATTTCACCTCCTGGCTTAGACATACTTTCTCCTTGCCTCTGCCCTAGCTCAGAGCGGGGCTTCTCAACGCTGGCTACACATCTGAACCACGTGGGGAGCTTTGAAAAAATACGGATGCCTGCCACCACTATGCTGACCTAACCTGATGCTGAGGGATCATTTCAAAAAAGCTCCTGAGGTGACTCTAATGTTAGGCTTGAGGACATGGGTTTAAGTCCCATCCATCTCTTCACTACCCATCTAAAACCCCCTCTATCCACCTCCAGCCTAGTCCTTGCCATCTCTGCTCCAATGCTTCTGCGGACTTCCAGCCCATCACCTAACCTGTGCTCAGAGTTATATCTCAAAAACACAAACCTAATCCTTTCACTCTCCCACTTAAAACCCGCCCACCGACTTGAGCCATCTTTCCCGTGTCATCTGCCATTACCTTCCCACCCCCCACTCTACGTTCCCTCCACCCAGTGATCTGTTATTAGTAAGGCATATGTTTGCACACACGCACCTCCAGGCTGTTACACCTGCTATTTCTTCCACCCAGAAAGCACTTCCCATGCCTCGCTCCCCGCCAAAATTCTACTGGGCTTTCAAAATCCAGCTGAGAGGTCACTTCCTTTCGTTCGCTTTTCCCATTTGTCTATTGCAGAAATGTTTATCAAGTACTTCCTCTGTGCCAGGCTCTCTTCTGGGTGCTGGATCTGCCCCTGCCCTGGCTGTCTTTTCTGTGCTGCCATGACCTCCTTGTGCAAATCCGGGCTCAACTACTTCTCACGCTGTAGCTTAATCTTTGCTTTCTTTACCTGACCGTTTGCCCCACAGGACTGAGCTCCCGGAGGATGGAATGATGCCTTATTCATCCTTGCCCAGCACCCATTTCACAGAGAGAGTTGAATGAATGTTTATTGACTGCTGACTAACGATGAAGAACAGCAGAGCAGTTCTTCTGGGTGTATGTGTGCATACCTGTCTCTTCCTGACTCCTGGGTGTGATACCCCAACACCCTTTCTGCCTTACTGGCTGCAGTCACTCAGCTTTCTCCTAAACTCCAACTCTGATCATTGCCTCGCTCCTTCTATTTGAAGCCTCCCCTTTCCCACCCTCTTGAACTGTGATAAATGATAATTTATAAAGTAGCACCGAAGACCAATCTGGGGCTTAGCCTGTGAAGCTGCCTGGAGGAGACACGGCCCATCCTAAAAACAAGACCAAAAACAAAACAAAACAACACAAGAAAACTGGAGCAGACCAGCACAGGCAAAGTGCCAAGCTCCTACACAGCTCTTCAGAAAAGCCTTTCTCCTTCGACACATCTGGGGATGGGAAGAATTTCACTTCCACATTCCTGCAAGTCAGGCATTCATTTCATGGTCTTTTCTCCAGTCACCTGAGGTCATATATCTTATTTCCATTTATTAAATTTTATTTTCGAGTATATCTCCTTTCAATGTTGATGAAAAATGACACATTCTAGCATGAAATATGAGCAAATAAATGGAACTGATATCCTGTGATAGTAATTCTTTCCATACCTGTTTAAATAATTTAATGGCATATGTTCGGTTTTGGATCTCCGCTCTGTATACCTCAAAAATCTCCCCTTCTCCAATTAGGAAGTCTTTGTGGAAATTTTTGGTTCCCTCTCTGATGTTTTGAAAGCTGACGGAGGATTTCAACAATATTCCTTAGGACAGAAAGTAGGGAGAAGATAAGTTACTTTTTCTTTTCTTTCTTTCTTTTTTTTTTTTTTAAAGAATCAACATCACCATTAAAAAGAACCATAAGTTCCATATTAGAAATACTTCAGAGCCCAGCAGAGAGCCAGGAGCAGAAGGCCCAGGAACCAAAACTGAAGCCCATCTCTGCACATTTACTTGGGTCTGGCTCCCACCATTCCACAGAACAAATGCCTTTTTAGATATCTGAATGATAGTACTGTGATTCTATCACCCTTCCAAAGAGGTCAGCCAAAGAACTCAGTTGAGGAAAGTTTTCCAGGACTCCACTTCTTTGTCATTAGATCAATGGGTTGTTTTTGACTCACTATGAACCTAAAATCATTCAAAATAAAAAAAAAAAAAAAAACCTATAGAAGTAGAAACTTTGTTATGACTAAACAATATTCTCCAAGTATGACTGATTGATAGAATCATTTTTCATGAGCCAAATCCTCTAAATTTCTAACTTACTTCCTCAGAGTAAATTAGGAAGATGCTTCAGCTTTTTAAAAAATCATCTAAAGCAGAGATTGGGAGAAAACATTTAGAAGGTAATCAAATACATATCCAAGGGGAAAAGCTTAACTAAATCCTTCAGAGCCCAATTTTGGCTATATTTCCACATTTGCTGTTTGATTTACATCTTATTGTTAAATCTTAAAGGACCAAAATTTTATCCAACTTCTCTAATTCTCTTTTGAACCAAGGAAGGTACAGATCTGGTGGTAAAGATGAGGCAAAGCAGCCTTAACTAGCCATTAACGTTGATCAGAATGATTCCCAGGTAGAATTAAATTATTCTCCCTGCTAATAAAGTAATAAAAGTGATATGGAAATAATGAGACTTTCATAGTGACCTTCGGCATTGCTCTACAAACATCTCTAAAGATCTCTGCAAGGGCTATCACAATTTCTAACACTATATAAAACCCAATGTAATTTTTAAATGTTTTCCTATGACACATAAAAATGCAAATTTCACTAACAGAAAGTATGAACCCCCCCCCACAGGGAAGAGACCACAATTATGTTCTCCATTGGCCAGTGGATTTTTAATATAACAATAATATATCATCCATCAGAACTTAGTGTCAGTCAAAGCTGCAAGTATTTCAACATCCATGAAAATTTTACCCTAAACCTGCATATTAATGAACAGTTAATGTGTTCATTGGATATTTGTCTCTGTAAGTTAACTTAAAGCAAAGCATGATTTAAAGTAAAAAAAAAAAAAAAAATTTTTTTTTTACCTTTTTCATTATGTTCAGGAATAAGAACATTATCCACTGTGACATTGGCTATTTCCTAAGAGAGGAAATACATACTGAAGTAATTCCATTTCATAAGCCTAGAAAGAACAGAACCTTAACAGAAATCCAAAGCTCCCCCTGGACTATACAGTGCAATAGAGCAGAATCTAATTTAGAAGAAAGCTAGTAGAAAGCGAAGTTACTTTATTTAATTCAACGGTATTCATTGCCTTATACATTTAAAGCTTCCATACTAACTACAAAAACTCAAGTATCAATGTCATAGTTACATTCAATTTTAAATGACTTCTAATGCTATAAAAAATGATCGCTGCCAATTTATTTGTTCCCATAAAGACCAACAGCAACATGCAAAATGCCAAGTAGAACAGGAAAATTAAAAGCTGAATTAAGACAAATGTGTAACTGGCAGCACTCTTACTAGTTCTAAGCCTTATCTATGACAGATCACTGAGAGGAGAAAGCTCTTCACTCCTTTCCCACAAATCTCTAGTTTCCTGAATCCCCAACCAAAGCAATGAGAAAGCTAAAGCTTTACTGGTTTTAAAAAAGTACTTGCAAACCATCATTTTTCTGTCTGATAATTTCATCCCCCATGCTCAATTATATATGCAACAGAGTTCAAGGTTCATTATCTCTGCACATACACTCTACCTTGGGTAACATGTTTGGAAATCTATCTCCATGATGACTCTGACTCTTCAAGGGTGCTCCTAAAAAGAAATAAAGAGAGGTAGATACAGATAAAATTTTATGTCTCTAATAAGCATGTTTTTTTTTCCTTTCTTAGACTGTGAAAATAAACACCTTGCTAGTAGTGTTAATTTCTAAAGTTCACTTGCATTCCCTTTGAATGGTTACAAATTAACATATGTAAATAGCTTTGTAATGATCAAATATTATTCAAACATGTTTTTGTTTACCTAACGTATAATACCTACCTTACATTATTGATAGACATCATTAAAAATATTAAAGTAGAGGGGCTCCTGGGTGGCGCAGTCGGTTAAGCGTCCGACTTCAGCCAGGTCACGATCTCGCGGTCCGTGAGTTCGAGCCCCGCGTCAGGCTCTGGGCTGATGGCTCAGAGCCTGGAGCCTGGTTCTGATTCTGTGTCTCCCTCTCTCTCTGCCCCTCCCCCGTTCATGCTCTGTCTCTCTCTGTCCCAAAAATAAATAAACGTTGAAAAAAAAATTAAAAAAAAATATTAAAGTAGAAAGTAGAAAATTGAAAGGAAAAAAGCAACATTGAATCAGCTTTTTGCCCATATATTTTAAAGTTGTATAATTATGGGATTATATCTCCTTAGGTTAGTTTATTTTGTATCCCCTCTTGTGCCGTAAGATATTAGAGGGGTGTGTGTGTGTGTGTGTGTGTGTGTGTGTGTGCGCGCGCGTGTGATCAGCCACAAACACCTGTCACCCCTCCCCAAATATACACTGTAACTTCTGTATGTTCTATTTGAATTGAGGTAGTCTATGTAGCTTCCTGCAAAAGATGAAAACCCTGAAGTATCTTGCTGTCACATCTGACATTTTGATTCAGACTTCAGAAAAATTTTATTTCATCTTCTAGTTTTTCTTTGACTGTATTCTAATGTTTTAAAAAACTACTTTGTTTAGAGGACCGGCAACAAAACATAACCAATTAATAACAGACCTCCTTGAGCAAACTACAAGCCTAGATCTAGCAGACATTCTCTAGAATATTCCATCCAAAAACAAAAGAATATACAAATACTTCACAAGAGCATGTTGAACAGTCTCCAGGATAGACCATATCTTGAGCGATAAAATGAGCCTCAATAAATTTGGAAGGACTGAAATCATACAAAGCATATTCTCTGACCACAATGCAATTAAAATAGAAATCAGTAATGGAAGGAAATTTGGGAAATTCACAAATACATGAAAATTGAACAACAAGTCCATAAATAACCAATGAATCCAAGAAGAAATCACAAGGGAAATTATAAACTACTTTCAGATGAATGAAAGTGAAAACACAACATACCAAAACTTATGGGATGTAGCAAAAGGAGCACTTAAAAGGAAATTTATAGTTGTAAATGCCTACCTTAAAAAAGAAAAAGGATCTTAAATCAATAACCTGAATTTTCACCGAAGGAACTAGAAAAGAAAGTGCTAAATTGAAGGAAGCAAAGGAAGGAAAGAATTAAGATTACAGTGGAAATAAATGAAATAGATAATATAAAAACAAAAGAGAAAATCAATGAAACCAAAGGGGTTCTTTGGAATAATCACAAAACTGATTTAGCTAGACTAACCAAGAAAGAGAGGAGACTCAAATTACTAAAACCAAAAACAAAGAGGAGACACACTACCAACCCTGTAGAAATAAAACGAATTGTAAGAGAATATGATGAACATTTGCATGTAAAAAATTAGATAACTAAGGGGCACCTGGGTGGCTCACTTAGTTAAGTGACTCTTGATTTCAGCTCAGGTCACAATCTTGAGGTTCGTGGGTTTGAGCCCTGCATCCGGCTCTGTGCAGGTGTAGAGCCTGCTTGGGATGCTTTCTCTCTCCCTCTCTCTGCTCCTTCCCCACTTGCGTGCTCTCTCAAAATAAATAAATAAACTTAAAAAAATTAGATAACTGAAATGGCACAGACAGATTCCTAGAAAGACACAAACCGCCATAACTAACTCAAGAAGAAATAAACAATCTGAATGGACCTATTGCAAGGAAAGAGACTGAATTAATAATTTAAGATTTCCTACACACAAAACCCCAGGCCTGAATGGATTCACAGGTGAATTCTATCAAATATTTAAACAAAATTTAACATCAGTTCTTTACAAATTTTTCCAAAATAGAAGAGGAGGAAACAACTCCCAAATCATTCTATGAGACCCAATATTATCCTAATACCAATGCCAGGTAAAACTTCACAGGAAAACTATAGTCCAATATCTCTTATGAACATAGATGCAGAAGTCTTCAACAACAACAAGTCCTCAATGAAATATTAGCAAAGTAAATCCAGAAACATGTAAGATTATATGCCATGATCAAGTGGGATTCATTCGGGAATCCAAGATTGGCTTACAATATGAAAATCAACCAATGTAATACACCACATTAATAGAATGAAGAACTAAACCCATGAAATCCACTAACCTATCGTAAAAACCCACGGAATAGAAGAGAATTCCCTCAATTTAATAAAGGGTATCTGTGAAAAGCCCACAAATAATGTCATACATCATTATGAAAAACTGAATGCTTTCCCCTTTACATCAGGAACAAGAAAAAAATGTCTGGTCTTGCCACTTCTATTCAACCTTATACCAGAGGTTCTAGCCAGGGCAATTAGGCAAGAAAAAGAAATAAACATCATGGGGAAGTATCGTGTAGAATAAAATTTGAACTAAGGGCACTAAAAGTCATTGTCCTTTTGTTGCCCATAAAAAGGAAGGCAATATTCATTGTCATATAAAATTGAAGATTCAAAATGGCTCTCCTAAGAAGCCAGCAGAAAACTGTGGATTTTATGTAAAAGTAGAAAACAATTATGACCATTGAAATATAAATGCAAAATGTGATATGTAAGAGCAGGCATACCAGAAATATAACGAAAGCAGGTAAGGATTCTCGTTTCTTGAACAACTAGGCTATGTCCTGAGATATGAGGGAATGCTTTATGGATGTGAAAACACCTAATGGCAGCCACCTGAATCGCAGGAATAGTGACTGGGAGGAAATACAAGACTTTTCTCAGGAGGACTTATAAGAAATTCCAAATCCACCAAGTGATCTCTCCTCTAAAATGAAAACCATCCCACCAAACTGACAATTTCAAGGGAAGGGAGGCAAAAATGGATATTTGAGCAAATAATGGATTATTTGGATAACTGGTAAGTCTGTCCATGGGAGCAACAAAGACTAAATCTTTTTATGCACTTTCAGTTAGGAACTCTAACTTCTAATTCATTGAGTAGCTATCATAGGAGACACGTGTTCAGTAGGCTCACTTAACGGTTTCCATGAATCATCACGCTGCTTCTTTGAACAAGCTAAACAACTAACATTTTAAAGATTTAGTTTCAAAGCATCCACTCAACAAGTTGCAATTAAATAATGCTATTTTTCTCAGCAAAGGACTCAGACCAAAATGCTATCCTCCTCTTCATCTCAGATTTACCTATCTCCTGATACTAGGGCAGTAAATAATTGTCTTTCCACCAATCAGCGAATCTCCTATTTTTAAAAATGAAATAAATTTTGCATGTGCAACAGGAGTCAAGCAAGGATGTGAAATTTTCGTTTACTCACAGTCCACATCATTCTCTGCTGTGTAAATAAACAACACAGAGAGTGAAAAGGTATCCTGAAATCTATTCCGGAATCTGTAAACGTAAAACATAACCCTGTGTCCTATCAGATTGGTGTGAGTTTATATTGTGAACGATAAGTTGTGTGTGTGGTTTCAGCAGCTGGAAAAGGCTCAGAGAATGAAAAGGCAGTGCATTTACAGTGTCCAGGGAGTCACTGTACTTTACTTGGTCAGTCACCTTCATAGTGAAGCATTCCATGGGACTAAACCAAGTGAGGAAAGAGTGACAAAAGAGATGAGCCACGTTTTACGGGAAATACCGTAGTGGGAGCCTATTGGGAACTGTCTAATATCCCATTAAACGTAAAAAGCATATAAAAGTCAATCTGAAGGTACAGTGTTCTGGTACAAATTTCGCAGGATTTTTTCTAGGTAGGGGTGATAAGGTAGAGTTATATTTGCATGCAAATATACGGAACTAAAAATACCTCTGGACAAAAGAGCCAAAAGAACAAGGATGCTGATTCAAAAGAATTTTCAGCCTAAGAGCCCTGAGTCTGTAACATAAGACCCAAGATCACTCAGGATCATTCTTGTTGAAGTGAATAAATCTAAAGTGGAGTAAACAGAACAGGGGACATTAGGAACTAATTTTATTGATAAAGAATGAACAGAAAAAGTTTCATGAGCTTTCCTCATCAGGTTGGTTTTAAAGTTTTTTTTTTTTTCAACGTTTTTTATTTATTTTTGGGACAGAGAGAGACAGAGCATGAACGGGGGAGGGGCAGAGAGAGAGGGAGACACAGAATCGGAAACAGGCTCCAGGCTCCGAGCCATCAGCCCAGAGCCTGACGCGGGGCTCGAACTCACGGACAGCAAGATCGTGACCTGGCTGAAGTCGGATGCTTAACCAACTGCGCCACCCAGGCGCCCCCATCAGGTTGCTTTTAAGTGTAAGTCATGACACAGCATCAGAAACACATAAGACAAATAGAGGGAGGTATTAGGCCACTGTGAAACGAGACTCGTAAGGCAGAGTTAGAGGCCCTGGCATAAAAACAGCACTGAAGATAAAAGATAAGCCCCAGGCATCATTTGCACTAAAATACAAGGGCGGAGGAAGAGAGAATCCAATTATATTTTGACTTATATGACAAAGCCAATTATAAAAGTATTTATGTTTTACTCAAACACTGTGATTCTGTTTACGATTCAAATAGTGTCAGAGTTTTGGATGGAAAACTGATTCTCTTAGCTAAGAGTGAAATGTTTAAACAAGTGTAATTTAGAGGTACCTGGGTGGCTCAGTCGGTTAAGCATCTGATTTCGGCTCAGGTCATGATCTCACCGCTTGTGAGTTCGAGCCCTGCATGGGGCTCTGTGCTGACAGCTCCAGCAAAGTCTGGAGCCTGCTTCGGATTCTGTGTCTCCCTCGCTTTCTGCCCCTCCCCTGCTCACACTCTGTCTCTGTCTCTATCTCGAAAATAAATATTTAAAAAAAATTTTTAATGTGTAGTTTACAAGTAAAAAATTTTAAAAACCTAAACAAGTGGTAGAAAGGACTGTGTTGTATAACATAGGCAATAAGGAAAGAAAGTGTCGCCCAAAAGAAGTGACAAAAGCCTTCAGATAAAGCCTCAGGTAAGGAATCCTTGACATATAGTATAACCAGTCATGGTCTTGAACAAAATGCAATATTTACATTTATAAATTGCAAACTCTATAAAATAGACAGAGAGCCACATCATAAAAATCATAAATGTTTACCATGATTCACAATTAAATGGATAGCTCGATGATGCCCCATCTCCTGGAGGATCTGTAACAAGTCACCGATGGTCTTGTTTTTCTGTGCCCAGGACCAGAGTAGTTCTCTTGTTCCACTTTTACCTTGGTCAACATATTTTTCGATGTGACGAACATCCAGCCAGCTGTTTGAAAGTCGCTCCGCTGTAGAAATCGCAACAGGAAGAACCCAACGATAGTTTACTTTTATTGGAATACATGTATAGGGATACTTTATATGTTTTAGTTCACATTATTTATAATTTTTATTTTTTTAATTATTTTTTTTAATGTTTATTTATTTTGAGAGAGAGAAAATGTGAGCACAAGCAGGGCAGGGGCAGAGAGAGAGGAAGAGAGAAAATCCCAAGCAGTGTCCTAGCTGTCAGCACAGAGCCCGATACGGGGGTCGACACAGAACTCAATCCCATGAGCCATGGGATCGTGACCTGAGCTGAAATCAAGAGTTGGTCACTTAACCGACTGAGTCACCCAGACACCCTGTCTCATACCTTTATCCTCTGGAAAGTCTAAAAAATTTAAAAAGCCAGATACACATGGATGGATAAAATCCAATTGTCATCCGAGTGTGGTCGTGGGGACCCTCAACACGTCACCCTAACTGGCTATGGAAATCAGCCTTTTCTTCTGCCACACACAAATCTGGAAGCTTCTCTCCAGCAGTAACCAAGGTAACCTCATTGGAGGACTCACCTATCCCCCAGTGATACTCTCCAAAGGTTGATGTCCTTTTAAAAGACGAACAGGGGCTCAGACCTGAGAAGTGTAATAAGCCCCCTACAGAACTATCTCTGTTCAGTCTATTTCAGACTCTAAAAGACTCTAAAGTTTTAAAAAATTTCTTAGGGAGCTACTACACTAGTTATAGTACTTGAATTTTTTTTTTAACATTTATTTATTTTTGAGAGAGAGAGAGCACGCACCCACGAGTGGGAGAGGGGCAGAGAGAGGGAGACACAGAATCCAGAGCAGGCTCCACGTTCCAAGCTGTCAGCATAGAGGCTGATGTGGGGCTCGAACTCACGAACTGTGAGATCAGGACCTGAGCAGAAGTCAGACACTTAACCCACTGAGCCACCCAGGCACCCCAATAGCTGCGGTATTTGAATCAAGACATCAGAAAGACAAACATCTTTTGATTTAATATGGCATCCCTTCTCCCCACATTTTCAGTCCTCCAAGGGTTTGCTAGACTATTCAGTTTCCTTCAACTTTCTGTTTTTGCTGAGAGTATAAGTACATCCTGAAAGTTGACAGAGATCACAATATGCAACCATAACTGTCCCCCTCTTCCTGTGGACCAAAAATGGACTCGGTAGATATTACCAGTGCTCACCAATATTTCCAATCTTCTGCCCCTTCAGAGAGGATTACATCTTCCTGCCCTGGGTTAGTTATGCCTATGTGTCCCTTTCAGCCAGGAACACTGAAGAGCCAGGGGGCAATTCACCAGGCACCCATGCTCGCCACCAGGTATAAGCACATGTTGATACGGGGGTGCTTCAAGATCAAAGCCACCTGGAATGCGGGGCCACCTCATGAGGTCAGCTGTTCTGGACTCTCAGTGCTGTTCCCACAAGCAAAAAGCAAACTTCGGTTATGTTAACCACTGGCAGTGAATTGGGTAGTGCTTGTTACTGCATATAACTTAGTCTATCCTGGTCAATGCCCATAAAGTTTCATCTTAAGCGTTATGTTATTCAGTCACATCTTGTATCAGAAAAGGGTGAAAGGGGGGCGCCTGGGTGGCGCAGTCGGTTAAGCGTCCGACTTCAGCCAGGTCACGATCTCGCGGTCCGTGAGTTCGAGCCCCGCGTCAGGCTCTGGGCTGATGGCTCAGAGCCTGGAGCCTGTTTCCCATTCTGTGTCTCCCTCTCTCTCTGCCCCTCCCCCGTTCATGCTCTGTCTCTCTCTGTCCCAAAAATAAATAAACGTTGAAAAAAAAAATTAAAAAAAAAAAAAAAGAAAAGGGTGAAAGGAAGCGGCATATCCGATAAAGGATGATGAAGTTGAGACATTCAACTGGAATGTATGCTTAGGCTGTAAAGGAAAAAACAGCTACAATAACGTATCTGACATCATTAAGTTGGACTGTTTTTGCCTTTCCTCCATATTTTAAGTTCTGGCAAGAATATCTTTATTATCTATTTCTTGGAAGAGATGATGTCTCATGAAGAGGCAAGGACTATCCAACTGTCAATATATGTTTTAGATACCTTCACACTAAAAAATAGAAGGGGACCTTCAAAGCAAAAATATTTATCAAGATATAGTAACTCTCTATTTTTTTTAAATTAAGTTTGCTTTAATGTTTATTTTTGAGAGAGAGAGCGGGAGAGGAGCAGAGAGAGAGAGAGAGAGAGAGAGACAGAATCTGAAGCAGGCTCCAGGCTCTGAGCTGTCAGCACAGAGACTGACGTGGGGCTAGAACCCACGGACCGGAAGATCATGACCTGAGCTGAAGTCAGATGCTCAACCGACTAAGCCAGCTGGCACCCCAGTAACTTAATTTTTAATGTATTTCTTTTGATGATGTGATCTACCTATTTGGTTGAGGCACACTTTTCATAAACACTTTAACTATTTCTAAAAGCTCTTAGGGGAAATAGTGCAAATCGGTACAATTTGTTAACAGGCCCAAAATGGCGTCACTTAGGCCAAGTCACCAAATGGGGCTAAATACCTAATCCAGTACTGTAGTTTCAACCTGCATCAGAAATATAAATCTTACCCAGTTAGTCAGGAATTTTCTAATCAGTTCCTTTGAAGTAATCTGTTACATGGGCCCTCTGTATCCCCAAAGGAAGATGAGGTAATCTGCATGATAAGACCCCCTGCTCTTCTCCCTAAGGGAAAGAATCTTGCCAGGAACAATCCTTTTTTTTTTTTTTTTCCTTTAAGTTTTTGTTTATTTATTTTGAGGGGAGGGGGAGGGGCAGAGAGTGAAGGAGAGAAAATCCCAAGCAGCTTCTCTGCTGAACTGGGGCTGAAACCTATGAACCGTGAGGTCATGACCTAAGCAGAACAATACTTTTCTTTTGCTAATAATTTTTCTTGCCCCACCATCTTTCCTGGAAAATAACCTTCCATTTTGTACAACTCCCCGGAACTCCCTTCTACTTGCTAGACGGAATACTGACTGATTCATGAATTATTAAATAAAGCCAATTAAAGTCTTCAGATTTACTTGGTTGAATTTCATTTTTTTAACAAGTTCAAACATTTGTTGACTGTGCTAGTAGTATAGTAATTGCATACATCAAGTGTATGTGCAGCAAGAAGAGGGGTCCCTAACTAAAAATGGGGGCCTCATGGAGGTGCCTGGCTGGCCCAGTCGGGGGAATGTGCAACTCCTGATCTTGGGATTGTGGGTTCAAGCCCCATGTTGGGTGTAGAGATTACTTAAAAATAAAATCTTAAAAAAAAGGCGGTCGGGGGGGGGGGGGCACCTGGGTGGCTCAGTCGGTTGAGCGACCCATTCTTGATTTCGCCGCCCAGGTCATGATCTCACGTTTCATGAGATGGAGCCCTGCATTGGGCTCTGGACTAACAGCACAGAGTCAGCTTGGGACTCTATCCCTCTCTATCTCTCTCAAAAAGATAAGGGCATCATGGAAAGCTTCCTAGAGGAATGGTTTCTGGAGCCTGAGCCAAGTTTAAAATTATGCATACTTCTAAAGAGAGGCCGATACTCAAGGAATTATTGGAATTAATATACTATACTGGGGAGAAAAAAAATCATGGGAATTTCAGTTGGGAAACAAAATAAAGGAATGAACTGTGAACCCCAAAAGTAGACTACATTGTCTTCAAAAGAGAAGTCTCCATCAAGAGAGAGGACCCTTGTGGCCCCCTGGGTATACGCATGAAAATGTGTGTTTATTCGTGGCTCTGCCATTCGCCTATGGTACAACTCTAGGCAAGTCGCTGAGCAATTTCAAACTTCTCATCAGTAAACATCCTCTGAAGTCCATTTGAAGTCCCTCCCAAAACAGACACTAAATTTGGTTGCCCCTCTCTGGTCTGCTGATTATAGCAGCACTGACCTTAAAATACCTCTTCCAGTCTTTAGAACACTTCCCAGTCTCCAGATTAACATTCCAACAGGGGAACACTAAATATCAAATCTCAGCAAAGTGAAAGTTTAGGTTTCTACTTTTTCTATTAGTAGATTACTTGGCTGACATTTATAGAGTATCAGGCATAATGTACCATATAAATTAATAATACTTATACAACATACAGCAAGCTTGTATAAAAAAATAAAATAAAACAGCTCCGTCTCAGGGTGCCTGGCTGGCTCAGTTGGAAGAGCATGTGACTCTTGGTCTTGGGGTCATGAGTTCAAGCCCCACGCTGGTGTAGAGATTACTTAAAAAAAATTAATTAATTAAAAAAAAAGCAAACAGTTCCCTCTCTACTTTAAAACTCCGGATAAGACATGACCTGATTTTGGGATGAGACCTGAAGGGAGATGACAGCCTTGTGGGCTACCACAGTCAGGGAGGAGTATGAGGGTGGGACGTTGTCACCAGCTAGACCCCAGGACCTGGCCTTTACTATCCACCTGCTACACGCATTAACTTTTGTGTTACATTTTTCCCTAAGCTCTACTTTCTGGCTTTTCCCTTAACTCAGACAAATGAAACCCAAAACCACCCCCCCGCCCCCGCAACAACCCCAGGTGATGGCGACTGCCTTGACAAGACCTCCTACTGGCCCAGACCACCCAGATCATTTGTGCTAAACCAGCCTGGAGCTTGTGCGGCTGGCCCATGGAGTGAGCTGTGGAATAACTTATGATTATCTTTATCTCATTATAATACTAAAATCTCCACCCAAGGAGGAGCTTCAGTGTCATTTACATAACACACGATGTCATATTGTCATGTTTCCTTAAGGTGCATGTGTGATGTTATGCTCACCTCTACACAGGAAGACAAGGCTTCCCAATCCAAATATTCATCCTAACACTGAACAAAAGGAACCCATTCACCCTCTCTCAGGCAGTCATGGCTTTGGAAGCCAGTACCCATGATCTTATTTGCCACATACAAAAGTTTTCTTTGTGGGAAAACACAACCTGGTGCAGTTTCTGACTCACCAAGGCACCAACTCATGTTTGTTCGGTTACGACATCCACTCACTTTACAACAGGGTTGAATTGGGACAAAACAGAAGAGCCTGTCAGATGGGGAATTGTTCCAGAAATGAAGGAAAGGGCCTGAGAGGGCAAAGAAGAGGCCAGTATACTTAGAGCAGAGGGTTCACGTTAAAGAAAAGATGAACAAGCCCCATGGGGTCTCCCTGTTACCTTTGTAGGTACGCACTTGGCACATAGTAGATGTTCAATATGTATTTGCTGAGTGACAGAGGCCCTGGGTGTTAGCACACAAACTTAAGCTCTATTCTGAAAGTAAACAAGGCCAAAGATTTCTGAGAAGGCGGTGCAAAGATGGAAGCTTTAGTTTTGGGAGGATCCATCTGGCCGCAGAAGTACCAGGAGTCTCATATACCATATTTGCACATAAAAAGGTAAAAACATTTTATGGCTCACAATTCTCACAGTAGAAAAGGAATGGTTTAGGGGCACCTGGGTGGCATCCAACTCTCAGTTTCAGCTTAGGTCATGATCTCACAGTTTGTGAGTTCAAGCCCTGCGTCGCATCAGGCTCTTTGCTGACAGTGCAGAGGCTGCTTGGGATTCTCTCTCTCCCTCTCTCTCTCCCTGCCCCCTCCCCTGCTCATGCTCTCTAAATAAATAAACAAACAAACAAACAAACAAA
Organism: Lynx canadensis; assembly: GCF_007474595.2. Lineage (NCBI taxonomy): Eukaryota > Metazoa > Chordata > Mammalia > Carnivora > Felidae > Lynx > Lynx canadensis. Next base: position 90,840,097 of record NC_044309.1, on the reverse strand, counting down.
CTTAAAATTAAAAAAGGAATAGTTTATAACCCCAAAGGAGATCTAGAGTTAACTTTTCAAGTCCCAGGGAATATCGGATTTCCCACATCATTCTAGTCCCCAGTTTTCTTTTTCTTTGTTCAGTTTCTGAATTTCCCTTTTAAGAGTGCAACAGGCCATGATTCTGTGCTCTCCCACCTTGTGACTTGAGACACAACAGATACCAAAAGAGCTGAGGTTTTACTTCCCTAACACTGACCAGGATCAAAGGGTTCTGAGTTTGCACCAGGTCTATGGAAAGCAAAGGCATTTTTCTAGTAGCAACAGTTCATGGAGTATAACTGGCCCAGGCTCAGTTGAAATGGATACCGCATGCATGGGTTGCTTCCAGGATAAGAAACGAAATACATTTTCTCTTTCTCTAACTGGTGATTCATAGTACAAACCTTAATAGCTTTTCTTCAATGATGATGCATTCTGCATAGAAACACCACTAACGAGCATTATCAGCATCCATAAAGTGTATAATTCATTTAGGTCAAATTCTAGACAAGAGCTTCAATGTGATGATACAGGAAGGCAAACTCTTGACATGTTTATTAGTCAGATCCTTCCATATTCATAGTGTTCTCTAATCCTTTCTGTTTTCTTCCAGAACATAGATCTTTGTTTATTCATGGCACTAAACAAATAAAGAGTAAAGTTCTCAATGACTAATTGTGTTGTTAAACTTAAGAGCATTCTAAATGAAAAGATAAATTAAGAAAAATACACTGTTGGGGCTTCTGGGAGGCTCAGTCTGTTGAGCGTCCAACTTCGGCTCAAGTCATGATCTCCTCGTTCCCGAGTTCCAGGCCTGCATCGGGCTCTGTACTGACAGCTCAGAGCTTGGAATCTGTTTCAGATTCTGTGTCTCCCTCTCTCTCTCTGTCCCTCCCCTGTTCTCTCTCTCTCTCTCTCTCTCTCTCTCTCTCTCAAAAATAGATAAACATTAAAAAGAATTTTTTTAAGAAAAATATGCTATAGTTAAGTATTGTTTAAAAAAAATTTTTTTTTGGAAGGCAAATCTTTTCTTTGAAAGGCATCTTGGCATAATAGAAGCCAAAAAGTCCACCTGAACAGTTCAGATTAGTTTATCTGAAGATACTGATTGCTTAATACTCATTTGACACTCAAAGGTCCTTTTGGGCTCTGTTTGAGAGAGCAAGACTATCTAGGTAATGCTAACCACTGGGGAATTCAACTGCAGAAAGCACTCTCCACATGCAAATATGTCTCTGAAGGGATTTTTTAGACTAATGCAACACACCCTTGTTTGGAATCTTTGTATTTGCATATAACCACAAGTCAAAACCCCTAGTAACTTAAGACTGCACTCTTGCAAAGTTTGTTTTGAGACAATATAATGGGAAAAGGAAAAGAAGTCTCCCTTTCTTCCTACAAAGACACAACCCAATTAGGCATTCTTTTAAAAGAACATTTAAGATTGAAGATATTTTTAATTCAAAAGAAATAACACAAGTCAAATGTGTCAGTTAGCTCAACTCCTCTTACCAGACTATAGCATTAAAACCCACTAGCTAAACATAGGGGAAGGGAAGGAAAAATAAGATAAAAAGAGAGAGGGAGGCAAACCATAAGAGACTCTTAAACACAGAGAACAAAAGGAGGGTTACTGGAGGGGAGGTGGTGGGGGGGGGGATGGGCTAAATGGGGGATGGGCATTAAGGAGGACACTTGTTGGGATGAGCACTGGGTGTTATATATAAGTGATGAATCACTAAATTCTACTCCTGACATCATTATTACACTATATGCTAACTTGATTTAAATAAAATTAAAAAAAAAACCCACTAGGTAATAAATTTTACAAGAAGTAATTCTTATCCATACTTAAGCTTATGTTTACTTTTTACCCATACCTGAGCAGGACTCATATTCCATGGAAGGGCTATGCATGATTTTTCACGTATCCTTCTGCCCTACTCCCTCCTCAATCCCAGACTCAGGTAAGGACCTAACATTAACTACCTCTGGGAGAAAATTTTACAACAGTTCACCCTGAACACCAGCATTGCAGTCTGAAGCAGAGCTGTGTAATTCCTTACCCAGGTTATGATCAGTACTATCTCCCCATGTTTTCTTCCTTTGTTAAACTTCTTTATAAAATGTGTATAGGCTGGGGCACCTGGGTGGCTCAGTCGGTGAAGCGTCCGACTTCGGCTCAGGTCATGATCTCATGGTTTGTGGGTTCCAGTCCCGTGTCGGGCTCTGTGCTGACAGCTCAGAGCCTGGAGCCGGCTTCGGATTGTGTGTCTCCCTCTCTCTCTGCCCCTCCCCCACTTGCAGTCTGCTTCTGTCTCTCAAAAATAAATAAATGTGTAAAAAAAAAAATGTGCATAGGCCTGTTGCCTACCTTAAATTGGAAAATCCCTAAAAGCAGGGACCATGACTTGTATCAGGTACAACGCTTTGTTTGATATTTTGCCCAAGAAGGTTTTGGATATTTAACAGACATCTGTTCATTATTCATTCAATCGCAGATATTTATTGAATGCCTACACTGTACTACGTACACTTTCAGATGCTAAAGGAGTAAGCAGGACATAAGGCAAACAAAAAATTCCCCGCCTGTGAGAAATAAGCCCACTGACCCAATCAAAGGAGGGATGTTGAGACTCAGAGCACAGTGAAGGGAAGCTTTAATCAACGTTCTTGCAAGAGCGGGGTATCTAATGAACAGGCAAACTGGGGGAAGTCACAGCAGACAACTTATCTCCTAGTATGTAAGCCCCTCCCCTGGTTCCTCATTGGCTGAGTACTATAGCAGTGACAGCTTACCTGGATGTTGCCTGTCCACGTAAGGCAAAAAGTAGTCTGATTGGCACAAATGTACATTCCCTGAGGTGACACAGAGACCTTCGGTCCCTTTTCCCTCTGTACTTTGGCGCATGTTCATTGCAAAGCGCGCAAAAATAAGCACAGGAAAGAGAGAGGGGAAGAACCAGGAAGCGAAGTGTCTAAGGGTTTGGGACTCCACTATGGGGTGAGGGGGCTCATACATATTCCCAATAGGTTGCAAACCTATCGTTAGGCAGCACAGCTTTTATTTGGTATTTCTAAAAATGACTCCTCCCGCTTACTTCTCACACTGTCCCCTTGAAGCTTACTTCTAGATTGGCAAAAAAAAACAAATAAAAATCTACAAAATATTTGAAAGATGGTAAGTGATGGAGAGAAAAAGGAAGCAGGAAAGGGGCATAAGGAGGAGGGGAGTGTCTAGTTTAGTTTAGTTTAGTTTGAGAGACAGAGACAGTGTGAGCAGGAAAGGGGCAGAGAGAGAGGCAGAGAGAATCCCAAGCACTGTTGGGCAGTGCAGAGCCCAACAATGAGGCTTGAACTTGCAGAGCTCCAACTCACAGACTGTGAGATCACGACCTGAGCCTAAACCAAGAGTCAGAAGCTCAACTGACTAGGCCACCCAGGCGCCCTGGGAGGGGTGTTGATTTTAAAAGAGTGATCAGGAGAGATAATAGTTCATCAAAAACACAAAGGAGGTAAGGAAATGAGCCTCAAGGCTACCCACAGGAAAATGTTCCTTGCTTGTCCGAGGAGGCCAATGGAGCTGGAGTGGAGCAAACAAGAAGGAAGTGAGAAAAGGCATGTAGGACTTTGGTGTTTACCGTGAGGTGGGAAGCTACTGAAGGGTTCCGAACAGGGCAATGATATAATATCCCCTGCATATATACTTCAGTTCACCGGTCGGTGGCTGTGCTGAAAAGAGACTCGAGGAGGGCCAGGGTGGTAGCAGCAGGGAGCCCAGTTAGGAGGCCGCTGAAATTAGCCAGTGGGATCTCACGGTGGTTTGGACCAGGAGGGCTGTGGAGGCTGTGGTAAGAGGTGATTAGATTATTAGATAGATCCTGAAGGCAGAGTTACCAGTATACACTGAGAGACAGGAGGTGGCTTGTGAGAGAAAGCTAGAAGTCACAGAAGACTAATACTTTCGGCTTGAACAAATGAAGGATGGGGTTGCCATTAGCCAAGATGGGGAAAAACTTTGGGGGAGGGAAGCATTTCTGGGCTGTTAAGTTGGAAATATCTGTCAAGTAGGCAAACAGAGAGATGGTACTGATGTTAAGAGGGAGACCTGGGCTAGAAATGTGGCATTATTACCATACAGATGCAATTGACAAGATAGTGGGTAAAGTAGATAAACAGAAAAGAAGAGGGCCATGGACTAATCCCAGGGGCATTCGAGGAGGTCAGAGAGATAAAGAGGAACCTGTAAGAAGACAAGAAAATGAAGAGAGTGTGAATTCTAGAGGTAAAGAAAGTGCTTCACGGAGGAAGGAGTGATCAACTATGTCAAATAAAAAGAGACTGAGAACTGACCATTGAGTTTAGCTGCTGTGACCTTGGATGAGAGGAATTTTAATGGAGCAGTGGGGCATGAAACCCTGATTGGAGCGGGTTCAAGGGAAAATGGAGGGCCTGGAATATAATACACAGAATTTTGTCTTAAAGGGAACAGAGAAATGGGGTGGTAACTCAGAGTAGAAGTGAGATCTAGAGAGAACACTGCAAGATCAGAGAAATTACATGGTGGTCAAGAGAACACAGGCTCTATTCCACTTTCAGGGAGGGGAAGCATAACTCTCTCTTCCTTAAGTGTGGGCTGCACATGGTGACTTTCTTCCAAAGAGTATGCCAAGAGGGAGAAGTATCAGTGTAGAAAACAGACAGACACTACCTCAGCTATGGTTAACAGCAACAGCGCTAAGTCATGTAAACAGTGGGCACCCTTGATATGATGTAATGAAAATAGCACTTTACCTCTGCCTCTCAAAAATCCATAACTTCAGTCTAGTCATGAGTAACACATCAGTCAAATCTTAGTCAAGGGACATTTTACAAACTGTAGACCAGTGCTCCTCAAAACTGTCAAGGTCATCAAACACTAGAAAAGTCAGAGAAACGATCATGGCAAAGAGGAGCCTAAGGATACATGATGGCTAACTAACCTCTGGATGGGATCCTGGAAGAGAGAAGGGGCATTAGGCAAAAATGAAAGAAATCCCAATAAGATATGGACTTTAACAATAACATATTGATATTGTAACAAATGTACCAGACTCTGGGGGATAAGCTTAGGAATCCCCCAGGGTCTACACCAATGGGTTAACAGGGCATAAAGAAACACAAAGTCATAAAATGCTCACACCTGAGTTTGGGTAAACAGATTGGCACTTTAAGGATAGGGAGGCACAAAGGTGGCAAGAATAGGGAGGCACAAAGGTGCCAAGAATAGGGAGGTGCAAAGGCACCCCAAAACAGGGAAGGGGTGCTGAACCTCTAGATATACATACAGAGAGGCAAAGGCCTGAAATAGAATCGGCACAAAGGTGCCCAATACATAGGAATAACAAGATTAGATATTCAGGGTGAAAGCACCCCAAGTTTAGTACTACAGCAGAAAGCTGCTTTCATAGGAGAATAGGGACAGGTTAGGTAAATTGGTGAATTGGACTCTGGACCTCTGCGCTGCAGGCAAAGCAGCCGGAGCGGAGATGGTTAACAAACGAAAAGGTGTCTTGTTAACCCTGAGGTTATTCCCCCTGTCTGTCTCATCCCCTAGGCTGGCAAAGATAAACAGACACAGTGCCTCCTGTCTGCCGTTAACAACCATCTACCCATCTGCCCGGTGCCTGGATTTTGTTTTATATTGACCCAAACCCCAAACACTGTATATCTTCAAAATTCCCCTTTCCCCCCCACATCCACAAGTTAATGTGCCGAGTTTCTTTGTCTCTTTGTACACACCCATCACGTTTGCAAGCCTTCTGATCTGAATAAATACGAGGCAAGGACGCTTATTCGGGGTTCTTATCTCCCCCCCCCCCCCCCGCCGACATTAGCCGTCTCTCGTTTTAATCCTGCATCCGCTCTTTTGCTAGACAAAAGAGAACTTTAGACTTAGATTCTACAACACCAGACTAGTGTAAGATGTCAATAACGGGGAAATTGAGTGCAGAGTACGTGAGAAAGACATTAAATATATAAGAATTCTTCTTGTCTGTAAATTTAAAACTGTTCTAAACCATAAAGTCTACTTAAACATTTGTAAAATTTTTTAAATCTATTTTGAGACACAGAGAGAGGGTGAGTGTGTGTGTGTGCGTGTGCACAAGCAGGGGAGAGGCAGAGGGAAAGGGAGAGAATCCCAAGCAGGCTCTGTGCTGTCAGTGTAGATTCTGTCGCAGGGCTCGATCCCACGAATGAACTGGGAGATCATAACGTGAGCCAAACTTAACCGACTGAGCCCCCCAGGCACCCCTAAACATTTTTTTAAAAAGAACATAGGCTCTGGAGTCTGACCATCTGATTAGAAACCTAGTCTGTGCTTTACAAGACCGTGACTTGAGGTAATTTGCTTATATTCTCCGAGAGTCCGTTTCCCTACCTATAAATGGGAATAGGAAAAGTGCCTACCTCACAGGATTTTTGTGATAAAGGACACACTCCATAAAGTGCTTAGCACAGAGTATCTGGCAAAGAGTAAACAGGAGATTGCAGCTACTATCGTTATTATTCCTATAATTTTAAGTCTTTAATATTCAAATACATATTTAATGTAATTTTAAATTTAATGATGAATTACATTAAAATGATGAATAATAATTGCTCTGATAATTTCTTTTTTTTAAGAAGAGGAAATCTAAATACAACCATTACAGACTATCTGTAAAAGGGTTTCCTTCTCAATGTATCATAAGCATTGAAAGGTTTCAATTTCATTCGAATAACACTCAATAACCCTCTACCGTAAAGTAATGAAATGACTTGCCACCAAGTACACATGTTCCCATGTCTGTAAGATAGTATAAAATAAATAACATTTTCGATTTGGGCTTCTACTTTCATTGCGAAGCCATAAAATCATCACCAACCAGAGAATGTTAACCTAGTGATTACACTATTCTTAATAACAATACATGATAAAAGTGACTTGAAGAATAATATGTAGAATACGTTTAAAGATAAAGAAAAGTAGGGGCGCCTGGATGGCGCAGTCGGTTAAGCGTCCGACTTCAGCCAGGTCACGATCTCGCGCTCCGTGAGTTCGAGCCCCGCGTCAGGCTCTGGGCTGATGGCTCGGAGCCTGGAGCCTGTTTCCGATTCTGTGTCTCCCTCTCTCTCTGCCCCTCCCCCGTTCATGCTCTGTCTCTCTGTCCCAAAAATAAATAAAAAAACGTTGAAAAAAAAAAAAAAAGATAAAGAAAAGTAAGTGGAGGAGCACCTGGGTGGCTCAGTTGGTTAAGCCTCCAACTTCGGCTCGGGTCATAATATCACGTTCGTGAGTTCAAGCCCTGTGTCGGGCTCTGTGCTGACAGCTCAAAGATTCTGAGAAGCAGACAGCCTGCTTCAGATTCTGTGTCTCCCCCTCTCTCTGCCCCTCCCCTGCTCATGCTCTGTCTCTCTCTCAAAAGTAAATAAACAAAAAAAGAGAAAAAAAAGAAAATTAAGTGGAGAAGTGAAAGAGTATGGTAAAATAACTGTTATGTGTATATATTTTTTAAATATTTATTCATTTTGAGAGAGTGCATGTGCCCGCATAAGCAAGGGAGGGGGAGGGAGAGGAGGGGAAGAGAGAGAGAGAGAGAGAGGGAGAGAGGGAGAGAGGGAGAGAGGGAGAGAATCCCAAGCAGGCCCCATGCTCAGCACACAGCCAGACGCAGGCATCAAGCTCATGACCGTGAGATCATCACCTGAGCCGAAATCAAGGGATGGACACTCAACTGACAGAGCCACCCAGGCGCCCCCAAAATATCTATTAAGATGCCACTAAAGAAGAGAATTTGGCCTAAGCAAAGGCTCCCAAACCAGGCTGTGCTTCAGACTCACCTGTAGGGCTCAGCAAAAACCAGAAAGATGCAGGATCCTCAAAGCAGACCTACTGAATTGACAGCTCTGAGCCATCTGTGTCTTTAAAAGGTTGCACGGATGATTCCGGCTTGCGAACGACTAGGCTGCCATATGATCTATCTGTGGTGGAGCTGCCTTTGCAAATATAGTCTGATGTTCACCATCATCACAATCGGCTTGAGACAGTCTTACCTATGACGGTTGTTCTCTATATGGAATCTAGACACTCTGTATCTTTAGGCTCTCCACTGTCCTGAGCATAAATAGGGCTGTCTCCTTGATTCAGTCCCCTAACACTCTCCTCCCTCTACCCTCTAAGGTCAAGTTTTCCCTCCCTGCACCTCTTCCCCTCTTTCTCCTTTCACAGTGCCAATAGGGAAACGGCATGCTTAAACATGGGCAGTTGCCCTCAACCACCCTGAATTGAGCCAGGCTTCCTTTCTTGCTGAGCCAATAATTCATGAGGCAGCTGGTCTGTTCTAGATCTCCTTTCAGAGCTATGTGGTCCAGCTATGTGCATAATAAATTATAGCTAGGGAATCAAGGGCTAGACATTTTAGATTCTTCTCCTATGAAAGAATATACAAAGGGACAATGGCCAGACTATATATAAAAATAGAACTGTGACCCACAAGATGCATCAAGCAGCCCAGAATGCCAATCTACTACCTAGGGTGACTAGTCTGGGATGTTATATTAGCATCTGTAGCAACTAGTTCCGGAAGCCAAACAATAATCGCTATAGCAATCAGCCCCAAATAGTCAGGACTTGATCAACAAGGGACAGCTTTCCTAATTTTTGCCCCTGCTTCCAGTTTAGGGCCATCTGGAAAAAGTCAAATATGCTCCCTAAACAATCACATAGAATGCTCTCCTGCTAGTTAGCTTGTCCATAGCTTCTCCATGTCAACTGCTTCCAATAAGGACAGACCTGAAGCCTTCCCCTTTTTTCCAACATAAAGCTTTTCCACTCCTCAGCTTGCCTTTGGGTCTCTGTCAGATGCGAGTGATGGTGGCTGACTCCCTTGCTTTGAATAAACAGCCCGAGCTTGTTCTCATTTGGGTGGTCTGATTTCCACAGCTAGAAAAATGGGGCTGCATGTGTGAGATGGCTCACTGAATTGTTCTTTCATGGCTGAAATGACTACACTTTAGAGAGGCTGAGATACAGCGGAAAAGAGCACAGAAGTCAGGACTCGTGACCCTGAGGAAGTCAGGGTCGGGAAGTGTAGAGTGGCTGTAGGTTAAGGGCACAGGCAGTGGATCCCAACTGCCATGGTTCGAATCCTGGCTCTGCCGCTCCTTAGCAGTGTCAATTTGGGCAAGTAACTTAATGTATATGTACCATGATTTCCTCCCCTATTGAAACAGTGTGATGATAATCGCACCTACCTCCCAAGGGCAATTGGAAGTGTTATATGAGACAGCCCAGGTAAAGCACGGATATCTGTATTTCAGTGCTGAGAGAGAGAGAGAGAGTCCAGCAATTCTGGGTTGGACTTCCTGAAAAGTGGCAGTGACCTGGGACTGAGGACTAACTGCCCCTTTCAGATGGGACATATGTTCTTCATTTCCAGTCTTCAACCTGCCTTACTCATTTATGATAGCTGCCTGGCCCTATTCATTACCTGTGGGTTGGACTAAAAAAGTTTCTCTCACAAACGTAGTAATTCCAGGAAACCAATGGGTGCTAAAACTGCCCATGCCATTACCCATTTCAAAAAGATCTGGTGTAGAAAGGATCTTACCCCTCAAACGCATACTGGAACTCTCTATGCTTTCCAGAAGCCAAAGAGTCAAGCACCCTTTTCTGAGATGTTTACATCAGGGTCATACTTTGAAAGTGACAGAGCTTATAATATAATTTACACTAACTCAAAGCCCAATGCCACATTCCAGAATGTGTGACCATATTGCTCATCAACACAAAACTTTTTTCTCATAGGTCTTGTGCTATTGTTTAAAATAAATGAATAAGACAATTTCAGAGAATCAGGGCTAAGTTATTTTGACATGACTGTGTTTATTTTCAATCATATTAAATGTGGCATCATGGAAGATCAAATCTAACAAAAACCCCTGTACTTATCAAAACAAAGGATTTTTGTCCGAATTCTGGTGAAGACACTCAACACTTGCCTAAAGCAGTCGGTTGCCCAACTCCCCAATGGCTGCATAAAATGGGAGTCTTAAAAGCCAATTTTCTAGATTAAAATAAAAAGCCAGCATCTAGCATAAACTTTCATGCCACAAATTGGGTAAATAAGCCAGAAATACTTAATGAGGAAAACTGGGAGCCACATTAATTACAAATCGTATTCTACTTTAGCATTTCACCTGAAGTTTAAGGAAGGTGGGTGTACTTGGAAGTGGGCTGAAAACACCAAAGGGTACACTGAAAGGCACAAAAATGTTTTGATATGAAGATTATATTCTGGGGTAATTTTGCAGTAAGAGGACATCACATAGGCGTTCTGATTGAAAATACTCTGAACCAAGCAAAGGAGGCACAGTTGATAAATATTAGATGGTTTCACGCGGGTTGCCGCTTTTCCCAAGCCTCCGCTCACTTAATCTTGCACAGACACCCCAAGTGTCTTTGAAAGAGAGGGGGGAGCTCTCCTTCGGGCCTCGGGGCGTGTTTGCCTCCTTCCCGGGGCGAGGAAAGGGCAGCCTCCCCGTCGGAAGACCCCGGAGGCCGCGCGGCCCCATGCGGGCCGGACCGCGGGCTGCCCGGCCGCGAAGGCGGCGGGCCCGGCTGAGCATGCGCGCCGCGTCCCCGCCGCCCCCCGCCCCGCCCGCCCCGCCGCAGCGGCGGGCCGCGCTCACCGAGGCCGCGCCAGCCCAGCGCGCCGTCGCAGCTGTCCAGGACCGCGCACAGCTCGCCCAGCAGCGCCGGCGGGAGGTCGAACAGGAGCGTGTGCGCCGAGAGCGTACCGCGGGCCCCGCCGCTCGCCGCCGCCGCCGTCCAGGCCATGGCTCGGCCGCCGGAGACCAGGGGCCAGTCCGAGGAGGGATGCGGAGCCCAGGCCTCTCCGCGCCCGCGAGGTGCTATTACACAACCGCGGAAATCCTGCTTCCACGACGGCCAAGGCTGCAGAACTTGCCGAGCCCGACCAGGGGGCGGGCCCCACATGACGCAAGGCGCTGCCCGGCAGAGATGCCCCTGGGGACGCCCGGCCTGGCGGCGGGGTCTCCCCTGCGTCTGCGTGGCCCTCCTCACTGGCTTTTACGTTCTGAGCAGGGCTTTCGTCCCTCCGGGTTTGGGACGTGACTGGAGAGGCAAAGAGCGACAGCCGGGGGAAGACCAGGAGGGCAGGGCTAATGGAGGAGAGTCTACACCCCACTCTGCCTGCCCTGGCATGGGCTGTCTCCTGGCGTGGATGGACAGAAGACCGGTCAACAGTTCTTTTAAAAACGCGTTTTGTTTTACCCTGCCAGAAAGCGATACATGTGTCCCGAGGAACTCTTGGGAAATCCAGAAAAACTGACAGGAGAAGATCGTCACTCAGCTGAAGACAACCATCCGAAACGTTTGGCGCATTCCCCTCCCAACTTTTACTGAAGTCGAACAGGTAAATGTGCACATACGAAGTGATTGCTGGAAGAGACCAAAGAAGATGCCAACAACAGGAACGCAAAAGAGAGAACAAAGCAGAAGAAAATTGTGCTCGTTTTCTTCCAGACGCTGCCCATTCTCCACGTTGCTACTTGGTTTTTCTACATTCTTTTCTCTCTGGGCTTTCTTGATAAAACATTGTTCCGCTACTTTTCCTACTTCAAAGTGTGTCGCAGACTGTTTTGCTTTCAACGTGGAGTTTAAGTAAACTTGGCTGTTGTTTTGAAATATTCTGTCACGGTATGCTGTACCCACCGCAAGCATGATACGAATGCTACTGACAAAAAAGAGGAGATGCTTTGAAAGTGCTGAGAAAAATCCCAACCTTAATGACTGGAGTGGACGATGGCCATCAACCGAACAGTATCAACCCTGTTGAAACCTTTCAGATTTGTACTCTTTGGCAATGGCGCCCCCTAGAGACCAACAGTTGATGATACACCATCGTTTATTACCCCTGACGCTACCTGAATCCCAAGTCGTTCTCAGCTAAAGTATACCACAAAATATACTTGAAAATTGGTGAAACCAATACCGGTTGGGCAAAGGTTTCTATATGCCTTTGTTCAAATAGCTGAAATTTTGTCTATCTGTACACGCTTAAGAAACTCTATACCTTTCAAAGGTACTACCTGAAAAAACAGCAACAGGCAGGATACAAGTATTTGGTAGCTATTGGATTGGTGAATTAGTACGATGAGAGATCCAAACTCAATTACGTAGAGGATCCAGGAATCACGGTTGCTGAGTGAAGCAGTCAACAAGGCCTGCTTTTCCAGATCTTCTGATTTACAGGGAAGCAAGAATTTTATGTGAACACCATAGTATTTGAAATGTATATGGATTATGTGAAATTTCTTGTATTTTTAATGTTGGCAGTTAGTATCAGCCCATGCTCTCTCTGTATTCCTTAAAACTGCCTTTGACTTCTGAATTTTATATCATCAGGTTATATCGCTCACTGTTCTTCACCATTGCTGTCATCCACTGCTCTCCCCCATCTTAATTCTTCCCTCTCATTTTTAGACGATCTAGGTCCTGCTCACTGCAATTCTCTCCAATACTAGCCCTATCTTATTTGATGATTTGAAATCTATGTAGAGTAGATGATGATCTTTCCAATACCCTGTCCTGTGAGTTCTTTGACCGATCCTCCTCCAGTAATCTTATTCTCCACCCTATTTCAGCCACTCACTCCCATGATCATTCCCTAGAACTTGTCATTATCGACGGTGCCCCTTCTGTAATTTCTATTTCATGAATCCACTCTCAGACCACATCTCCTGTCCTTCCAGTGCATTCCCTCTAGTGTTCTGACCCCAACAATTCTTCCCCCCACCCCACCTTCCCACCCCCGTAGGTTACCAAATCCAAAATCTTGCCACCTCTTCTCTGGCCCCACCATCTTAATGTCCTTACTTCTCTCTTTATCCATAAAATCCACACTCACTGTTTCTAATCCCTCTCACATATGCCCTCCATTCTCTTGCTCCTCTTTGGCTTTGTTGAGCTGCCTTGGCACATCTACCATTCTGATCAGATACAATTTTCTAATTTTTGGCTCTGCCTCCCATGCACCAGAATGTAGCTGGAGATGGAGTGGGGAATAAAAACCCTGCTAATTGGACCCAATTTAAAATCAAAACCATGACTTTCAAATGGGTCCTTTATGCTTCCAGGTTGTCACACTAAGTGCCCTTTGTTCACTTACTCTTCGGGTCCCCTTGACAACTATTCTATGCCTTCTCTTTTCCCAACTCCGTTTACCTTCTCCTCCACCCTTCTGCGCAGCCAATGATCTTGAGAGTATTTAGTGAAAGTACCGAAGTATCAGAAAAAAACATCCACAGACTCTCAGCACCATCAGCACCACATTTATCTGCCCACCAGCATCTGCAGGGACATACACGCCCTCCCTACTTTTCCATTAGTCAATTAGTAGTCTCCTATCTAAGTCTAATCCCTTCACTAGTGCATCCGATCTGATCTGTCTCCTATTCAAAGATATCAGGGCAGCCATTCTCACTCTCAGCTACACCATCAATTTCTCACTCTTTGCTGGATTAATTCCATCGGCATACAAATATGATGTTATTTTTCCATCTTAAAATAAACCAAAAAAATTTGATATGATTTCTCCCCTTTGATGCCATAATTACCCCCATTTCTTTACTCCTTTTTGTAGTAAAGAGTTGAATCTTCTATCTCCAACTTTTCTCCTCTAACCTTCTCTTAAACCAACTCCTAAGCCACTCCTCCTACCTTACTCCACTGAAATGGCTCTCAGGGTCATCTATGTCCACATCATTGCTAAATATAACAGTCAATTTTCAGGCCTCATCTTACTCAACCTATCAGTAGTTTTTCTGGTTTTTTTTTTTTTTTTTTTTTTTTTTTTTTTTTTTTTTTTTTTTTTTTTACATTTATTTTGAGAGAAAGAGTGCACACGTAAGCAGGGGAGGGGCAGAGGAAGAGGGAGGGAGAGAATCCTAAGCAGCCCCACATGTGGGGCTCAATCTCACCAAACCGTGAGATCACAACCTGAGCCAAAATCAAGAGTCAGATTAACCAACTAAGCCACCCAGGTGCCCCAACCTATCAGTAGTTTTTGACATAGGTGATCCCTCCCCTCCTTCTTGGACACTTTCTTTGTTTTCCAAATTCTCTTACATTTTAGCCTACTTCACTGGTCACTCTTCAGCTTCCTGTGCTGTCCCTTCTCTTCTTCCTTAACTCTTAATGTTGGAGTGCCCCAGGGTTCAGTTCATAGTTCTCTCTATGTACACCTACTCCCTTGATGATCTCAACCAGTTTCAAGGCTTTAAATACCATCTATCTACCAAGGACTGCCAAATGTATATGGTTAGCCCAGACCTCTCCCTTAAACCTAAGACTCATGTCCAAAATTGGACGCTTGATCCTGTCTCCTGAACCTGTTCTTCAACATTCTTCCCCATCCAGGTCACTCTATCCTTCCAGCTGCTTGAACCAAAAGCTAGAGAGCCGTCCTTGACTCCTCTATTTCTTCACAGCCCATGTTCAACCCACTAGCAAACCCTGTTGACTCTATTCAAAATATATTTAGAATCACACTTTTCTCCACCTCCACAACTGCCAGCCTGGTTTGAGCCATCATCATATCCTGTTTGGTTTACAGCAGTTGTCTTCTAACTAAAGTAGCTTCCACTGTTACAATCTATAGAGTGTCCTCAACACTGCAGCCAGATTCATCCCTTTAAATCAAATCTGACTATCTGATTACTTGACTATGTAAACTAAATCTATTTAGAAGCCAACAATGGCATCTAATTTGGGTCAGAATAAAAGTCAGACTCTTTGTATGATCTGTACTCTCTCTCCTCCCACTCTGCTGTCACCTCTGGTCTTATTCCCTTGTTCATTCTGCACTACCACACTGCCTTCTTGTTGGTCTGTGAACACACTAGGCAGAGTCCCACATCGGAACCTTTGCACTTGCTATCCCCTTGCCTACTATGCTCTTCCCATCTTGCTGCAGTCTACCCTGCCCTCCGTATTTGAAATTGCACTCAGACTCAGGCTGGCGTGTGACTACAACAGCCAATAATATATGGCTTGGGGTACCAGATCTCATTCAAATTTCTCCTTCTGGATCTGAACAGGAACATGTGGCAGCTCTGGCCATTTCTGGAACCATTTTGCAACCACATGGAGATAAATATTAGAATGAAGTGAGCCTTGGGGATGGCCTCGGGAGAGAAAAAAACAGATCCTTCATAATGTCATTAAGCAGCTCTTTTGTTCTCTCCATGGAGAATGTCCTGCTTATGGGCTTATAAATTCTATCACATAAATTCCTTACTAAGTAGGTTTATAAACTAGGAATCTTGTGTTTGCAGCCAAATGCATCCTGATACACTGAACAGACATTTGGTGATACTTCCTGTTTTGTTGATGGCCTGTAGAACTGTGGGAAGAAAACTAACCTCTGTCCAAAACTGGAGTTCAAATGTATACAGCTGTATCTGTGAAATGTCAGATGGGCATGGAAACTGGATGGTAGAGGGAGACAGCTGGGCCCCTGAGAGAAAGTAAGTGTTGGTAGAGAACAGTTCTGACAGCACAGACAGAAGCAGTATGAAGTTCCAGACGCACATGACACTACACTGAAATCCACACAAACCCAGACCCTGAACTGCACCCTGCCCACCCACTCCCAGCATACGTGCTTCTGGCAAAGAGAGGGCTGCGGTTAAACCTAAAACTGTCTCACTGTGTGACTTCATCTTTTGCCACGGGAACTTTTGCCTCCCCAACTCTGCCTTCCACCCCCCTGCCCCCATATTTCATATACTAGAAGAAGAGCTTCCTTCCTAGCTGGAGGTAAGAGAGTAATGAACTACACGGATTACCAAATGGAGATGCCGAGGAAACCCTAAAGGCTATGGCCCAGATGGCACAATAGCACAGATACACAGTATTATCAGTGGCAAAGTCCCAGCTAAGCACAGGCATCAAAGCCTAAGATAAAAAATCAGGTGAGAAGGAAACGAGAGTCAGATAACAGCTCTTTGTATACATGGAAAACTTTTCTGGGTGGCAGTTACTTACCCAGCATCCCTAAGGATGAATGTGCAAAGGACACCCAGCTTGTGGAACATAGATTTTCTGGTTTGGGAAATAATTTTCAAAACAAAGATCACTAGCGTATTCCCTCTTTGAGCCTTATCCTGTCCCCAGGCCATAGAGGGTCCTAGGTACATTGGAGTTCAGGGGTGAGGTAAAGATCAGTAATGGGGTGAGAACATTTGTGGTGTGTATTACTTGGTAATTCTATGAAGGAAAAGTTGGGTGGTTTTAGGCCTTCATCAAAATGACCTAATAGTAATAACATGCAATAATTATTCCTCCAATTCAGTGTGGATTTTTAAAGATTAGGTTTGCATTGTCTTATAACTCAACCCTTCCCCATTTAAGATACCAAAACCAGTGTTCTAAAAATCTATTACTTTGCAACATGATCTATATTAAAATTTTAGCAATTATCCTTTTAGGGTTGAAGGAAGGATAACTGGTGATTTTATTTTCTTACTCTGTGTCTTCCAAACTTTCTAAAGTCAACAGCTATTGTCTATTAGAAAACCTTCAACTATAGAAAATAATTTCTTCCAACATCTTCATGCTTCATCTCATTTCACTATTTTCTTCTTAAATCATTTTCCTAGTATTTCTCACCTCGAAGTGTGTGGCTATAATAACTTTTACCTAGTCAGCACTGCCTTCTAAAATCTGATTTTTATAATTGAATATTTTGCCGTCAAGGGCTTTCAATATTAGCTAAAGCTCTATTTTTGAAGCAAACATTTATTTACTTCTAGAAGAACCCCAAACATGTGAAATAAATCTGAGATTATGGCGGAATGTTTTCTTTTGCAGTCAAGTATCTACTCAGACTGTTTGCAATTTGATAATGGAAAATGGCTTAGACATCCTAATCCAACTTCTGCACTTCACAGATGGCTAAACTGCTGCTGGCTAGAAGAACTCTGGAGGCAACGTTTGTTGGAAAAATAGATGAAAAAAAATCTCATTCAGGATTTCCAAAGTTTCCTTGTCAAGTTATAAGCACAAATCTTGTGCATTTTCCATCTCAAGGATTTGGCCCTCCTTTCCTTGTTATTTAGTAAATCCCCAAAATAAATCCTGTCTGTTCAGGCTGGCATTGAAAATGTCACAGACTGCGTGGTTTAAATAAGATAAATTTATTTTTTTTTTTCGCAGCTCTGGAGACTACAAATCCCAAGATCAAGGTGTCCACAGGGTTCAATTTCTGGTAAAATCTCTTCTGGCTTGTAGATGGCCTTTCCTGGATGTGGGCACACGCACACAGACACAGGCACACGCACACATACATTCAGAGATAGAGAGAGAGAGAACACAGGAGCACGCAGGCCAGCATTCTGGTGTGTTTCCACTTATCTAATCTGATCCTATCTAGTGTCTCATCTCCTCTTATCTGATCTGATCCTATCTGATCTGACCCTACTCTTATGACCTCATTTAATCTTAATGAATTCCTTCCAAGCCCTTTCTCCAAATCCAGCAACAATGGAAGTTAGAGCTTCAACATACAAATGGGGGGGCACACAAACATTCAGTCCATAACAAGCCCTTTGCACATCAAGAAATGATGTCACATCATTGGGTTTCAGAGGACGCATTCTAAAAACACTTGGTAATTAATTTAGTTATCCACATCTTCTGGCCTGTCATGGCCATCATAGTTCTTCTTGTTCCTACTGATTTTGTTTCATTGTTCTGAACCTTTGAAACAAAAATAAAGGCTTGGATTTTGAATCCGGCGCTGTTGATAATGAAGGCAATACCAAGTCTGTATATGAAAATATCCAGCATATTTGGATTTAAAAATGCTAGTAATTTCAGATCAAATGGCCTTTCCTCAGGGCTTACTCTGACAGTTCCATAGCATTGGTCCCTCATCACACCACCTTTTGTGAATTTTTGCCTTTTTTTGTCTTTTATGACGATACTCAGTGTTTTCCTACACTCCTGATGGTTTCTTCTGTTTTCTGAACTGACTCTTCCTTTGGCTTATACCATGCACTCACAGGCGGAATTCTAGTGATCATTTTATTCCAGGTCTTGAAGATTTCATATAATCTCATTGTTCATCTGTTGCCTCTATGTGGACCATGCTCATATTTGTGCCTTTAGTCCTAAGCTGTTCTATAGATTCCCTTCTCACTCCCCACCTCCAGTGTTTACTGAACAATTTCATTTTGATTTCTTTCTTTCATCTCAATTCAGCATGCTCCAAAATGATCATTTCCTAGAAAATCAGCTTTCTTGTGTCTGGTCACATGGGCCAAAAGAACTCTTAGTAATTTTGATTGACTGACTGATCAACTGATATAGTCAGAAGAACTTACTGAGCACATGCTATGCCAGACATTACACTTGGTGGTGCTTATATCCAATAAATCACCAAATGTTATTCTTCTGTAATGTCTCCCATAAGTGTCTGGGTCTTTTCCAATTTGTACTAGTTATTTCATATTTGGATTTTTTTAAGTATCTCCTACCTGATGAACCCCTGATTATTTTTTAAGATGCTATTGAAAAGTCACCACCTCTGTGATGTAGTTTGACTTGTGGGCTCCCATAAAATACATGTAAGTCTTAACCACTGATATCTTTGAATGTGGCCTCAACTGGAAATGTAGGCATACATGGAACATATTGCAGATTTGGTTCTAGACTGCTGCAATAAAGCAAATATCGCAATAAAGCGAGTCGAACTAATTTTTGGTTTCCGTATAAAAGTTTACACTACACTGTATTACACTAAACTGTAGTGTATTAAGTGTGTAATAGCATTATGTCTAGGAAAAAAGCATACACCTTAATTTTAAAATATTGCTAAAAATGCTAACTATCATCTGAGCTTTCAGAGGGTCATAATCACTAATCAGATCACCATAAAAACATTATAATAATGAAAAAGTTTGAAATATTGTGGAAATTACTAAAATGTGACAGAGACATGAAGTGAGAAAATGCTGTTGGAAAAATGATACCAATAGACTTGCTCAATGCAGCAAGTGGCTCAATGCCATAAATCTTGTGTTTTTTTTAATGTTTATTTATTTATGTTGAGAGAGAGAGTGCGTGCAAGCAGGGGAGGGGGAGAGAGAGAGAGAGAGAGAGAGAGAGAGAGAATCCCAAGCAGGATCCACCCTGTCAGCACAGAGCCCCAGCACAGGGCTGGATCCCACTACCTGTTAGATCATGACCTGAGCCGAAATCAAGAGTTGGACGCTTAACTGACTGAGCCACCAAAGTGCCCCCTATAAACCTTCAACTTGTAAAAAAACACAGTATCTTCAAAGCACGGTAAAGTGAAGCACAATAATACAAGGTATGCCTGGAAAGTCTCCGCAGATGTAATCAAGTTAAGATGAGGCCATAGTGGATTAGGACTGGTGTCCATAAAAAGAGGGAAATTTGGACATGGAAACAGAGGAAAGAAGGCCTGGTGCTGATGATGGCAGAGATTGGAGTGATGCAGCCACAAGCCGAGGAAATCCAAGGATTGCCAACACCAGAAGCCACTAGAGCATGGAACAGATTATCCCTGAGAACCTCTGTAAGAAACTAACCCTGCTGACAACCTAATTTCAGAGTGGTGGCCTCCAGAACCGTGAATGAAGAAATGTCTGTTGTTTTAAGCTACTAGTTTGTGGTAATGTTTTACAGCAGCCCTAGTAAACTAAAACACTCTGTGAAACCGCTTATAATCTCCCCCAGAGCTCTCATTTCTTTTGCAGTTTCTTTACTTGCCGTGATTTTTTTTTAACTTTCTATTTAATGTCCTTTAAGTAAAGGGAAAAATATCACTTAAAACTATTAGCACGAGCTTTATAATTGATCTTTATATTGTGCAATAGCAGTTTATTTTTTAATATATGTATTTTTAATGTTTATTTATTTTTAAACTTTTTAAATGTTTATCGTTTATTTTGGAGAGGCAGAGACAGAGCCAAATGGGGGAGGAGAAGACATAGGGAGACACAGAATCCGAAGCAGGCTACAGGCTCTGAGCTGTCAGCACAGAGCCCAAGGCGGGGCTGGAACTCACAAACCTTCAGATCATGACCTGAGCTGAAGTTGACGCCCGACCGACTGAGCCATCTAGGCGCCCTTGTGCAATAACTGATTTAAAATGCAAACTCCTGGGGCGCCTGGGTGGCGCAGTCGGTTAAGCGTCCGACTTCAGCCAGGTCACGATCTCACGGTCCGGGAGTTCGAGCCCCACGTCGGGCTCTGGGCTGATGGCTCGGAGCCTGGAGCCTGTTTCCGATTCTGTGTCTCCCTCTCTCTCTGCCCCTCCCCCATTCATGCTCTGTCTCTCTCTGTCCCAAAAATAAATAAACGTTGAAAAAAAAATTACTTAAAAAAAAATAAATAAAATGCAAACTCCTATGTGGATCATCCAAATTACAGTTTGCATTTCATGGCCTATATATGCATATGTATTTCATTCTTACTAGAACTGTGAAAAAACTGCATAAAACTAATTCATATATATATTTTTAAGCTTATTTATTTATTTTTGGGAGAGCAAGAGAGAGAGAGAGAGGCAGAGAGACAGGGAGACAGAGAATCCCAAGCAGGCTCTGCACCGTCGATGCAAGACTCGAACCCACAAACTATGAGGTCATGACCTGAACCGAAATCAAGAGTTGGACACTTAACCGACTGAGTTACCCAGGACTCCCACTCATATATTTTTATTTCACTTCTCTCTACCTTCAGCTTACATGTAAGGAAAAGAAACTATAGTTGTCCCTCTTACCCTTTCCTACAACATCTTCATTTTTAGTGTTAGTGGCTGGCTAATACTGGGAACTGACACAAGTGAAAAAGGATGTGATAGGATTCCTTGGTCATTTATGCTTCTCAGAATACCGTTGCCTTCTTTCTGCATTCACAGTAAGTTCACAGCCCTTGGCACAGTCTGTGCCCTCCTTTTCCTTCCCTTTACTAAATTGTATGTATAATACACTTACCTTGTACTGATTTTGTGTCTACTCTAACTTCCATTCTTTGTAGTTTCAATAGACTTCTGTGCTCACGGGGCATCTTGAATGCTAAATGCAAATGGTTGGCAAAGAATGGACACTCATATATTGTGTGTACCTCTTCTGCTCATGCTCATGCTGCATTGTGCTTCCACTCATACAACAAAAGTTCAAAGACAAAATTATTAAGTATTTCAAAATGGTGACAACTGAGCATTAAGCCAAATGCAAGGTCCTTCTGAGAGCAGGGCTCTGTGCAGTTGCACAGGTTGCATGTCAAGGAAGCCAGCTCTAGTTTAAGAGTCCCAGTTAATCCACAACCTTTTTAATACTTGGTATTGTCCACCTCTTAATTTTAGCCATCTGTGTGGAGATATTGTGACATTTATTTGCATTTCTCTGATCATTAATGACGGCAAGCATCTTTTTATTAGCCATTTGGCATATGTGTGTGTGTGTGAGAGAGAGAGAGAGAGAGGTAGAGAGAGAGTGTGGTGTGCTTGTTTGAGCCTTTTGCCTATTTTTCTGTTGGCTGCCTGTCTCTTTTTTTCTTCTTGATTTGTAACAGTTGTTTTTATATTCTGGAAAGGAGCATTATGTAGATTTCATGTGTAGCAAATATCTTCACCCATTTTGTGACTTGGTTTTCATTCTCTTATATTTTGATTACTAGAAGTTCAAATTTTTTTTAATTTTTTTAATTTCAATTATTTTTTAAATTTACATCCAAGTTAGTTAGCATATAGTGCAACAACGATTTCAGGAGTAGATTCCTTAGTGCCCCTTACCCATTTAGCCCATCCCCCCTCCCACAACCCCTCCGGTAACCCTCAGTTTGGTCTCCATATTTATGAGTCTCTTCTGTTTTGTCCCCCTCCCTGTTTTTACATTATTTTTGCTTCCCTTCCCTTATGCTCATCTGTTTTGTGTAAGATTTTATTTTTAAATAATCTTTACACCCAATGTGGGGCTCCAACCCAAAACCTAAGACCAAGAGTTGCACGCTCCACTGACTGAGGCAGGCAGGCACCCCTTAAAATTTTAATATAGTTTGTCAATATTTTCCTTCAAAGTTAACTGCTAGTTTGTATCTGGTTTCAGAACTCTTTGCTTTTCTCCAAATCATAAAGATATTCTCCTATATTATCTTCTTAAAATTTTATTGTTTTGTCTTGCACATTTAGATCCATAATCCATCTGGAATTTATTTTTTTTGCAACTGGAAAGAGGTAGGGGATTAAATTCTACAAATGCTGCTTTTAGTTAATAAAAAGATGGATTGGCAGCACAACTCCAGTTTGTCCCATTTAGCAACTCCTTTTATGATTTTATATTAAAATGGGTAATATGGGGGTGCCTGGGTGGCTCAGTGGGTTAAGCGTCCCACTCTTGATCTTGCCTCAGGTCATGATCTAATGAGTAGTGGAATCGAGCCCCGCGTGGGGCACTGCGCGGAGAGTGTGGAGTCTGCTCGGGATTCTCTCCCTCCCTCTCTTTCTCTGTCCTTCCCCATTTGCACGTGCATGCACGCTCTCTCTCAAAATAAACTTAAAAAAAATAGTAATATGCTTATAAAATGAAAATCATAAAAGGTAAGGTTTTGTTTTGTTTTGTTGGCTCATCTTTTTGGAAGTGAGTTTAGTTCTTTTGACAAAAGCCTCCAATAACATCAAGTTGAAGGATTTTGTTTCAGAATAGACAGTTCCACAGCTATCCTGAGCTCCACTTACTAAGTCTTTTGAGTGTTTACGGTTAAAGTGGAGACTAGGTGAATGTGAGTGGATCAAAGCAAACTCATCAAAAAACTCCAAGGAACCCTGGGATGGTATTACTCTGGGAATACCTACATCTCATATTTGTATTTGAATGACAGCAATACCATGAGTATTCACTCTGATCCATCGAATTTGCCTCATCATTTGTTTTAGATTAAACCAATATTCCCTTTTTCCTGCCTTTGGTCATGGCTCTCTCCAATGTATTCTACATCTGGCACACAGTGATCTGGCCTTTATTTATCTATCTAGTCTCATTTTTTTTTTTTAATTTTTAAATACTTATTTTTGAGAGGGGGCAGAGAGAGAGAGAAGGAGGAGGAGGAGGAGCAGCAGAGACAAGGAGACACAGAATCCGAAGGAGCCTCCAGGCTCTGAGCTGTCAGCACTGAATGGACACGGGGCTTGAACTCACGAACCCTGAGATCATGACCTGAGCCGAAGTTGGTGAACCCTGGGATCATGACCTGAACCGAAGTAGGACGCTTAACCAACTGAGCCACCCAGGTGCTCCTATCTAGTCTCATTCTTTGTCATTTGTATCTAACCTTAACTGAGCTTTGTTCCCCATCTCCCCACCTCTTGCAGATGCTGGTCTCTTGAGAACCTACCTACCTGCATCAGCCCACTCTTCTCTGGTTGGCTCTTGTCTTCCAGGATTAAGCA
This sequence comes from Lynx canadensis, assembly GCF_007474595.2. Classification (NCBI taxonomy): domain Eukaryota; kingdom Metazoa; phylum Chordata; class Mammalia; order Carnivora; family Felidae; genus Lynx; species Lynx canadensis. The sequence goes on along the minus strand of NC_044309.1, from coordinate 90,816,551 downwards.
TCATCTCATTCAGAAAGCCTTTAGAGAAAGTGCTCAAGAAACTTAGGGATTATTATTAACATTAAAAAATATATAATTAAAAGTGTGTCTCCCGTGTGGACTATGGACGGAATATGTGAATGAGAGATTTGTTGAAAGGATGGATGGATGGGGCCTCGGTTCTATAGCTTTCAGCAACTCTCCTGGCGAGAGGATCTGAAACACCTTGTTGAGAAAACTCTGAGAAAAGTTTCACTTCGGATGATGCGAACAACGTCATTCGTTTTCTCTTCTTCCCCAACTTGAAGCAGCCTCCTTTTCCCCCAGCCGAACTGAAGCGCTGAGGTGAGCGCATCGATGAGCTTGTGCTGCGCATCGATGGGCGCGGCGACTCGGCTAGTTGGGGCTGGATTGCTTCATCCCGGAAGTGGGTCGAAGGCCGTTGAGCCCGAGTACTGGGCCTCGCTGGGCGGGGTGGCTGGGGTTCTGCTACGGACATGGCCGACCCCGACCCCCGGTACCCCTGCTCCTCGATCGAGGATGACTTCAACTATGGCAGCTGCGTGGCCTCTGCCAGTGTGCACATCCGAATGGGTACGTCTCCCCCCGCCCCTTCGGGCCGCCCTGCGTGGGGCTGCTGCGCTGTCGTCGGCCTCTGGGGGCGGCTTTCGGCCTCCGGGGACAACGCCTCCCGGGCAGGGCTGGCAGGCCAGCGCGGGTCTCCAGGAGTTCAGAGCGGAAGCCCTGCTTCCAGCTCGCCTCCCCCAGGCCCCGGGCTCCTGGGAAGAGCGCCCTCCCCCGGGAGTTGGGAGGAAGTGTCGCTTCCGCTCCGCCAGGGCGCCCGGGGAGAGCGCGGCTCTAGGGAGGTGTGGTGGTCCCCTGGCTGTGCGACCGAGAACCGGAACAGCAGCCCGTCCCACTTTAATCCTTTCCCTCCTCCGCGTAGAAAGGGTAGATGAAAACCTCAGCAGCCTTAATTTGGCGTCTTTATATTAAAAGAAACTAAAGGTTACTTTTTAAGGTGAAAATAAGTTTATTATGCGATCATGGTGACGTCCGCCTGAATGCAGTTACTTGCCGGCACGTCTTTGGTGTAGGGGATGTGATCGCGTTTCAGGTTTCTATTTACTTGTCTGCCTCCTTTACTGGATGGTAGGATCTGTGAGGGCAGGGACCATATCTCTTGTTCACGAGTCTCTGCAACACCTGGAACGCCACCCAAGTTTGAGGATTCGCTGACGCAGTTGCTGGAAATGGAAGCTTTAGAGGTCAGTCAAAATGCAATCTTCGTTTTAAGGAATTATACAGTATTTAATGGGCAGAAATTATGTTGAATTTAAAATGCTTAAAATAAAATGCTTACCTTCATGTAAGTGGAATTCATTGCCCGCTCTAGTTCAGCCAATTGATTACAGAAGTTGCCCCAGATTTTCAGGCTATCCCTGTGGCTGGAATTTGTTCCGCAAAAGGAATTATGAAGATCTGATGCATTAAGAATCTCGATCCCTAACATCTTTATTCTTGGAATGGAATTTTGGGATGGTTTTGGCCAATGAGCGTAGTTTTTTTAAATTAAGATTTTAATGGTGGTGAAACAGCCCATTAAAAGTGTACCATCTCCACCATTTTTCAGTTCAGTAGTGTGAAGTATATTCACATTGTTGTGCAACCAATCTCCATGACCTTTTAATCTTGCAACACCGAAACTATACCATCAAGCAACTCCCTATCTTCCCCTCCCCCAGAGCCTGGCAGCTACCATTCTACTTTCTGTTTTATGAATTTGGCTACTCTAGATACCTCATATAAGTGAATCATGAAGTATGTGTCTTTTTGTGACTGGTTTATTTCAGTTAGCAGGTGTTCACGGTATATCCATTTTGTAGCGTGTGTCAGACGGCACTTTTTTAGGATGAATAATTTTCCATTGTGCAAATAAACTACATTTTGTTAATCCCTTTATCTGTTGGTAGACGCTTGGGTAGCTTCCACCTGCTATGAATGATGCTGTTATAAACATGTGGCACAGTACCCCCTTGAGATCCTGCTTTGAGTTCTTCTATGTACATACCGCAAAGTGGAATCGCTGGATCATACGTGTTTTAGTGACAAACTTGCTTTTCCCCCTTGAGTAGGGAAAAAACCCAGTTCGTCCTCCTGTGTTTCTCTTCACTGCTCACACAGAACATTTCAGTTCTGACACTTCTGGTCACCAAAGTGTGGTTTTTAAAATTTTTTTTCTACACCAATTCTCCATGACGCCAACTGTGGGTCCTACAATTGAACTCAATTCTGACACCGTCTCCTAGTAGATAGTAACAGATCCCCCAGGTTAAGGGCTCAGTCCCATAAGAATACTCCCACCCCACTTCAGATGCCAATTGTAAGTAATAGGTCCCCAGGTTACCCTTAACTTGTTAGACTTGGCTGTAAGTTGAAGGTTCCCATGACTCCCTCCTTGGGTTTGATTAATTTGCTAGAGCAGCTCACAGAACTCAAGGAGACACTTTTACCAGTTTACCAAAAGATGTAGGTAAACAGCCAGATGAAGAGATATATTGGAAGGTCTGGCTCCTGTAGCATTCACTCTCAGTGGGACAATATTGCCTCCAAGGGGGCGGAAATTTGTTCTTGAGGTGGAGGGCAAAAAAATCTCAAACTTTACGATAATTTTAGCCTTCCAAAGACCCGTAGTACATAAACAGATGTATGTGGCATTAAAATTTTATCGGCAGACTATTAGGAAAGTAATGTCCAGAAGGCTCCTTAGGTTCACAATAATGAAAAAAGGAAGGTTGAGCAACAGTGCCCTAGAGTGAGTCCTCTAAGAAAGAGCAAGTGGGTGGCTGTATTACTTTTTTTTTAACTAAGGTATAAAAAATTACCTTTTATGACTTAGCATTAGGCATACCATACGTTGTCACTTCTGCCTTATTTTTTTTTTAATTTTTTTTTTTAACGTTTATTTATTTTTGAGACAGAGAGAGACAGAGCATGAACGGGGGAGGGTCAGAGAGAGAGAGAGAGGGAGACACAGAATCTGAAACAGGCTCCAGGCTCTGAGCAGTCAGCACAGAGCCCGACGTGGGGCTCGAACTCACATACCGCGAGATCGTGACCTGAGCCAAAGTCGGACGCTCAATCAGCTGAGCCACCCAGGCGCCCCACTTCTGCCTTATTTTTGTTGTTAGAAGTGAATCTCTTGAACGGAGTGTCAAAAAATTGTGGCTGTTTTAAACCACCATTCCATCTAAAGAAGGATAAAGGCATTCCAGGCAGCGGAAATAGCAAGGGCAAAGGCCCAGACATAGGAAGGAGTTGGCATGCTTGGGGAACAGAAAGGTGGCTAGCGTGGGTAAAGCATAGTGAGGAAGGGAAGAGTGGTGCATGGCTTGGAAATCAAGATTTCTTTTTAAAATTTGTATCTAACCATATGCTTTCTATTCTAGCTTTTCAGTTTCAAGATAGATTTGTTGTTTGGAAATGTTCTGTTTGTAATCTTTTGCTTTGTTTATGCTGCTGTGTACAAACAGTGTTTTATACTTTCTTTTCCTTTTGATGAAAACATTTTCTTTTCTTTTCTTTTGTTTTCTTTTCTTTTGTTTTCTTTCTTCCTTTCTTTCTTCCTTTCTTTTCTTTTCTTTTCTTTTCTTTTCTTTTCTTTTCTTTTCTTTTCTTTTCTTTTCTCTTTTCTTTTCTTTTCTTTTCTTTTCTTTTCTTTCGTAAGCTCTATGCCCAACATGGGGATCGAACTTAAAAAAAAAACTCTGAGATCAAGAGTCACATACTCTACCTACTGAACCAGCCAGGCCACCCATGGTTGAAAACATTTTTATTCTGGCCTATTAATTTTTTTTAGACTCATGCTTCTTGAGGGATAGTTATCATTTACAATTTGTGATTTCTTTGGAAGTGTTTTTGTTTTTAGTTTAAGTTACAGGCTACATTATTTGCATTAAGATTTACAGATTATATATAAAAATTTAATGTTTCTAAGAACATATTTGTTCCTGCTGTTCTGTGATAAATGCTTAAGAATACTGTCATGTGTAATTATTTTCTTTTTCAGGCTTTCTAAGAAAAGTCTACAGCATCCTTTCTCTGCAAGTTTTCTTAACTACAGTGACATCTTCTTTTTTTTTATACTTTGAGTCTATACGGACATTTGTACATGAGAGGTAAGGTGATAAGATGATTTTGAGTCATTTTCTGCTGCTGCTTATGATCAAAAGGGCATATTATAAGCAAAGTTCGCTTTTTCCTCTATTAACTTCTGAGGTTAGAATGTAAAAAAGGTTCATTATTAACTCTTACGAGTAAGACTAGTTTTGATAAAGAAAAGGTTCTGCAACATGGTACTTACCTCTGAACTTTTTAGCTGACAGTTTTGTAGGGTTAAATTTTCATCTTCTGATGAAATTAAGAATTTTTACTATATGCAGGTTTTTTTTTGTTTTGTTTTGTTTTTTAAATTTTTTTTTTCAACGTTTTTATTTATTTTTGGGACAGAGAGAGACAGAGCATGAACGGGGGAGGGGCAGAGAGAGAGGGAGACACAGAATCGGAAACAGGCTCCAGGCTCTGAGCCATCAGCCCAGAGCCCGACGCGGGGCTCGAACTCCCGGACCGCGAGATCGTGACCTGGCTGAAGTCGGACGCTTAACCGACTGCGCCACCCAGGCGCCCCTATATGCAGGTTTTTTAAAGTTTATTTATTTATTTTGAGAGAAAGAGAGAGAGCATGAGCAGGGGAGGGTCAGCAAGAGAGAGGGAGAGAGAATCCCAAGTAGGCTCCACACTATCATCAGCACAGCCTGATGCGGGGGTCAAACCAATGAACCATGAGATCTTGACCTAAACCAAAATCAAGAGTTGGTCGCTTAACCGACCCAGCTACCCAGGCATCCCTACTGTATGCAGTTTTGAATTTTAATTTTTTTGCTTTTACTATACTTATGCCCAGTCCTCAAAGCCTAAGACAGTGCTTGAATAAGCACTAATAACCGTGTGTTTAACTTATCTTGGTGTTGGCTCATGACTAGGATAATTTCACTGAGAAATTTCCAAAGGAGCTTCATGTGGTTCATCCCTAATTTGTTTAAGATTTGACCTCCAAAATAATTATTTCCATAGCTAAAAGTTATATAGATTTTTTTATATTAAAGGAAAAATATGGGCACCTGGGTGGCTCAGTTGGTTAAGCGTCCAACTTCAGCTCAGGTCATGATCTCACCGTTCATGAGTTCGAGCCCCGCACCAAACTCTGCGCTGATAGCTCGCATCCTGCTTTGGATTCTGTGTCTCTCTCTTTGCCCCTCCCCTGCTCATACACTGTGTCTCTCTCTAAAATAAATCAAACATTAAGAAAGGAAAAAGAAAGAATGAATATTTTCTTGGAAGTAGACAATTTCTATCATCACTTCCCCTACAAAAAAATTAGTTTGCTATTTGAGGTAAAGTCCTTTGATTTAAGTGATAGCTACATAGTAGATGTATATAAAATTTGTTTGTTATTTAATAGCTATTCTTTATGTCAGTTTTAAAAAGCAGTATGCTAATTGCAAAAATATTCAAATATGCTAAAAGTTCCTGAAGTAAAAAGGAAAAGTACTCCCCATTTATTATGGGCTCTTTTCTTTGTCCTGCTGCCCTTCCCCAGCTCACACTCCTCAAATTCCGTGAATGGAAAAATAGTTTCTTTTGACAGTTTGGTGTGGTTCCTTCCACACCACAAATACACACAAATACAACAGACAGATTTTATTCTATTGGTTAATACTATTTATACTGTTCTTAAGCTTAAAAATGCTTTTAATTTTATGTCTTTTAGTCCTGCCTTAATTTTGGTGTTTGCCCTTGGATCTTTGGGTTTGATTTTAGCATTGACTGTAAACAGACATAAGCATCCCCTTAACCTGTACCTGCTTTTTGGATTTGTGAGTATTTTGGCAGTATCTGTTACTTTAACGTTTTATTCTTGTGTTTTAACTTTCTTTATTTCATTGAGTGCAAGTACATATGTAATAAATAGTAGCAAAACAAAAGTAATGAGTTTTTAATAAATTCAAATATCTTAGGAAATTACTTGTAACTTTCTAGTCTTTTAAAATTAACCTTTGTCAGTTTCAAAGTTTTTTTTTTTTTTTTCTATCGATATTATGACATAGTGGAAAAGAATAATGAATTGGACTCTCATGACTTGGCTTTGCCACCATCTGGTTATGTGACATTTGGCAGGGTGTTTAGCCTTTCTGTACCTAGTTAGCTCGTATGTAAAATGAAAATGTTAGAGTAGATTATCCCTGTGATACTTTGTATCCCTAATATTCTGTGATTTCCTTGAGAAAAAAAATTATAGCCTTAATTTCATAGACCTTAAATTCAAATCTTTATGATTAACTCCTCAGTGTTACTTATTTTTTAATTTCTTTCCAGTGTTTATTTTTGAGAGAGAGAGAAGGAAAAAGAGCAAGCGTGAGTTGGGGAAGGGCAGAGGAAGAGACACAGAATCCAAAGCAGGCTCCAGGCTCCAAGCTGTCAGCACAGAGCCCCACACGTGGGGCTCAAACGCATGAACTGTGAGATCATGACCTGAACCAAAATCAGACACTCAACCGACTGAGCCACTCAGACACCCCCTCAGTGTTATTTTTATCTTAGTACTCTGTTCTTTTAAAGCACCATTTTGCTCAGTTGATGTGCTCTACTAATTTGTTTTAAAATCATCATTGTGGAGGGGAGCCTGGGTGGCTTAGTCAGTTAAGTGTCTGACTCTGGATTTCAGCTCAGGTCATGATCTCATGGATTCACGAGTTCAAGCCCAGCATTGGGCTCATGGAGCTCGCTTGGGATTCTCTTTCTCTCACATTCTCTTTGCCCCTCCCCTGCTTGTGCTCTCTCTTGCTAAATAATTAATTAATTAATTAATTAATTGGGGAACTTAACTTTAGGTCATGTTTGTTTAGATGTTTGTGAAAATTAAAACCCAAACTACTACCTATTAAAACCCAATCCTATAACATGACCAGAATGAGTTGTAAGGCTCAAGTTATATATCTTTTAAATTATTTTTCTTGTTCTCATATCCAATATGACTTTGGGTTCTAACCTAAAAATTTACTTCAAAACATTTCAAACTAATGCTAATTTTATCGTCAAATAAGAGTGAAAATGCTATTTACCAGATTAAAATGCTTTAAACTAAAGAAAGTTTGTGAATTTGGTAACAAGTTTATGTTAATATGATGAAACAAAAGCTCATGACTTTAGAAATTTCAATTATAGGACAGGTTATTCATTTAAATCTTAGGTTCTTTTGTTTGCCAGGTATCAGAACCCTAACCCAAGTTATCTCAAGTAATGTGAAGTTTATAAGAGCTTGGGAAGCCCCCAAGAAGGGGCCTTAAGAATTAGACAAGGAACACTAGAGGAAGCTTCCAGGAATGATGCTATTGTAGGGAATTCGAAGCAAGAATTGGGAGTCTCTTCCCCCTTCTGTAACATCTCTTTTCTACCTTACAGTTGTCCTTACACATAGTTTTCCTCTTTGCTGTCTTTAGTTATTTTTTTTTTAAGTTTATTTATTTATTTTTAAGAGAGAGAGCAAGTGGGGTAAGGGCAGAGAGAGAGAGAAGAAAGAGAGCATCTCAAGCAGGCTCTGCACTGTCAGCTGCACCGTAAGCACGGAGCCTGATGAGGGGCTCTAACTCACACACTGAGATCATGACCTGAGCTGAGATCAAGAGTCAGACGCTTAACCAACTGAGCCACCCAGGCGCCCCTGCTATCTTTAGTTTTTATATGGTGCATTGTGGGCCCTCATATGGTTTGTTAACCTTTAGCTTTAGCTCCTGCTGCCATAACTTCTTTCTCTAAGTTTAGATTCCCAAGTGAGAAAGAATATGATTGGCACTGCTTATTATTGGCACAGGTCACATTGTAGGTTGTTAACCAATACACGGGTTGGTAGTCCTAGGGTTAGATACCAATTCCTGCCCCAGTCATCTTTGTCCTAGGAGAGAGAGAAGGTCATAAAAAGAAACTGTCATATGGAGTTCCTCTTCACCTGTATATAAAGCCAGCCTCCTTTCAAAAAGACTGGTTGATTTCTCTCTGGTATGGACTGACTTTTGTTCAGCAGAGAGAGAACCTACTAGAAAAGCATTAGCCAAATGCTTGTGGGCAAGGTGATCACTTATTCCTATACCCATAGCTAAAAATGGGTGAACAACTAAGGAAGCATGTAAAATACATTTCAGATTATTCAGAGACCTCTGATACGAGGTTACTTTGTCCTGCTCTACCAAAGTAAGCAAGGAGGTGGATCTTATCTTGTTTTAGAAGGGTGTGTGTGTGTGTGTGTGTGTGTGTGTGTGTGTGTGTGTGTTCACATACTTAAAAGAGGGCATTATTTTGGGGTGGTGGTATGTTTTCCTAGTCTTATCTTTTCTCCTGTTCATCCTGTCCCGTTTCCTTTGGATACTTGAGTAGGGGGTAGGATTTCTTACCTCAAGTCATGTTACAAGTATCAGGAAAGTGGTACGATCGTATTTGCCCAGAAAAAAAAAAAATCTTTCTATCATCTTTTGCTACCACTTCCCTGACGCTGCCAACAGTATTATGACAAAATGGGGCGGTGGCTTCATTGCCTCCACGTGTGTGCCCATTTCTAATGCCATTTTTGCTCTAGTTCTGTTAGATTTCTTGATTTCAGATGGGGAGAATTACTGGGAGGGCTTTTCCCAGGACTATGAGTATACAGCCACTGCTTGTTACTTCTGGCTTGGCTTTGTGATCCGGTCTAATCAGATAGTTGGTAAAATCTAACTAGAGTAAGCATGTCAGACGAAACAAAGGCATGTAGATAAGGAGAAAGAGAAGCTGGAGGATTAAGACTCAATGTCCCTAAATCTTGTATTAGGATATGAGTTCAGCTGCATGTGACATGGGGGAAGCAAGATGGCTTACCTCTCTTTCATGTAAAAATCTGCATGACTGTTTAGTGAAGTTGTCAGGGGTGCAGACACTTGCTGAAGTTCAAGTACTCCTTAAGTACTTAATTGTGTGGCATAAGTTAGCTCACCACCAATATCCACATTCCATCCAGTTATTTAAAAAAAAAAAAAAAATGAGAGGGGCGCCTGGGTGGCTCAGTTCTCACAGTTCGTGAGTTCGAGCCCTGCGTTGGGCTCTGTGCTGACAGCTCCGAGCCTGGAGCCCACTTCAGATTCTGTGTCTCCCTCTCTCTCTGCCCCTTCCCCGCTCATGCTGTCTCTCTCAAAAGTGAATAAACATTAAAAAAAATTTTTTTTTTAAATGAGAAGATAAAGGGAAGAGCAAGCCCCCTTTTTTTTAGTAGTTGTACACCTCTCCACCCACATTCTATTAGCTACAATAAAGTCCTATGACCAGATCTAGCTGCAGGGGAACCTGAGAAATGTAATGTTTAACCTGAACAGCTATGTGTCCAGGTAAAAATTCTGTTACTAGGGAAGAAGGAGAGAATACTGGGAGACGGTTTCAGGACTGCCACACCAAAGTGCTACCTAAATATTTTATTCTTCCAAGGTGTGTGTGCCACTAGAAGTTTTTATGGATGGGCATATCATTTGTAATTTCTTTTTACTTACAGAGAGTATGAAAAATGGAATTTCCCGTACTGTTCTGTTCCTGTTACAGATACGAAAACTCTAGTTAGGGTTTAAAGATCACTATTAGAATCTAAATACTCCTACTCAATACTTTGAGGTCTCATTTTCTTTTTACTTTTTTGTAAAGCTTTATTTATTTAAGTAATCTCCCCAGTGTGGGGCTCGAATTCACGACCCCAACATCATGAGTCATGTGTTCTTCCAGCTGAGCCAGCCAGGTGCCCTTGAGGTCTCATTTTCATTATGGTGGGCTTACCAAATGTCCCGTGTAATTCAAAGGCTGCTCTGAAGCTAAAATGAGATCATAAACATGGAATCACATTGAACTCTTAGTAATTAGAATATGTACATGATTTAGTGTAAATTTTATGTGCATCTGTGTAATTTTAGTTTCTTTTTTCAGACACTATTCGAAGCTCTGACTGTGGCCTTTGTTGGTAAGCCGTAATTCTGCTTCTCTTATGTTACATTAACTTTTTAATGTGGATAAATCTTTTGTGTAAAAAGGTGTTTGGGACTAAAGCTTAACTTCATGAAATGTCATATTTCAAATATATAGCATAGGATGAAGAATTCCTAAAATATAAGCAAAATTAAATGTTTATACTTTATGTAGTTCAACTAAGCTTAGAGGAAGTGGAAAAGAGTTAAGAAAACAGCAGAATGGAGAACAGTATTCATGTGTGTTTATCCATTTATAAAAAACGAGACAGCTAATGTTTTCCCGATTTAAAGGGGCCTTGGAGGAACTGATAAAATATATTTTGAGCCATACATTTTCATCACATGAGCTGAGCCTCTCAAGCTGCTACACTGAACTGTGCTTCATTATTACATCATATTTTATTGAATGGCACTATAAGAAACTTGGTAATTCTGTTTTATATTTGGTGTTAAATATGTATTTGAAAGAAGTGTCTGTTTAAAAAAAAAAGAAAAGAAATGAATTGTCATAATTATTTGATGTATCATATGTAATGCCTCAAGTAAAAATTTTCATGACTCACTGTTTTTTTAAAAATTTTTTTTTAATGTTTATTTATTTTTGAGAGAGACAGAGCACAAGCAGGGGAGGGGCAGAGAGAGAGGGAGACAGAATCCGAAGCAGGCTCCAGGCTCTGAGCTGTCAGCACAGAGCCCAATGTGGGACTCGAACCCATGAACTGTGAGATCATGACCGGAGCCGAAGTCGGGCGTCCAAACGACTGAGCCACCCAGGCGTCCCCATGACTTAATATTAATAAAAATTCGGATAGTCTCAAAATGATTAACCTAGGGTACCAAAAAAGTTAGAATTAACTATTACAATAATAGTTAATTGTTAATCATTATGTGTAACATATTTGTCTTTTCCTATTTTGTCATTGTTGCTTTTAACCTAAGCCAGTTTTATTGAATCTACATATTGTTTGGTAATTCACTTCTTTCTTTTATAAAGGAATCAATATAAGTCAATAATAATAACTACTAAAATAAATAGGATTGAAATTTCTCAACATAGAAAGGAAGTATTAACATTTACTTAATATTTATTTTTGGTAGAACCTTTCCTTTTTCTAAATTATTTTTAAATTTTTTATATTTTGAGAGAGAGAGAGCGTGCATACACATACACATGAGTGAGCAGGGGTGGGGTGGAGGGAGGGAGAGGAGACAGGACCTTAAGCAGGCTCCCTGTTTAGCACAGAGCCCGAGGCGGGGCTGAGTCTCCTGACTGTGAGATATGACCTAAGCCAAAATCAAGACTTGGACAGTTAACTGAGCCACCTAGGCGCCCCAATTATTTATTATTATTAACATTATTATTAATGTTACTATCCATGTTATTATCAAGTCCATCTCTGTCTTCCCTGGCTCCCACCATGTGTAATGGATATAGGAGGAGAAAGATTTCCTATTTCAGGGTTATTGGAATAGGGGTGGACATACACAGATGGGATAATCTGAGAACTCTATTTTCCTCCTTAATTATAATATCCTTTCCACCTAATCTCATTCTAAAATTGCTGACAAGATAACTTCATGTTTTTCCTTCTCTGCATTTACCTTCCTGATCCTATAACAATAGAAATAGAGAAATTCTTTTTTTTTTTAATTTATTTTTAACGTTTATTTATTTTTGAGACAGAGGGAGACAGAGCATGAGCGGGGGGGCAGAGAGAGAGGGAGACACAGAATCTGAAGCAGGCACCAGGCCCTGAGCTGTCAGCACAGAGCCTGATGCGGGGCTCGAACTCATAGACCGTGAGATCATGACCCGAGCCGAAGTTGGACACTTAACCAACTGAGCCACCCAGGCACCCCAGAAATAGAGAAATTCTATATGTAGTATTTAAGAATAGAAATTAATCCCTGAAAAATTAAAAATTACTTAAATGGTTTTGGTTGAAAGTACTTAACCTCCTTTAAAGAGGTTACAATTTAGCATTTTGTTAAAATGTATTATAATTACAATAGCCATGGTCAATTCAGATGTTCATTCTGAAATTTCAGAAGGGAATTTGGTATATATTCAGGAAACCCCCATTTCTGTATTCCAAGATGATGCAGGTATGGATATAACACAGTTAGTGGCTGGTTCCTATTGTCTACAGGGTTGATGAATGGCAGACAATCCCAGACAGTGCCAGCGTTTTTTCTTGCCTAGTTTTTTTGATTTGGGCTGATGGACTGGGTTATGCAATGAAGCAGGTGATTGCTAGAATTGCTGCTACTGCCCGGTGATTCCCAGTCAGCCACAGGACCCCATTCATCCCTACTGATACTTAAGTCAATAAAGGACAGTCACCACAGATCGTCATAAAACTCAGCTGGGACAGAGATGGTGGGAGTCATCCCACTGTATCCCCCAAATCCTGAACCACCTGGCTGTGTCATATCTCTCCAGTCGTCTCTTTAACTTCATAATGATGTGACCCCTTTATTTTGTATGAATGAGTATTTTGGAGCCTGTTTATTGCAGTGTGGGTGTGGTTTTACCTTCCAAGGCTGGATAAAGAGTCTTCTATTTTTATTGGCAAGTAGTACCGAAGAAAATACAGCATTTCTGCTAAATGCCAGGGGAAAACGCTGTTTAAAATTGAGTATGTTTAAGTGCATTTTTAATCAGTATTTTTTAATTTTACAGTTTCTTTCTATGATATATATATTATTCTGCAAGCATTTATACTGACTACTGCCGTATTTCTTGGTTTGACCGCATATACTCTGCAATCTAAGAGAGATTTCAGCAAATTTGGAGCAGGGTAAGTTATATGTTCATGACTATGATAGATAAATATCCTTAACATTATAGGTTGTCCTAAGATAAGTGCTATATTGTTAGCTTTGGATACTGCCTTCTAAAATGGAGGGTGATGAGAGGTCATCTCTCTGAGTATTAAGGCCGGGCTCTACTCCCAGAACATACAGGGAGATGGAAAGTGGCTTTGAGTCATTTGCTTCCGCTCTATATTGAAAGGAACGGGAATGTCAAGAAACAAACAAACAAAAAACAAAAACAAAAAACAAACAAACCCAGTTTTCTAGAGAGGCTAGGCTTGTATGCTCTATGAATGCTATGGAACTTACTAAATTATTCAGGCCTTTGTCTTAACATCATTGTTACCAAGACCATCCACTCTCTTCTTTGTGGGAGAAACCCAGGTGTTGGTGATACCTGCATGAACTTTAAAGCCTTTTTGACCTACCTAGATTAACCTGTATCTTTCTTCAAACTAATAAATATATGGAATGATACTTTTTATGTAGGATAATGGTACAGTGTTGCCCTCACCTGGTAAGAATGCATATATTCTTTTCTAAGCTCATAATGGCTTCCTGTTGGCATATCATCACCCAAGCATCGTCTGTCCTTTTTCCTGTTACAACATTAAAAATTTACAAAAGTGTACTGTGGCAAAACATTCTTTCATCCCCTTCTTTCCCCCTGGAAATCCAGGTTACCAGAAATCTCTGTTGGGATAAGATACAACTAGTCATCCAACACTGACAATTGTGCAAGATGCTTAAATCATTGTATTAGAATGGAGTTTGATTTACAGGCAATATTTTTTCCATTTCCTGCTTTTAGTGCTGTGGTGTGGATACATACTCATGTGGTACATACGGTGAAAGATTTGCTCTCTGCTTCTTCTCATGCCAGTCTCCATGTGCTCCCTGTCTCCCATCCGTTCTAGTATAGTCTCTAGAAATCCAGTTCTGGTAAATAATCTTACTTTATGTTTCAGCCTCTTCATAATATATTATTCTTATTTCAGTTGAAACTTGATTCCTCCTTGAGAACATTGTTCTCTAGCTGCTCATTCGCACACACCCTATGTAGTTTGGGTAGGGGGTTAGTATTGCCAACTGCTTCAGTCCCCTAGTGCTACTTTCGTTATTTCTTTAGTGTGCTAGAAATCCATTGCTCTAAGGTGTATGTTGTTCGGCTCTATACTTCCTAATCATCCTCATTATTGCCACTGATTCCCTTTGTTCAGGCCTTCCTCGTTCTTTTTATTTTTTGTTATTTTAAGTTATCGCCGCACCCAGCGTTGGGCTCGGACTCACAACCCCGAGATCAAGAGTCGCATGCTGTACTATGAGCCAGTCAGGCACCCCAAGCTTTCCTCATTGTTTAAAGATTCTAGCATTGCACCACATGTTAGGCCCATCTATCACCTTAGCTTCTCAGTGTGTCTGGTCCTCTTCTTCAGCAACTTTTCATCTCCCTGCCATGGCTACACCGCGGACTTTGTGGTCACTAGGGATTGTTCCACTGAAGAAATCTTAAATGCCAGTGTCGCACTTTCTTTCTTCAGCCTTCTACTAGCTCTCTTATTTCTCTGCTCTGACAACACCAATCTACTGTGCTTGTTCTTTAACAACTGCTATTGCTGTAATAAACTCCTTTGTATCAGACCTAGGGGTCTCATGTTTTCTACGGGCATCCATGAAACTGTGCCAGACTACCTCATTATTAGCTTGTGAGTAGAGTAAAACCTCAGATGCTTTCTTAATGCCACTTTCCCCATACTCCTTGGTGCAGAAGCTTTGGAGTTTTCCTAAGGTTTAAGTGTGGAAAAGCAAGTTCTGAGTCCATTTCAGTCCTGAAGGATCTATACTATGTGTTGTTATGATACGTCCTTCTGACTTCGGTCTTCCAGATGTCTCAGTAGAAATTTTGTGCCTATTCCAGCAAGGGAATTGAGAGCTGGAATCTCACCATGCCCTCAATTCACCACACTGGGTTATGATACTATTATATACTTAATTTCTGATTTTATTTTGTTGTTAAATAACATATTCTGCATGATTTCAGTCCTTAGGTATTTATTGAGAGTCATCTTACAATACTTAGTAAATGTTCTTTGTGCACTAAAAGAGAATGTATGTTTTGTTGCTGTTGGATCAGTGTTTGATGAATGTCAGTTAAGTCAGGCTCATTGATATAGTGTTGTTTAAGTGTTCTGTGTGCTTAACCAGTCTTTTCTGTGTGCTCATTCTATCAATGTCAAAGTAGTAGTGAAATCTCCAACTACAAGTATGGATTAGTGTATGATTCTCTCATCATATCTGTAAGTTTTGCTGCCTGTTACTTTGAAGTTCTGTTTTTAGTTGCATAAACATTTAGGATTGTTATGTCCTCTTGATGATCCTTTTATTACTCTGTAGTAGTTATCTCTGGTAATATTTGTGCCCTAAAGTACTTTATCAATACACTTACCTCAGCTTGCTTGCTTGCTTGCTTGCTTGCTTTCTTTCTTTCTTTCTTTTTTTTTTTTTTTAACATTTATTCATTTTTTGAGAGACAGAGAGCACAAGCAGGGGAGGGGCAGAGAGAGGGGGAGACACAAAATCTGAAACAGGCTCTAGGCTCTGAGCTGTCAGCACAGAGCCTGATGCGGGGCTTGAACTCATGAAACGCAAGATCATGACCTGAGCCGAAGTCGGATGCTTAACCAACTGAACCACCCAGGCGCCCCATACCTCAGCTTTCTTTTAATTATGTTAGCATGGTAAACCATTTTCCATCCTTTAATTGTTAGTTGATTTGTGGCTTTATAGTTAAAATAGTTTTCTTACAGGCAGCATATGGTTGGCTCTTGCTTTTTTTTTTTTTTTCCTAAATCCAATATGACCATCTCTGCTATTAATTGGAGTAGACTACTAACATTTAATGTGATTATTGATCTGATTGAATTTAAGTCCACTGTCTCAGCATTTGTTTTCTTGCTGTTTGTCCTGTCTGTTCTTTGTACCTTTTTCCCTCTTTTCCTTCCTTCGGGTTGTTTATCTCTTTTATTAGTTATTAGCTATAGCTCTTTTAAGTAGGGGTTGCTCTAGGTTTTACTGTTTATTTATTTGTTTGTTTTCTTCTTACTCCACATTTTTAAAATTTATTTAAGTAATCTCTACACCCAACGTGGGGTTTGAACTCACAACCCCGAGATCAAGAGTCTCATGCTTTACCATCTGAGCCAGTCAGAGCCCCCTACAGTACACATCTTTAAATCATCCTCATCTACCTCTAAGTCATATACCATTTCCTGTATAGCAAACTTACATGTCCTCTCCCCTGCCTTTGTGCTATTGTTACTGTAACTTTTAATTCCACATATGTTACACACCTCGTAAAATATTATTATCTTTGTTCAAAACATTAAATTATCCTTTAAGGAGACTTAAAAATACATGAAATCTTTTATGTTCACCCACATATTTGTCATTTCTGTTCTTCATTTCTTTGTGTGGATCCAAATTTCCATCTTATATTTTCCTTCTGCCTGCGGGCTTTCTTTTTAATATTTCTAACAGTGCTGGTCTCTTGATCTCAACTTTTGCATGTCTGAAAAAATATTTTTTCGCCTTTGCTTTTAAATGTTATTTTTATGGAGTGTAGGATTCTAGGTTTGGGTGATTTTTTTTTTTCCTGTTTTCCATATTTTATAAGATATCATTCCATAGTATTCTGGTTCAGGTAGCTCTTGACAAGAAGTCTTCTGTCTTTCTTATCTTTGTTCCTCTGTACATAATGTCTTTTATCCTCCATCTACCTTTAATGTTTTCTCAGTAATTTTCAGTAATTTGGTTAACATTTTCAGTAATTTGATTATGATACTCCTTGGTGTGGTTTTCTCATGTTTCTTCTGCTTGGATTGTCAGTTTAAAATTTTCATCATGTTTGGAACATTTTCAGGAACTGTTACTTGAAACATTTTTAGATTTTGCCTTCTCTGTTGAGACTTCAGCATATACGTTAGGCTTCTTGATGTTGTCCAGCAGTTCATGGATACTCGGTTTATTTATTTATTTTTTCTCCTCGGTTTTCTCTCTGTGATTCATTTTGGTTCATTTCTGTTGCTACTTTTAATTTGGTAATGTGTTCTTTAGTGTCTAATCTGCTGTTAATTCCAACCAGAATATTTTTCTTTTGACATATTTTTCATTTATGGAAATTCAGTTTAGTTTGTGTCTTAAAAATATATATCTTCCCCTTGTCTTCTCATGGTGATGCTTTCCTCTAACTCCTTGAACATATGGAATATATTTTTTAATGTCATTTACTAATTCTATCGTTGTGTCATTTCTAAATTTATTTATATTGATTGATTTTTCTCATTGTTATAGGTCATATTTCCTGGTTCTTTTGCATGCCTTTTAATTTTTTATTAGATGCTTGTCATTGTAAATTTTATATTGTTGGGCGCTGATTTTTTTCTTTCCTTTAAATATCTTTGGTTTTATTCTTCTCTTAAGCTGTTAAGTTCCTTGGAAACTGCCTGAACCTTTTGATGCTTGTTTTTAAGCACTGTTAGGTGGGTCCAGAACAGTGTTTAGGTTAGGGCTAATTTGGTCCCACTGTTGAGACAGTATCTTTCTAAGAATTATTCAAACCCCACGTCTTAGGAGGTCTTTCCACTTTGATTAGGGCGAACTTATTCCTATTCCCGTTTGGGCTCTGAGGATTGTTCTGCCTGCTTCTCTTTCCCCAGCCTTTGTCACTTCCTCATGAGTATGCATTGATCTGTGCTCAGCTAAAGACTTACAGGGGACTCTCTGCATATCACCAGAGCCAACTAGCTCTCTGTACAGCTCTCTCCTTTCTGGAACTTGGCTCTGTGAATTCTATCCATGTGGGCCTCTCTGACTTCTGAATTCTCACCTCCTCAATTCAGGGAGACCAGAGGGCTTCCTATGGGTTCTTGTCCCTACACTGTGGTCCGGAAACTCTTTTCCAGCTGGGTCACTTATAGAGCTTACCTCTTCTGTTTCCCTTATCTCAGGAACTACTGTGCCATGCTGTTTGCTGTTCAGGGACTGAAAACTGTTATTTCATGTTTTGTGTGTTTTTTACTTAAGGAGGAAGGGTACATTTGACCCCAGTACTTCCTTGTGACCTAAAGCAGCAGATGTGTATTCACATCGCATATTTGATAACAAAGGACTGACTGCTTAGATGTCCTGTGTCGTATGTTTATACTTTATAATACCTCATTATACATCATATATAATATGTATGAGTGGTAACTCATGAAATTATAGCAGTGGTAAATTTATGTGCATAAAGTAAGTTCTATAATACATTAGAATAAAATAGTACATTGGGAACTTTAATAGATATGCATATTCACAGACTAATTTGACACTGTTATTTGGTTTAAAAATAGTTACGTTTCATTTGTTCATTGTTCTAAAAGTTTTATCGATTTCTGGCTTAAAATGCTTCTAATGATATTTCTGCTTATATCAGTGTTTTTTTGGTGTTCCAATTGAAAACTTTAAGAATGGTACTTTAATCTAGTTTTGTTCACCATAAAAACAAATGTTGAATTGATAGCTGGTATTTCAATTTCTGAGTATTCTACAGTATTCATTGTATGTTTATGAACTCTTTTTTAAGTTTATTTATTTTGGGAGAGAGAGAGTGCATGAGGGCACAAGTTGGGGGGGAGAGAGAGACAGAATCCCAAGCAGAATCTGTGCTGTTAGTGCCGAACCCAACGAGGGGCTCGATCGCACAAACTGTGAGATCGTGATCTGAGCTGAAATCAAGAGTTGGACGCTTAACCAACTGAGCCACTCAGGTGCCCCTGTTTATGAACTCTTATAGTTCACTTATTCTTTGGCAAATGTCAGGATGGATGTATTTTTTTTTCAGAAAATGTTGCATCAATTTACATAGTTTTTTGGTAGGGGACAATATTCTAAATCACTAATATTTTGTTTTTATAGACTGTTTGCTGTTTTGTGGATTTTGTGCTTGTCTGGAATCTTGAAGGTAAGTTGTTTTAAAATGCTAACTTGAAATTTACTTCTGGCCATGTCAATATAAATAATCTTGAAAAGCTATAAGAGGTACTCCTGTGATAGGATACTTGGTTATAATTTTTTGGAACACTTGTATGTAGAATGACTTAAAAATTACCTTTTAAAAAACTAGGGTCTTATGTTAATCAGTATTATGGATTGAAAGAAAGATGAACATATCAGTTAAATTACATAGAAAGAGGCCCTCACTTGTAATTGCTCACCTCCAAATGACACGTATAATTCTGAAAAAGAAATCTACTTTTAAATGATTTATATTTGGAATGCTACTGTTCAAAGTCAGGTGGGTAATTTAATAGAAGGGAGGATATCCATCGATTGATTCATCCATTCATCCTTTCATCCAACAGAGATGATGATGGACTTGCCTGGACTTTTTCTATGTTTAACATTTGTATTTAAAGTTGTAAAGCATTATTAAATATGTACATACCATGTGTAACTTCAGAGCAAGTAACTCAAGTATTCTTAATATCGTTCTTAAATACAAACTTATTAATATCTTGCCTGTAGTTATTTTTCTATAACGAAACAGTGGAGTTGGTCTTGGCTGCTGTGGGAGCCCTCCTTTTCTGCGGATTCATCATCTATGACACACACTCCCTGATGCATAGGCTGTCACCTGAAGAGTATGTATTAGCTGCCATCAGCCTCTACTTGGATGTCATCAATCTATTCCTGCATTTGTTGCGGTTTTTGGAAGCAGTTAATAAAAAGTGATTGAGAGCAGTGTTTGGAAACTGATTCATTAAGTAATAAAGTTTGGGATATAATTAACTAGTAAATACTTTTGTGACTTTATGTATATGCTATGTACTTCTGAGCCATTGCTATAATATAGTATAATTTTATACTATAGTATAGTATAATATATATAGAATATTATAGTATAGTATTATACTATAGTATAATAGCAATCTCTGTATTACTGTTATATAGTAGTAATTATAATAGTAATTATAATTATATGCATATATATGATAAATATATAATTACTAGATTATATTCTAGTAATATAAATCTTAACTATTCTTTATGATATCTCATTTCTAAATTCTTGATTTAGAATCTCAGGAAAGAGATACCAAAATTCTCTTTTTCAGTTTTTTCAATCCTAAATTTGCCATATAGAGATTGTTTATCTGCAATTCAAAAATAATTTCTTGAGTAGATAAGACTATCAATTGATCTTCTAGTGACTTTATCTAAATTTTTCCTTAATTAACATTAGAATTGATTTTGATTTTAAAGTACTTGTGTCCTCACCATTATAAAGTGTAAGTTTCCTTTTACTAGGAAATTTTAATCTTACTTAGAAAGGAAAAAGCAAAAAAGATAAATTCTGCAGAATTATTCCACATTATATTAAAATTAAAGTGTTAATGACATTTCATTTACAAAGTATACTAAAAGTTAGATGTCTTCTTGAAAGTCAGATTTTTGACATAAAATTTGACATTAAGTACAGGTTTCACTTAAAAATTACAGCAGTGTACCAGTGGCCAAGCAAACTCTGGCAGATTCCTTCACTGTACTAGTTTGCTAGGGTGCCGTAACAAAGTACCGCAGACTGGGTGGCTTAAAAAGAAAATAATTTTCTCCCAGTTCTGGAAGCTAGAAGTCTGAGATCATGGATTGGTTTCTTCTGCGGTCTCTCTCTTGGCTGGTAGATGGTCATCGTCTCCTTGTGTTTTTACATAGTTTTCTCTCTCTGTACTTGTCTGTGTCCAAATTTCTTCTTCTTACAAGGACACAGTTAATATTGGATTAGGGCCCACCCTACTGACCTCATTTTACCTTAATACCTCTTTAAAGACCCTGTCTCCAAATGTGGTCCCATTCTGAGGTACTAGGGGTGAGTACCTTGTAGTAAAATAGAATGTTTGTGCCCTCCCCACCCTCCATTCACAGTTTGAAACGTAATGCCCAGTGTGATGATATGAGGAGGTAGGGCTTCTGGGACATGCTTAGGTCATGAGAATGGTGCTTTCATGAAGGGGATTAGTACTCTTACAAAAGTGATCCCACAGAGATTCCTCACCCTTTCTGTCACATGAGGTAGCAGTGAAAAGACACAATCAATGAACCAGGGAGAGGGCCTTTAACTAGATACTTAATCTGCCAGCACCTTGATCTGGGACTTCCCAGCCTCCAGACTGTGAAAAATAAATTTCTGTTGTTTATAACTACCCAGTCTCTAGTATTTTGTTATGGCAGCTCAGGTAGACTAAGGGAGATACAAATTTTGGGGGACGCAACTTGGCCCATAACCTCCACGAAGCATCATTTCCCAGCTATTAAGTTGAAATAAATTAGTAATATAGATTTGGCTTCTGGTGAGTTTTCGGTGTAAATTTGACTCCATCATTACCAGTTAGTTGTTGAATACCCAATTGTATGGTGCTCTACTCAAGTTTAACATAGTATAGGGGGTAAGAGCACTGAAATTGGAATCCTTGCTATGCAACCAACTGATTATGTGATTTTTGACAAGTTAGTTATCCTTTCTTATCTAGGTCTTTGTCTCATCTTCCTAATGGGAGTAATAATATCTACCTTACTGGGCTGTTACAAGGTTTAAATGAGATGGATATATCATATAAGTGTTAGTTAATGTCAGCTACTATTGTTAATTATTATTGGCCATCCAAAGGCAGAATGTACTGAATTGTAACTAAAGATACTAAATAAGCAAAAACAGATTTGACATTTAAAAAAATGGAAAACAATGCTGTTCTTTTCAGTAGTTTATTTTAAATAAACATAATGTAGGCATGTAATTCATACATCTTTTTTAAATGACAAATAAGTGTAAGAAATTGTTTTAATTTCTGATACGACAAATGTTGAATTTCTAAGAGTGTGAAGAGATCACAAGACCAAGAAGTTTGAAAAACACTGATGTAGGCTATATTTCATAAATGAACTATAGTTATTCATACATTCTTCTGTCAAACATTTTTATATGGTTCCTTCTTTTTTACTGGCACAATCAGTGCTGCTACGTGTGTCCCTGTATATCTCCCAGGGTGCATAGATAGGAGTTTGCCAAGAGAGGGAAATATACTTAGAAGCGGAATTGCTGGGATAAAAGGGTGCATGCAACTTCCAATTTTTCATAACAAAGGTGAAAATATGCAGACTCCAGAAATGCTTTAAAAAATGGAATTAGCAGGACTTGGACAGAGTGACCAGCAACTCCACACGCAAGGTACAAAGTACAGCCAGAGGCAGGAGGAAAATGGGGAGAGAGCAGTATCTGAGAGCTGTTTCTATTGAATGTATTCTTGGGAAAGGTGCGGTGGGCCCTGTCTGCCTGCCTACATTTTTTTTTTCTGCAGGTCTCACCCCAGGCTTTAATCCACTTGATGCACTTCTGGGGACTAGTGGTATCAGCAGCCAGCTGTGGGCCTTTTTGGAACAGCTGGGAACTCGGGCTCTTTTTGCCTGTTCATCTTTGTAGAGCTTTGCCTTGAAGTCCCTATCACCTGGGGTCTGGGCAACATGGCGTCACTGTCTGAATCCCAGAAGGCTTTGCAGTCTGATTGGTCAGACTGGGAGTTCCATGGGAGAGGCCTGGCTGCAGAGGGCCTACTGGCTGGTGCTTGTTTGGCATGCCTTTAAGAAGGAGAACTGGTCCACTTCCTAGCCTGTATTCAGTGCTACACACGTACCTCCATTCCAGGGGGCTCCTTCCGGCTCCGGGGGGCAGCTGAAGCAATGTTCATTTCGACCTGTAAGCCTTGTCCCTCCATCAGGGCCTAAAGTTTCCTGAAGCTGATAGTTTAGTTTCAGTCATCTTCATATACCCAACATAGAGCCTGTCACAGAGTGCATACTCAAATGTATGAATGAGGGAATTATAGATTTTTAAATATACTAAGGCCACTTATTTATTGTTAGAACTGCTTTTATACAAACCGGTGAGGAACATAAATTTACAAGTTGGTTTTTTTTTTTTTTTTTTCCAGTAACGCAGCTCACCATTCAGCTTTTTAAAGTATTAGTACTGCAGAATATACTTAACACCATGGCATTTTCACAATAGGTAAATTTTTCTCTCTTCTGGTGCCAGGCGTCTTCAAGTCTTGGCCTGGTTTGTTATTTAACAACTTTTTTTTTTTTTGGTATATTTACACGTTTTTGAAAGAGACACAGCATGAGTGGGGGAGGGGCGCAGAGCGAGGGGGACACTGAATCTGATGCAGGCTCCAGGCTCTGAGCTGTCAGCACAGAGCCTGACACGGGGCTCAAACTCACAAACTGCTAGATCATGACCTGAGCTGAAGTTGGAGACGCTTAACCTACTGAGCCACACAGGCACTCCTTGGCCTGGTTTATTAAGAGAGATGCAGTTAATTAGTACTGCCCATGAGCTTTCTCTAAAATGCAATGTGAACGTGTATTTTTGGGAGAGGCAGCTAAGATCTATGGTTAACTTGTAAGAAATTCACTTGCTTTGTAAAGGCTTACTCTTATTTAAAGAAAGCAGGTTGGTTTTTTTTTTTTTAACTTTTTTAATGTTTATTTTTGAGAGAGTGAGACAGAGTGTGAGTGGGGGAACGGCAGAAAGAGAGAGGGAGACATAGAATCAGAAGCGATTGAGTCACCCAGGCGCCCCAGAAAGCAGGTTTCTAATGTGTGCTGCTTTTTTATATATCACATGTTAAGAGTTTGTCAGCCACTTAAAAAAGCCTGCTGTATTCTGAGTGTACTACTTTCCATATGTTGCAGGGTTTCTTCGGGGACACAAATTTAAAGAAAGAAGGTACACACAAATTTTCTTAGAACTTTCCTTTTCTAGCAACCAGATATGAATTTACTAGACATCGTCAAAGACAATTTCCTGGTTTTTTTTTTTTTGGTTTTTTTTTTAGCATATGTTATAAATCTCTGGGAAATAACAGTTTAGAAACAGTACTGTGGGACCGCTGGGTGGCTCGGTTGGTTGAGCAACCAATTCTTGATTTCGGCTCAGGTCATGATTTCAGTTTGTGAGATTGAGCCCTGCTTCTGGCTCTGTGCTGAAAGCCCGGACCCTGCTTGGGATTCTCCTCCCTCTCTGCCCCTCTCACTCACTCGCTCTCAGAATAAATAAAGAAAAAAGAAACGGTACTGTGCATGTTTGAGATTATGTAAAAAATTATAAAAGCTACCATTTGTTGAGCTCTGTATCACCTACCTAGGATCAACTGGGTTGTATGTATTAGCTGGAGTCTATGGATAAGGCATTCCAGGCTCTGAGATACTTACTTTTATTACTCACAAGGAAGTGTTGGAACCAAAAATGCAACACAAGACATGTCTGGTTCCAAAGCCTATGCTATTAGTAGCGTATGTAAAATAATAATAATAATAATAATAATAATAATAATAAACTGGTGTTTGTGACAATCACCTAAGACTTATGTCTGGTTTACATTAAATTATTGTTAGCCAGGTAAAAATTGGTTGAACTGAATCAGTATGATCATTTTACCTTTTGAATTTGTCTTTGGGATGGGAGAGGGTTTTTGGTTAAAAAAAATTGAGGTATAATGGACATACAATAAATCGCGCATTTAACGTGTACAATAGGTAAGTTTTGACAAATGTGTACATACGTGAGATCATCACCCGTGATGGGAAAACGTAAGGGCTGCAAATAAAGATTTCAGTTTCCCTTCTAGAAGAACACGTGTGTGGAACGATTCAGTCTAAGGAAATCCAAGAGTATCGTGTGAATGGTGATGTGGGACCTGAGATGTAAAGGGAGACTCTGGGCTCACTACCGGGCAGGCAGGGTCACCTGGCCAGGATCACTGTTTGTGCCAGCGTGTCGGAGATACGCCGGTCACGATCGGGAAACTGGTCTAGCTGGCGCCCCAACAGCCATCCGGATTTTCCGCAATGTCCAAATCCCTCTTGGGAACCCACAGGGGAGGAGCCAAGCTCCTAAAACCGCACTCCCATCAGAGGGAGGAAGTGGGTTAGCGCCAGACTCCAGAAGGCCCCGCCCCTCGAGGCCTTCCGGGGCATCTTGGCTCCCGGCATGCAGCGCGCCCGTCCGGGGCTCCTGGGAGTGCGTGGAGGGCACCGGCAGGAAGGCGGAAGTGTGGAGGCTTCCGGTCAGCGTGGTCTGCGTGCCATCTGCGAGTTTCTGACTTTCCTGGTGAGTTCTCTGCTTTCCGGGTCCGGTGGGGTCTGGGACTTGGGAATCTAACCTGCCGCCCGTAGAGAATCTCATCTCAAGCCCGGTCCCTCTCTGGGCAAGGTTGAGCCCGGCCCGAGACGCAGCCCTCTGTCAGGAACGAGAGTCTCCTGTGGTGTTGGTGGTGGCCCTCGGGCTTCCCCGTGCTCTGTGCGAGGTGGAGCCCTCCTTTGTCGGTAGTCTCGCTCGGGTTAACCTGGGCCTTCAAAGTTGTTTACCACAACTCCTCTGTTCTTGCCCCTCGCAGGCTTGGATTGTTGTAGGCAGGGGGACCGTGAGTTTGTGGTTGCTGGTTGTGGTCCCCAAACTGTTAACTGTTAGTTATCCATTCAACAAATGCGCCGTGCGTTGGGGGATCCACCGGTGAACGAGACCCATTTAGTTAGCGCCTGCCTTCGGGGTCCCCGAAGTCCCCGGGATGACAGAAAATAAACTAAATTTCAGAATGTAATACGTATTTAAAAGGAAAGAAAAGGATGGTGTGGTGGAGAGTAGAAGGGAAGCTTACGAGGCGGGGGGGGGGGGGGAGGTCGTCAGAGAAACCCTTTCTGTGGTACTTACGTGAAGGAGCAAGCTTTGGGAAGGTCATTCCCAGGCATGGAAGCAGCAAATTGTAAAGGTGCTAAAGTGGAGATAGTTTGAAAATTTTTTTTCTTTCTATTCTTTTTTTTTCAAAATCATGTCTTAACGTTTTATTTAACTGCTTGATTGATGTATAATCTGTTAAATTGCACATGTTTATAGTGTGTAATATAAGTTTTTTTTTTTTTTTTTAATGGCTGTTTATTTGAGAGAGGGAAAGAGAGAGCAGGGGGAAGACAGAGAGAGAGGGAGACAGAATCCCAAGCAAGCTTTCGCTGTTAGCCCAGAGCCCATGGCGGCTGAGGGGGACTGGAACTCACCAACCATGAGGTCATTACCTGAGCCGAAATTAAGAGTCGATGCTCAACTGACTGAGCCACCCAGGCATCCCAGTGTAAGTTTTGATATATGTATACAAACGTCCATCAGTGCAATCAAGATTGTGTTATAAATCACTCTCAAAAGCCTTCCTCCTAACCCTTTATAATACCTAGAATTCCTTCCTTCCCATTCCCTCTCACCTCCCCATACTGTGCCTGGGTTGTCACTGATTGAGCTTTTTCTCCGATGTAATTGGTACTTGGGGATGGGGTGGAGCTTGGAGCCTGAGATGAAATAGAGTTGAAAGTCACAAATAGTCTTGTAGATCTTGAATATGAGGTGGGATATCATTAAAGAATTCCATGAAAGACTATGGAAAGCTCTAAGTTTTTAAAAGCTCACACTAACTGCCTTTTGGAGGATTTAGGGCTGGGGCTAACAGATGAACAGCAAGAGTGGATATGGACAAGTTTAAAATAGCTAAATTGAAGGGCACTTGGGTGGCTCAGTCGGTTAAGCATCCACCTTTGGCTCCTGTCACGATGTCACAGTTTGTGGGTTTGAGCCCCGCATCAGGCTCTCTGCTGTCAGCACAGAGCCTATTAGGGATCCTCTGTCTCCCTCTCTCTGCCCCTCCCATGCACATGCTTACTCTCTCTCAAAAATAAATAAACAGTTAAAAAAAAATTAGGTAGATTGAATTGAGGGGAGCATAATGAGGAAGACTGGGGTAAGGTGTCCTATAAGCTCAGAGGCAGTCAAGTTAAAAGATACCTATAAAAACATTTTGTAATTTGTAAGTTGTTGCATAAATGTAAGGTGATGATGCTCTTTGCATTTTGGGGGAAATTCAGTTTCTGCATCTTGTATGGAAACTCCAGGAGCTTTCAGAATTGGCTTGACTTACAGTTTGCTAGTGACCACAGGGAGTTTGATTTGGTGCTCTTGTTATTTAATGGCTGTATATGCAATGTTGATTCTCCCATAATTTGTGCATTATGCTGTCATAAATCATGGACAGAGTGAAGTGTGTTACCTTCCATTTGTTCATGTTTTGTAGAGATACCTTTTGACCTGGTTTTCCAAGGATTTGCCCTTCTTTTTTTAAAAGTAAATTTTTGCTTTTGTGTATGTATTTCTGTCAGCTTTCCAGGTAAAATATG
Organism: Lynx canadensis; assembly: GCF_007474595.2. Taxonomy (NCBI): domain Eukaryota; kingdom Metazoa; phylum Chordata; class Mammalia; order Carnivora; family Felidae; genus Lynx; species Lynx canadensis. The sequence continues at coordinate 90,789,354 of NC_044309.1, read as the reverse complement.
GCTAAAAGCTTACGGAGTAAGTGGAAAAGGAAGATGCGTGCCGAAAAGAGAAAAAAGAATGCCCCAAAGGAACTCAGCAGACTTAAAAGTATTCTTAAAATAGATAGTGATGTTTTAATGAAAGATGTTCAAGAGATAGCAACTGTGGTGGTACCTACTAAACATTGTCCAGAGAAAACTGAATGTGTGGTACAAGATGAAAAAGGTGAGTTTAAGTGCTTTGTTTAAAAAATAATAATAGGGACGCATGGGTGGCTCACTAGGCTAAGCGTCTGACTTCGGCTCAGGTCATGATCTTACGGTTTGTGAGTTCAAGCCCTGCATCGGGCTGTGCACTGACATGCAGAGCCTGCTTGGGATTGTCTCTCTCTCTGTCTCTCTGTGTCTCTGTGTTTCTCTCTCTCTCTGCCCCTCCTCCGCTCTCTCTCTCAAAATAAATAAATAAAAATTAATAATAATTCTATCAGTTTCCTCTTGTGACTCTTTTTCCCTTTTTGACTGTCCTCCACTCTTTCCTGCACATGCTTCCCTACAAACCTCCTGCCATGCCCATTTGATTCTTTGAAGGCTTATAGTGCTGCTAGAGATTCTATGCTAAACTATTTTAAAGGCACTTCATGTGAATAGGCATGTTTTGGATTATTCAGGGTATTTAGGCTTATACAGTAGCCTACGTGTGTCAGAAATACAGCATAACAGGAGTTGACAAACAACGTAGACCCATCCTTGTTGGAAGAGTGTATCATTCAGTCAGGGACTAGGCAAGATAGCAGATCGTTTTCCATTTTATCCTTTGTAAGATCTAGTTCCCATTCAAAGAATCGTTATATGCCGTTATATTATTTTCCTAAAACAAATCAAAGCTTCCTGTATTTGATTTTGACAGATTCTAGGTACCTGTCTTAATCACAGTCTAAAGTTAGAGGCTATGTATATTACTAGCTTCAGCACACGAAAGGACTCCTTGGTTTTCACATCCTCATATAACAGTTTGGCAGCAAACTGAAATAAGCACTCATAATACTCAGGCTCTTAAAATAGAAGTATATTTATGTGGTGTCCAGTGGTCAAGGAAGAGAGCAGTGGTCCTCAGCCTTCCAGTCCTAGAAGTTTTCCCTCTTGCTAATATTACTCTCTCAAAGGGCCGTATCTCCGCTTGTGTTCTGAATCCTCTGCATTCTCAAGGGCTGTACGCCTGCATCCTGCTTATCAGTCTGTCTTCTTCACCGGGTCATTTCAACAGCATAAATATGTTCTAGGAAACAAAGAAAAATCCTTCCCTTGATCTCCCGTTTCTCTCAATCTGCTGTTTTATTTCAGCTCTCCTTGAAACTTCTTAACACTTGCTGTCTCTTTTTCCTCGTATGTACTGCCTCTGCCCATTTGCTCTTTTTTTGTCTTTAAGGTACAATTCACATAACATAAAATTAACTACCTTAAAGTGCGGAATTCAGTATCATTTAGTACGTTGGTGATGTTGTCCAACATCACCTCTTTTTCCAAAACATTTTCATCACCGTAAAAGGAAACTTTATACGCATAAAACAGTCTCCCTCTTCTTCCCTTCACTGAGTCTCTGGCAACCACTGATGTGTTTTCTGTATCTATGGATTACCTCTTCTGGATATTTCATATAATTGAAATCCTGTAACATATGACCTTTTGTGTCTGACTTCTTTCACTGAGCTTAATGTTTTTGAGGTCCATCCATGTTGTAGCATGTATCAGTACTTCCTTTTCAAGGCTGAAGAATACACCGTTTTATGTACATACCACACATTGTTTATCCATTCGTTGGTTGGTGGGCATTTTGGGTTGCTTTCTTTCACCTTCTGGCCGTTGTGAATAGTGCTGCTGTGAACGTTCGTGTACACACATTTTTGTTTGAATACATGTTTTCATTTCTTTTGGATTTGTACTTATGGATGGAATTGGCTGGGTCGGTTGATAACTCTGTTTACTGTTTTCTGTATCAGGCAGCCATTTTCCCCTTTTTCCTTCTCTTTTTAGAATTGCCTCATCCTACTGGGTGTGAAGTGGTGTCGCATTGTGGTTTTGATTTGCATTTCTTCAGTCATTTAATGCTGTTGAACATGTTTTCATATGCTTGTTGGCCATTTGCATATCATCTTTGCAGAAGGATCTTTTCAAGTCCTTTGCTCATTTTTGTTTTCACACTGGCAAGCCGGTAAGGGACAGAGGGAGAGGGAGGAGAATCTTAAGCAGGCTTCATGCTGGGGCTGATGTCTCATGACCCTGAGATCATGACCTGAGCTGAAATCAAGAGTCTGGACGCTTTCAAATTGGATTGTCCTTTTGTTGAATTGTAAGTGTTCCTTATATGTTTTGGATGGTAGATGCCTATTTGCTTTTTGAGTGTTTGCTTTTGAGTCTGTTTAATGTATTCTGTAGTTTTTTCTCCTGTTTTCTATTTTCTCTTAATACTTTCTGATTTTCATAACTTTATTGTTTATTTCTTATTTTGAGTTGTTTAGTTTTACTATTATATTTTTAATTTCTGAGTTCTTTTTTCTCTTTTACTCTTTCTTTGTTATAGCCTGAGGTTCTTAATGGATATATGTTCTCTAATCTCACTGAGGATTTTCATTATAGTTTGAAAATTTTTGATCTACTCTGCCTTGTCTATTTTCTTGAATTCTTTTTTCCCTCCACCCCCTGCATTCCTTTATTTTTCGTCTTTCTCTTTCACAGTGAAGGCTTTCTCCAAAGCCTAGTAATGAATGGTTGTTTATATTTAAAAGTAAAGCACTAAAATGATGAATGGACGCTGGCAGGGGAGGTGGGGACAAGGTGTGGGGGAGGACTTATCAACTGTTAGACTTGGAGTATGATTGGGTTGAACCTAGAAGGTTCTGTTGTGGAGGATGTATGTCAGAACCTAGGTCTTTTCTCGCATCATTCTTAGAGAGGGATCCTCTCATCTGCCTGCAGCAGTGTCCAGCTACCCTCCTTGGAATATTTCAGGAACTAAATGGAGATAGAACTGAGAGTGGGGGAGTCTTTCCATTTAGTAATCTGCCTGGTTGCAGTGTGGTTGCTCATCTCTGCCCTCAGGTTTGTGTTTCCCCTTACTTTGTTTCCTTCAACTTAAGCCACAAACCTAGTAGTCACCTTGATCCCTTTTTCCTTTATTTCTCACCTCTAAAACATTAGCGCATCTTGAGTATCTCCAAAATACAGCAGGAATCTATCCATTTTCCTCCTCCTTTCATGTTATCACTTTAAAATGATTATTGTTTCTTGCCTGAACCAAGATGGTAGCCTGTTTTACTTCTGTCTTCAGCATTTGCTCCCTTTTGATTTTTTTTTTTCTTTCCAATTTGAGAGAGGAGAGCACATGCAAGGGAGGACAGGCAGAGGGAGAGAGAGAATCTTAAGGAGGATCCACGTTCATTGTGGATACCGATGTGGCACTGGATCCCAGGACCCTGGGATCAGGATCTGAGCCAAAATCAAGAGCCAGATGCTCAACTGACTGAGCCACCCAGACACTCCCTTTTGATTCATTTTTGACATATCAAACAGTATGATTGATTGATTGATTGATTAAATGTTTATTTTTTTTGAGATGGAGAGAGAGGCACACACACAGAGTGCAAGTGGGGGAAGGCCGGAGAGAGAGGGAGACACAGAATCTGAAGCAAGCTCCAGGCTCTGAGCCGTCAGCACAGAGCCCGACACGGGGCTCGAACTCACAAACCGCGAGATCATGACCTGGGCCGAAGTCAGACGCTCAACCGACTGAGCCACTCAGGCGCCCCAGTATGATCTTTTTAGAATAAATAAGGCAAATTATTGTCATTCACATCGTTAAAACATCTCATTGTCTTTCCGTGTGCTCATCAGAGCCTACTGGGTCTTTCTTAGTGCGGTTCTGGTGCTTCTCTTAAAAAAGCCACTTAACACAGGCTGCGGTTTGCTTTGTTATTCTCCCTTCAACAGAATATTGTAAACTCCATGACAGCAAGGAGTGTATTTGGACCACCATATCCCCAGAACCTAGAAGGGCACCTAAAACAATCATTCAAAAACTAGTTATTGAATGGCTAGTATACAGAAGGCACTATTCTAGGTACTGAGGAAATAATGATGAATATCAGAAATTGCTTCCATCCAGATGGGATTTACATTGTATTGGAGGAGACTGAAAGTAAACCAGATAAACGAATTAATACAGTGTCAGGTGGTAGTGATCATGCACGACCTTGTATACCCTGGTAAGTTCCCATGGGAGGACATTCTGGGCCTGTCCTTCACAGTAGATAAGGTTGGTGATAGATGTACCACAGCATGGTTGCACTGAGCTCCCTGTCAGGGAGATTGCTGGTCTCTGGGTGTTATCTGGATAAGAGTGTCAGCCCCAGTGTACATCCAGGCTTTTCTTTCTTTCATTTTTCTTTCTTTTTTTTTTTCTTTTAATACACTTTTTTTTTCTTAAGTAAACTCTACCCCCAACATGGGGCTCAAACTCAGGACCCCAAGGTCAAGAATTGTGTGCATTACCAACTGAGCCAGCCAGGCAACCTTATATCCAAGTTTTTCTTTTCTTTTTTTCTTTTTTTTTTCCTTTCTTTCTTTAAGTAACCTCTACACCCAACGTGGGGCTTGAACTCACATGAGCCTGAGATTGAGAGTTGCATGCTCTACTGACTGAGCCAGGCAGGCGCCCCCATCCTGATTTTCCTTTGTCATCTGCCCGTCACAAGCTTGTTGCTTACTACTCCGCCTCTTCTGAGTACACTTCATTAGAAGTGGCCAGCCATTCTTCATAGTTCATTTACTTCTAAGGCCTGTCCATTAAAAGTGTGGGTACACTTAATAGGCTCAACTGTCCTAGTTAGCTCAAGAAAGCACTTAATCTAAGAAATGTTCTTGTAACCCACTTCTGCTCCCAGCCATATACTTACCCTTCTTGCAGTAACTCAAACCCATACATCCTAAATGACTGCTGTTTAACTTTTACTAATGCAAAGGACAGTCATGACAGCATTCTTCAGAAAGTCTCTTAGTGACTAAATAGAAGACATGTCTAGTTCCTCACAAGTACTTTTTATGTCTTTCATGGTTGTAGGAACCCATGAGAGCATGTCTGAGTCCATTGAATGCGCTGTGTGGAGTTTTCAGTGTTAGTCAAAGAGCATTCCATAGAAAAAGGGATTTTTTTTTCTTTTGTAGTCTCAGACCACTTTCAGTTCTGATGTTCTCATTGCATTAACATGCTTTTTCACAAGATTGTTTCTTTATTCATGAGCGTTAATAGTTTTCGTTTTTTATTCAGATGACATGAAGATGGAGACTGATATTAAGAGAAACAAAAAGAGTCTTCTAGACCAGCATGGACAATACCCCATATGGATGAACCAGAGACAAAGGAAAAGGCTGAAGGCAAAGCGAGAAAAAGGGAAGGGGAAAAGCAAAGCAAAAGCAGTAAAGGCAGCAAAGGGTTTGGCCTGGTAGACTCTTTAAAAATTTGAAAAATCCTACATGGGACAGGTCTTCGATTAGAATGTGTACGTGGATTTCAGCTTTCACCAAATGAAAACTGTGTTTCCAGATTTAACTTGGCCTTTCTCTTCAAACCCAACTTAACTCCTCAAATTTGTTTTGGGAGCTTGATAAAATATTTTCTTTGATAAATGAAAGCGACACTGGTATTTTAATTGGATGCTGTCCAATGTGCAGGGGTTCTCAGACTTCAAAATTCTATTAAGTGTTACTGTGGTTGTAATTGTTTGGTCTCCATAAAGATAAAAGAAGATATTATACTGACACATTTCAGCTAATTCAGGTTTAAAGAAAACTTACACAACTAAAAATATGTCAGTGGATCTTATAAGCACTACTTGTTTAGAGTTTTGATTTTGTTTAATTCAGAATAAAAGATATTTTGTCTAGATCTTGAAGTGCTTTTCTTTCATGTGTCCTTAAGATTTTCTAGTAGGAGAGAAGACCATCTGCAATTAAATTGTTAAAAAAATCTTAAGTTTTTAGGTAGAATATTAACATCTACAAATTAGTAGCCTCCATCTTTTTAGGAGATAGAACAACCTGGGAACTAGTTAATGTCAGTTTTTATATTATGTAGCCTAATATAACACAACATTCCTCACACTGTGTTTCTTAGAATCAGTTTTTCTGGGGGTGCCTGGGTGGCTCAGCCGGTTAAGTGTCCAACTTCGGCTCAGGTCATGATCTCACAGTTTTTGAGTTCGAGCCCTGCGTTGGACTCTGTGCTGACAGCTCAGAGCCTGGAGCCTGTTTCCGATTCTGTGTCTCCCTCTCTCTCTGCCCCTCCCCCACTCATACTCCGTTTCTCCCTCTCAAAAATAAACAAACATTAAAACATTTTTTTAAATCAGTTTTTCTACATGTGTGGTGAAAAATATATTTCATAGTCACATCAGTTTGGGAACTACCACATACCTGGACATTCACAAACAGTGTTTACCTTAGTATGGTCTTGCAGAGATCTAACAAAGAAACCTATTTAACTTTGACTCTTTCAAACTATTGTTCTGAAGGCTCTACTGTTGGAAATCCTGGTAAATGAAATCATTTTTGTGAAGTCTGTTTTGCTACAGTTTACTAATTTTACTCTTCTTTTAAGTTTACTTTTAGTTAAGCAGTTTATTTTTTTTTTTAATGTTTATTTTTGAGAGAGACAGAATACAAGCAGGGGAGGGGCAGAGGGAGAGGAAGACAGAATCCGAAGCAGGCTCCAGGCTCCGAGCTGTCAGCACAGAGCCCAATGGAAGGCTTGAACCCACGGAACTGTGAGATCGTGACCTGAGCCGAAGTTGGACACTCAGCCGACTGAGCCACCCAGGTGCCCCTATATTGAGTTAAAAAAAAACTGCATTATATTGATGGTTGCTCTGACAATTGATGCCATTTTTTAATTACTGTTTTTAATGTTTATATATATTTTTTACTGTTTTTAATGTTTATATATATTTTTTGAGAGAGAGACAGAGTGCAAGCAGGGGAGGGGCAGAGGGAGAGGAAGACAACAGAATCCAAAGCAGGCTGTAGGCTCTGAGCTGTCACCACAGAGCTCAATTCGGGGCTCAAACCCATGAATCGTGAGATATGACCTGAGCCAAAGTCAGATGCTTAACTGACTGAGCCACCCAGGTGCCCCTAGTTAAGCAATTTAAACTTTGTATTCCCTCTGGAATTTTACAGTAGTCCTCTTGACCATCCTTACATGTTCACTGGAACAACAAATATTTATTGAGTGCCTACTATGTGCTGGGAACTTTTCCAGGTGCTGGTGACACGGGGAGGGAGACTTAGGAAGTTTATGAGCCTCTACTCTGAAGAGGCTGTTAGCTTCCGAGGAAAACCAAGTTAAAAGTGAAATCTATTGTGTTGGGATGAGCACTGGGTGTTGCAAGTAAGCAATGAACTGCGGGAATCTACCCCCAAAACCAAGAGCACACTTTATTTTCCAACTATTTTCTATTAGCTTCTTTTGAGAAAATGTATTTTAAGTATTTAAATATTATCCATTAACCTTTCAGTTAATTATCCATTAACTAATCACTGAGTAAATTGAGAAAAGTCTAGTATATAAAACCACCTTAAGATTTTCCTGTCATTAAATTTTAAAGATTCAAATCTCCTCCTCCTTTTTGCCTTTTGGTATAGTTAGGAACAACAAATAGTTTACGAGGAAAAAGTAAATACATAAATGTTTATCCTTGAAATAAAAAGTTGCTAATGTTTTCCAATTAAGCCGCTGACAATATCAGCCTAAATACACTAGCTATTTACCTTTTTTTTTTTTTTTTTGTAAGTAATCTCTATACCCAACTTGGGGCTTGAGTTTACAGCACCAAGATCAAGAGTCGTGTACTCCAGCGACTGAGCCAGCCAGGTGCCCCAAGTTGTTTACCTTTCATTCCATCATAGCAATTGACTGCATCACTGATGTTGCACACTTAGTGCTTATATAAAATTTAACACCATGGTCAAGTATTTTAGAGCTGGGTTTTCTTTAAGTTGAGGTCAGAGGCCAATGTCAGGGATATGTTCATGTTTTCTGCGGCTGATGACTTCTAATTTGACTCCAGTGGTAGGAGCTTAGAGCTCTCATCCAGGGCCTCTCGACGTCAGGATGTTCACTTCAGTTTGTCCGGTCAATGAAATTTGTCTCTTCAGAATTTAGCTTAAAAGTTAACGATAAGAAACCAAAACACCACCGGTGAAAGGTGGCTGTTAGAAAGGGTTTGGCACTCAGGTATGACTGGGGCTTCTAAGGCATCCTGAGCTGCACCTCCAGCAAGATTGTTCCCACCTCTAAAGTGTGGCGAGAAATTTAGACCGAGGTTCCAAAAAGAGTGCAGGAGTACAGTCACTTCTTGCTTTAGTCATAAAGGGCATCAACTAAGTATAGCACGGTCCCTTAATCCTTTAGATGATTAGCTAATCTTTTTTATAATCTGTCATTTATTTAACTCGTGTTTTCCAGAGAATTGCTGTAAAACCACCAGATGGAGCTCAAGGTAAACATCAAGTCATTTTGGGAATTAGCGTGGGCTAGGTCACAGTAGGAACTGAATGTAACATTTTATTTTTGTTGTTTTTTTTAAATGTTTTAATTATTTTTGAGAGAGAGAGAGACAGAGAGAGTGCAAGCAGCGAAGAGGCAGAGCAAGAGGGAGGCACAGAATCCAAAGCAGGCTCCCGGCTCTGAGCTGTCGGCACAGCCCGACGTGGGGTTCGAACTCACGAACCATGAGATCATGACCTGAGCTGAAGTCAGATGCCCAACCAACTGAGCCACCCAGTGCCTCTTTTATTTTTGTTTTCTAAGAAATTAAAATAAGGAGAATCAAAGTTGTTTTCATCTATTTGTTATTTGTCAAATAGACCTTGGGCGAAATGATTTAATCCTAAACTCTCCAAAGTATTAACTCAGTTAATCCTCCTAGCAATAGCTATGTTGGGTTCAGTCCATTTTGCAGGCTCAGGGTTTATAGACCCCTTCTCAAATCTCAGCCTAACCCAGACTGGAATTCTCTAGGTAGTGCTTCTGTGGAATGGGCTGGCCCAGTTCTAAAGGTGTGGCCCACAGTCTGTGGTACCAAGGCTCTCAGGGCAGTCAAGTGAACTGTAGCTGAAGCTCAAAGGCAGGCTCAAGTAGTGGTTTTCAGCACATCTTTTTTTTGTTTTTGTTTTTTCTAGTGTCACATTCATTGTAGGTACAGTTTTTTCCTCCACTAGTCCACATACTGCCAAGAATAAATATGCAGCAGAATATATTTGCTTATGAGGGAATTTGGGTGTTTTCAAAATTTAGATTTACGTATCTGGGATATGAGTTTTGAGAGGTGGAGAATGAAAAATAACTGGCTATAAGTGCCTTGGTTTAAATATCTGAAATGGATTATTTGTGACCTTGAGGGTTAGGGGTGTGTAGTTTAGATCAGTGAACACTAGCCACAAAGTAAATGGGAGGAATCCAAAGACATTAAGGAATTCCCAAATTTATAAATACTGCAATTGAGAAGCAGATGTTGGGCTGTTGACTAAGCTTACTAGCTAAGTGACTAACTTCTGATGCCACCTGGCAGAGCAGTTGAAATTCATGCTAGCCACAAGATGGAATTCTTTTCCCCGCAAATGCCATGGTAGCAGACATGTACAAATATTACAAGGAAATGTTGGGTGTGGAGGGAGGTGGATGGAGAGCTGTTAAGCACTCATGTCAGGTCAAAGGCCCCTCTGCTGCTCCCAGGGCCCTCAGGCAGTAGGGGGGCCAGGGCGAGATTTGTGCCTACCTACCCAAAACCTTAAATTTGATAGCGTTGAATGCCAGAGGTCTTCACCTATTTTTAGAGCAGGAGAAAAATGTGATATCACATACGACTCTTTTGGCAGAATAATAGTCATGATAACAACCCACATTTAGGGAATGCCGAGTTAAGTGCTTTACCTATATTATTTAATCCTTAAAACGATGCTGTGGGGTCACTACTCTTACCCTAGTTTTCAGATGAGGGAACAGCTTGGAAGAGGCCAGTGTATTTGCTCACAGTTAGGCACCTGATCAGTTGCGAGCAAGGCTGCCCCAGGCTGTAGAATGAATGCCTCTGATGGGACGCTTCAGAGAGACGGACTTTGAGTCAATCCAAGGAAGAACCTTCTGCCCAAAGTGTTGGAAGTTGGAACAGGCAGCCTTGGGAGTACTATTCTGACATGCTAGGGGTAGACAGGCGCTTGGTTGGAACACAGCAGAATGGATTCAAACACTGTACTTAGAAATTGGGTTGAAAGCTGCTATCATCATTTTAGCTAAGAAATGCCTTGTGGGAAGTTGCCCCGTCTGAAATGTGGTATGCTTACCTCACCCTTGATAGTCTTTTGGTGCTGCACAATTACAGACAAGTATCCTTTTTGATGGAAATAACAAAATCCAAAATCTTAAATTTGTTAATGTACGTTAAGTCTGGTATTTATTCCAGTAAGTTCCACTTTAAAGTATGGAAGAAGGTTACAAACATCTGCTTTAAACAATGAATGGGGTACAGTTCTTCGCATTTTAATTTAAAGAATGGCACAGTTTTCTAATACATTAAGTTTATAATATGCAGAGTGGATTTAATTTCCTAAAGCAATGACTTGTCTTGGCATTATGCTATCTTATGAAACACTCTCTCACTCTCACATTGTGTCTTTATAGTTTTCAGTATCAGCAAAACCTTTACATAGTCTAACTTGGGTGTTGTGTATCATTGTACAGTAACTGCTAGTACATATGGTATTTCTGATCCGTGTAATAAAGTACATTTGTCATGTATCTGTGATCTGCATACCTTTCAGCTGTTACTTCATAAATCTGTTCCATCGGAGAACTGCTTTGTACAGCAATGGTCGAAGCTGCTTTTAATAAACTAATATTTTGTGTCTTTTATATGTAATCAACAGGGAGTATTATAGACTTGTGCCTCTGTGGAGAAACATTCCACTAAACTTCTTTTCTCTTGACAATAATGGAAAAAAATAGCTTGGGAAAAGCACAGATGTTCAAGAACATATGTTGTTTGCTCCTAAGAGTCAGCTGAAGATCTTTTGTATTGCTCCAGGTTTTCTTTTCTTTTTTCTTTTTTCTTTTTTTTTTTTAATGCTTTAGAGAAGAAACAGTTTGAGATATGTGATGGCAGGGGTGGGGGCAGAGTTACAAATTTAAGTGAGAGATCAACGTTGGGTGCTATTTGTCAAAATTCTGAAGTGCCTTGAAGCAGTGATACTCTTGAGCAGAGCGGTAGGCAGTTGGCCAAAGATTGGTCATTCCACATGCTTCCCTTCTCAGACGTAAGCATTCTGCCCTACTTTTAGTCTTTGTTCTGTCCCAAACTTCAACCTAACAGTGTCTTCACAAAAGCAGAGATATTTAATAATTCAGGTAATCCCTTGAGTAATCAGATAGGCGCTATTGTCTTTCTTTGTAGAAATTTGCTCAACGAGTCAGCTCTCCACAGACTAGGCAATTATTAGTAACTGCTTAGGAAAATATTCTAGGAAAATGCTAGAGAAAAGGAAGCTGTATGCCGTAGGTGAAGTTGGTAGGGACGTCCTGTGTAAGCCTATGAATCTTTAAGAAGAGTTGCCATAAAGAGAATGGGAACCAGCTGTTCCAAATCTCCACTGACGAAACGGGTTTTAACTGTAGCAGAAGGGATTTGGGTTAAATGTAAAGAAGAACTTCCTGAATGTGAGTGTTATTTAAAGCCAAGTATGGCTTGAAAACAGGCTGTTGAATTGTCTCTGGAGGAGAGAGCATGCTAGAGAAAGAAATGGAAGGGGGCCGAGAGTGGGAGATCCCCACTTAATCGAGATGGTTTAAATGTAATTCTGCCCAGTAGGTATGAAGGCTTTATTCTCTTCTCACACTCACATCTCAGGTTATGAGGTTTGAAGTTAGACCTGAAAGGTAGACTTTAGTCATTAGAACTAAAATGCCAGAGGATTCCTAGGTCTGGAGGTCCTTTTGGTACAATTCTTGATTGGAAAGAAACGCTAAGGTGTGACCAATGGATGAGGAAGGTGACCCATGGCTGATTTTCCACCCTTGTCATTAAAGACTGGTGTACACACTGAGTTCACGGTGTGCCGGGGAGGAATTTGACACTGAGCGATTTCCGGAAAGACAAGTGCATGATAGGCTGAGACCACTGGCCTTGGGATGGGTTGGAGGCCTGGGGAGTGGGTACGGCTACCACGTCACGGCAGGGCATATGCCAGGTGGATGTTTTTACCGGGAAGTCTCCAGCAAGACCAGAGGGTTTCAGATCTAACTTGGCACTTAGAATTCCAGAGAGAAGAGACGAAGGTCAGGGAAAATTGACCTTTTTTTTTCTTACCTGCTGGCTGTCACCACCCTACCCGTGTCCCCACTTGGTGTTCCCTTTTGCACCTCCCTTTTCTTTACATACCTTTGCTTTTAGTCTTTCTCCTTCAGTCTGTTTTTCTTGCGTGTTACTTTTTTTTTTTAATTGTTTTATTAAATAAAAGCTTAAAGCTGTGAGTCAAACAGTTTTTATTTAACTTTTAGGGGAAAAAATGCTACTAAGCTTAGTTATAAGTGCTCTTTGTTTATAAATGACCCCTGGTGTTTTTCTCTGTGGCCCTATAACGATAGTAGAAATTTTCCTATTTCTGTGCTGTTTCTTTCCATCGCTTTGTCTTTCTCTCTCCCTCTGTATGCCCCCCCACATTTTTTTCCCTATTTCTATTCTGCCCTCTTCTCCTGTGTGGATATTATTTTAATTTCCTCTTCAGGCTCAAATCACCCCCTTCTTGCATCCTCTTTCTCCCTCCACACTTGGTTCTTCCCCTTTATCTCAATCTTCCTGCCCGTTATGTTTTTCCTCCTCTTCCTTTTCACCCACATCTCTTAACCTTAACTGGATGCATGAATAGAAAATAGGCTTTACAACGGGGGCAAACAGGCTGGCCATTTCTTTTTATAAATAAAGTTTTATTGGAACATAACTACACACACACATTCATGATTGCCTGGGATTGTTTTGTACTACGAAGGCAGAGTTTAAGAGTTATGAATGAGACCCTCTCTCCTGGCCTGCAAAGCCTAAAATACTATCTGGCCTTTCAAGAAGTTTGCTGAATTTTGCTTTAAAATATTTCTGTATTAAGTGAAGGCTTAATTTATTCTTTATTTAGAAATTCAGGTGATTTGGATCAGTTTTAGGTCTCCCATCTCTACTTAATGAATTTAAGTCACCTTTTATATTTGCATGTTCCTGTAAATTTCTTTTTTTTTTTTTTTTTAATTTTTTTTTTCAACGTTTATTTGTTTTTGGGACAGAGAGAGACAGAGCATGAACGGGGGAGGGGCAGAGAGAGAGGGAGACACAGAATCTGAAACAGGCTCCAGGCTCTGAGCCATCAGCCCAGAGCCTGACGCGGGGCTCGAACTCACGGACGGCGAGATCGTGACCTGGCTGAAGTCGGACGCTCAACCGACTGTGCCACCCAGGCGCCCCTGTAAATTTCTTACTTGAAGGCAACTGTATCCAAAAGAAAAAGGAGAAGCTCATCCTGACTATAAAGCAAGGTGGGTCACAACAAAGGGTTGTTGTTTGTAGTGTGTTTGTGTTGAGATGTGTTTCCCGCCTTCCACCTCTGACTGGACTCTTTTTAGCCTTTGGACGAAAAAATAAATAAAGATTCCATTGAAAATATTTGAGAAATTTGACAACTAAGTTTTATTTTTTTAATTAAAAAATTAAAAAAAATGTTTATTCATTTTTGAGAGAGAGAGCATGAGCAGGGGAGGAGCAGAGAGAGAGAGAGACACAGAATCTGAAGCAGGCTCCAGGCTCCGAGCTGTCAGCACAGAGCCGGACATGGGGCTCAAACCCACGAACTGCGAGATTATGACCTGACCGAAGTTGGATCCTTAACCGACTGAGCCTCTCAGGCGCCTCAAATAGCTAAGTTTTCTTTTAACTCTATGAACCGTTTTTGGAAATGTTAGATGCTAGTGAAAAGACTTTTAATTTAACAAAACACCTCGAATACTGACACAAAGAAAAGCACTCCAATTTAGTTTGCTGCGGTAGGTGGTCTAGTTGAGCATTTTTAACACAAATACACTTACAGGTTGATTTCATTAACATGCAATTAATATGGATTAAAATAGCCATAAGGTTTAAGGTTGAAAAACATTTTAGAGATCACCTGTTTTCCGCCCTGTGCTTTTCAACAGATGAGGAAACTGAGCTCCTCCTGATTTTCCCAAGATAGTAGGAGTTCATGACAGAGTCTAAGTGTCTTTATTCTCAGACCAGGCTTTTTCTAAACCATAACACAGTGACAACTAGCTGCTCAAGTGTAACCTTCTGACTAATGTCAAGATTCATTCTATTCCTTTCCTTTTTCTAAAGAGAGGGGGGCCGCTACATGAAGCTATGGTGTGTGACTGGCAGTCTTTTCTGCAGGTCCACTTCTGCAATGGTTGGTAATCAAACCTTTTCCATTGGTGGCTGGGCCTCTTTGCCTCACAGTTGGTGCAACATCTTTTAGATGAAACAGAACAAAATAATAAACCATCCTCTTCTCCTGTGCCTCCCCTGAAAGCCTGTATTTTTTTTTTTTTTTGTCTCTACTCTTGTAATTCAACTTGTGTGGCTCTCAATTTTATTTTCTTTTTGTAACTTTTATTATTTTCATAACTTCTATTGTCTATTACAATTTTTATTGTTTTTTCATCTACCTGAAAGTAACATGTATATGTTGTAGAAAATTAGAAAACCCAGGGGCGCCTGGGTGGCGCACTGGGGCGCCTGGGTGGCGCAGTTGGTTAAGCATCTGACTTCAGCCAGGTCACGATCTCGCGGTCCGTGGGTTCGAGCCCCGCGTCAGGCTCTGGGCTGATGGCTCAGAGCCTGGAGCCTGTTTCCGATTCTGTGTCTCCCTCTCTCTCTGCCCCTCCCCCATTCATGCTCTGTCTCTCTCTGTCCCAAAAATAAATAAACGTTGAAAAAAAAATTAAAAAAAAAAAAAAGAAAACCCAGGAAAGGCTCGGTGAAATACAATCATTCACCGTCCAAGCACACAGAGAATATATGTCGGTGTGTATATTTTCATAATTGTCTTAACCCTATATAACTTTATATTCTGCTTTCTTAACTTCATATCATGAGGATTTTTCCCATGCCACCAAAAATTCTTGAAGTGTTGTTTGAAAAGTTCCCTCATATTCTATCTTGTGGGTAAACTGTACGTTTTCTTGTTTGCCTACGTTTAGACACTTAAATTTTTTCAGAAAATTTCTTTTGCACCCAAAATATCTCCCAGTAATATTAATGGTCTCACTAATCCTTATCTGATTATATTCTTGTAGAAGAGTTCTAGAAGAGAATGAAACTTTCTTTTTCTTTTCTTTCCTTTTTTTTTTTTTTTTTGAGGATGCATTTTTCTTTTTTTTTTTTTTTTTAATTTTTTTTTCCAACGTTTATTTATTTTTGGGACAGAGAGAGACAGAGCTGAACGGGGGAGGGGCAGAGAGAGAGGGAGACACAGAATCGGAAACAGGCTCCAGGCTCTGAGCCATCAGCCCAGAGCCCGACGCGGGGCTCGAACTCACGGACCGCAAGATCGTGACCTGGCTGAAGTCGGACGCTTAACCGACTGCGCCACCCAGGCGCCCCTAGGATGCATTTTTCTTAATAAGACTCCCAATCCATATCACCAGACCACTTTCCCAAAAGGCTGAAACAATTAAAAATTTTTCCAGAAGTAGTGCGTCTGACTACCTGTCTGAGGCACACTTGACGAGCTCTAAGCCTTTTAAAACATTCTTTTAAATATGTCACTCCCCAGTTAGGAAACTTCCCATGGCTGCAAGATCAGATCTAAACTTCTTGGTGAACACTATTCCATTTCTTCACTTGCAACTGATTTCAACCACTGCAATCTGGCATCTGCCCCCCGCTGTCTGCCTGGAGACATCAAAGAAACAGCCCTGGACTGGACAAAGCGTCAGGAAATTAGGGTTCAAATCCCAGTGCTGCCACTTCGTAGGATGTGACCTTGGGCAAGTAACTTAATTTCTTTGAGCCCGTGTCCTCGGCTTTAAAATGGAAATAATAAAACAGACCTTGATTTGTGGGGCTCCTGTGAGATAATATAGGCAAGAAATGTTTTTAATCTGTAAATGTTAGGGGGTATATTGTTATTGAAACTACTCTTGGGGATAATGTGGTAGTTATTAGTGCCGTTCACCAAATATTTCTGATTTCATGTAGGCTTATGGTAGAGTTTCACTTCCCTGCCCTCCTTAATTTGGATGTGGCCACATGACTGACTTTTGCCAATGCAATATGAGTGGAAGTGATATATGCACTTACACTCAAAATCTTAGTGGCCCTTAGCCAGTCACTCTCCTGTTCTCTCTCCCATGACAAAGGGCAATTCTGGAGGTGGTTGCTACATGAGCCTGGGTCCTCGACAGAGAACGTCAGCGTGGAGAGGAATCCCCGGCCAACCAGTGATGGACCTGTATCTTGAGCAAGAGTTAGACTTGGCTTTTCTGAAGCCTGGCATTGGGGGTTGTTTGCTATTGCACTCTGATCTACTAGTATGAGCCCTCTCTTGGTCCTTCTTCCGCTGTAGCATTTGCTATTGTTGAAGTTCTTGAAGCCCTCTTTTGTTTTACCTTGGTGCCATTAACACTCCTGGTGTTTTCCCCCATCTCTAACATTATCCTCAGTCTCCAATGTGTTCTTTTTCTTCATTTTCCACTTAAATATGGATGTTAAATGAACTTCCGACCTCATCATCTCCTTTCGGTACCTGCTTCCCCTGCCAACTTTGTTTTGCTTACAGTTTCAGTATATGTGTCTTTTAACCCTGTATGCTTGAAAAAGTTTTCCAGTTTGAGAATCACTGGCTCTACTCTTTTTTTTGATTTGTTTGTTTATGCCTTGAGGGCTGGGATCCTAGACTGGAACCAGATGGCCAGCTGGCTCTTCTACTTATCTACCTGTGAAAGACTTAATCCCTCTGTGCCTCTGTTTCTGCATCTATCACATGGGAATAATTGTAGTTCCTACCTCATAGGTAATTTTGTGGATTAAATAAAATACATATAAAACACTTCCAGTGCTTACCTAGTACACAGGAAGCTTTTTATACATACTGGTGGTTGTTTTGTTGTTATAGATCTTACCTCCCTCCACTCCTCAAGTTCTGCCTCCAGTTTCTGGTAAGACGTGCTTAGAAGTAGAAACCCTATAGCAAGTATTTGTTGTAGGTCCAACATCACATTAATGTCCAATATCCAGAGTGAAAAATTGGTACCCTTCCCCTAAAGATATTTGCATTGCGTTTGCTTTGTTTTTTAGTTGAATTATTGCCTTTAGGCGGGTCGGGCACTTCTAGGTTCTTATAGTAATCCTTACTCCATACTGTTTTATACACAGTTAATTGACTGACCCTGGGAGGAAATTTGCCTTCAGCAAACCTGCTTTGCCAACACTCACTCATCTTCACATATTCCAGGCCTATCACTGCCAGGGCACGTTGGTTTCCACTGTCTTCTCTCATGACTATGTATTTAAAAAATATTTTTCATTATGGCAAATATACATAACATAAAATTTACCATTTTAACCAGTGTTAAGTATAGAATTCAGAGGCATTAAGTACATTCACAATAATGTGCAACCATCACCACTGTCGGTTTCCAGAACTTTTTCACCATCTCAAACAGAAATTTTGTCCCTATAACTATAACTTCCCATTCCATCCTTCCTTCAGTGTCTGGTAACCATTGTTCTATTTTGGCTCCATGAATTTGCCTATTCTAAGTATACCTCATACAAGTGGAATTATACCATATTTCCCTTTCTGTGTCTGGATTCTTTCACTTAGCATAATGTTTTCAAGGTTCATACGTATTGTGACGTGTGTCAGAATTTCATTCATTTTAATGGCTGAATAATATTCTCTTGTATGGATATACCACATGTTGTTTTTCCATTAAAACGTCAGTGGACACTTGAGTTATTCTACTGAGAGTATCTCGAGGCTTAATATGGTGCCAGCTCATCCAAGTTCTCCATTCTCAAACAACCTCCCCTCCTTGACACTCCTTTGTCTGAACCCTTTGTATGCCTCATAGTCATATACTGAATGATGAAAATATTGGGGAAGGAGATCAGGAGGGAACAGAGGGAGAGTTCAAAGACTATCTAAATGTATTTTTTTAATGTTTATTTATTTTGAGAGAGAGAGAGAGTGAGCAGGGGAGGGTCACAGGTAGAGAAAGAATCCCAGGCAGGTTCTGAGCTGTCAGTGTGGAGCCCAACCATGAAATCATGCCCTGAGCCGAAATCAAGAGTCGGACACTTAACTGACTGAACCACGCAGGTGCCCCAAACTATATCAATGTGATAGTGATAGATTTTTATTTCTTTTTTCAAAAAGGGTGTAATTTTAAAAACTACTGAGGTTAACACTCACAATCATGTTGTAGGTTTCATATTTTTGGTAGATGATTTGATGTGTTTTTTTCCCCAATACTTTTTGACTGCTATGAATAGCTTTTTTTTTCTTGTTTGGAAAGTCGGTGGTGGGAGATACACAGAACCTCTCAATGTTATACTTATGCTAACTTGTGACATTTATTATTTTGTTTGGTGATTTAACTTCTGAATTTGGGAGGTTGGATACCTCATGTCTTTGGCACTATGTTTCAAGTTTCTCCAGGGAGGAGACCATTCTGTAATTTGGTATATCCAGATAAAGAACATACATCTCTTAAACGACTTGATGCATATTTGGCTCTCCTTAAAACGTTTCCTTTTACTTTCTGTTTCTTCCAGAAACATCCAAAACAATAGTATGCGTTTAGTAGGCATGCTATGGTATACTATTTAGCAAATTGGTTAGTCTATTGTTTCCAGCTTTTCAGAGTACCTGTTTTTTTTTTTTTTTAATTTGACACTAGAATATTTGAAATATCTATTTTCCCTTATAAGCACTGGCATTCTTATTAGGATACATTCCGTACTGATCTTGAGCTGTAATACAAAGTTATCGGATTATATCAGCCCTACCAATAGAAAAAAAAAATTTTAGGGGCAAAGGATGAAGTTTTTCCTTGCTAAATTTTATCTTTCTCTGTGGGCCTGTGTTAGTTAGCATCCCTGGTTTATGTAGTAAAATATTTTAGTGCTTATTATAGTATCTTAACTCCCTGAGATTTACCAAGGACAAACGTGATCTTAGTATTATATTGTATTTCATTTCACAGGTTTGTTTCATAACCTCAGTAGTTATTTCTATTTGCAATTCTGTTTCCTTTCTAAATGTGCTAATAAAATGCTTGCATTAAGATTGGCTTGACTCCAGAATTTGATATGGTCATTCTTCAAGTAAGTGGTAAAACTCGTGACAATATAGCACTTGGAGATCTTTGGATGCATCCTAACTATACTAGTGGGGAAACTCTTAGTTCCTTATAGAGTTAAATTAAGGTCAGACCTGGTTTCCGACACGAAGTTCAGATGTATTGGCAGATCCCCATGCTTGCATTTATTATACTGTAATTTGGGGCTTAAAGAGTTATATCCAGTCCATCCCCAACATCTGGATAGTGTTTATAACGATCACATTTGATCCTAATGTAATTTTGTTGGGGAATTCACTAGAATTCCTCTGTTGGCTACGTTACAACTGAACATGAGATCTGCTAAAATATTACCAAAAACTAGTGAATATCCATAGAGAATACAAGAATAGATAGATTTCATCCCCCATCGCACCCCCCTGCATCATGTTCATCTATCTGGGCTTCCTTGTCTCCATTGATAAAAATAGGGGTGACGTTTTAACAGCAGCCAACATTTGTCAAGGGTTTTGAACCCTGAGAAGCAGAGCAGGCACAAAAATCTTTCAAGGATGATTATTGTACACGTGCAACCACAATGGCAGCATCATAGACTCAACAGATATGGATGACATGAGCTTGATGGGGATTTTTCCTTTCATTTTCATTTTGATTTAGATGCTGTTCCTTAGGGTTAGGAAAACATCACTGGGAAAGTAGGGCCAAAAGATTGGTTTTAACCAACCCCCCCCATCAATGGGAGCCCCAAAATGAATCAAGTTGGACCTTTTAAGGGCTGTAAAGGGAGCCTTTAATTATGTGAGGGAGACATGGGGGAGGGCACGTGGGAAGTTTGGCCATGCAGTTTCAAGACCTCCCAGCCCTGCCAGCAGGAAGATTATTAGCATATTTCATGTGATTTGTGCATAGCTCCCTACCCTCCCCATGAAATAATTTTAACATTAAAAAAGAGACAGATGGGAAAAGAAAAAGACAGATAGGGAAGGACAGAAACTGTAACAGTCTTTAGAGAGGGAAAATTATTTCATTAAATCTAAGCAGCGTATGCTTTTCTGATGTATAGCATATGCAAGTCTATGCAAATTATTTAATAGCAGTGCGCTCAGAGTAATTTCCATTTCCTCCCTCGCTTGTGACGGGAATATTCCTTTTAATCAGATTAGATGACATCCTCTGCAAACTTTTGGGGGTTTCAACTTAATTTACCATGCTAAGTAGTTAGGGTAATTTGAAATAAAGCAATCAGCGGGCTGAAATGAAGCCAAACCTCATTTGTGTCTTTGAGATGAGGAGCTGACCGGCTGTGAGAGCCCCACAGGACTTCTTTCCCCTCCTCTCCTCTCCCACTCCCCAGCACGCGAGACCTCGGCAGAGTTTCCAATGGCCAGTTGCCTTGTTTTGATGGCACCTAGTCAGATCTGTTTCCCATCTGCCAAGCTTGCATGCCAGTGCTGCATTCCCTTCCATGTCCCTTGGCGGTCACAACTGGCGGTGCTGCCTCAGGCAATGATGGAAGGATGAATTCACACGCCTTAAAAACTCCTTCACCTGCGGAGGTCGTGGGCTCCTGAAGGGTCCTTGAAATGGTCTGGAGGGGACCTACAGATATCCCATCCTAGAGGTTCTGGGGAAAGGGGGAAACACTGAGTCCAGTACTGTGGGTGAGCAAGGAGAGTCCTTGCAGGCACGAATTCCTGTGGGACGCACCCCTGAAGGTGACGGCTACTTATCAATGGTGCCTGTGCTCCAGGAGTAGTGCCAGCCCTTGGCAAAACCGTGAAGCTTGTCTGGGGGCATTTGTTCAGATTGTGCGGGCTTTGTGTTGCGCAGTTCCAAGGAGTGCCAACCTCTGGCAGGCATGGGGGCATCTGTATAGCTGATCCCTTCAGCTCTCCAGCAGATGGTGGTAAAGGGTCTTGAGGAGAAGGTTCCTTCTAAAATCTACCAAGCTTGCAGTTTGGACTGGACTGGAGGCTGGTGGGCCCGGCCTTTCCTCGTCCTCTTTTACGGGTGGTGATGCATGGAGAAGGGCAAGGTTTTAACTGCTTAAATGAATTCCCTGCAAAGTGTTAGTAGATGAGGTTTAAATATCGTCTATACTGAGGCCACTAGAGATTTACTGGCTACCAAGATATAAAAGGGAGAAATTTAGTGATGAAGTTTCACGTACCAAGACAAGTAGTAAAGTTTCTTTCCCTGTTTTTTTCTTCAACGTCATCTTGCGCTCAAGGCAGTGGGATCTTGGTTTTGAGGCACCAAGAACTACTCCCTGTGGCAGAGCCAGGCGCTTCTTACTAAAGGTTTGTTCACGCCCTTTGGATGTGACAGATGGAAAAGAACAGGCTGCAATCTATTAACTCTTTAAAAATCTTGAAGGGCATCCTGTAGCCAAAGCAGGCCCCTTCCAACAGGCAGAGAGGAAATCAGGGCTACTGTGTTTTTCCATTCATTGCTTTTGTTGATCCCCAAGGCCATCATTTACAGTAGTTATCATCTCCCCCATTTCGTAGAGAAGAGGGCTTCAGGCAAGTTCAGAGACTGGCAGGAAGTCTCACAGTTAGCCTGTAGATTCAAATCTTTTTATTTTTTTTAATTTTAATGTTTATTTTTGAGAGAGAGCACGAGATGGGGGGGGGGTGGAGAGGGTGGTAGGAGGGGTGTGGGGGAGTGGGAGCAGAGAGAGAGGGAGGCACAGAATCCAAAGCAGGCTTCAGGCACTGAGCTGTCAGCACAGAGCCCAACATGGGGCTCGAACTCACGGACTGTGAGATTGTGACTTGAAGTCAGAGGCTTAACCGACTGAGCCACCCAGCTGCCCCACATGGATTCAAATCTTAACCTGGCTGACCCCAAAGCCCAACCTCATGTCAGTAGAACACTCTACCCTATGGCTCCTAAAAATGGGACCAAGGGGGACATTTTCTATGATTTTGCTTTTTGTTGTTGAAGAGGTAAAATACTTGCATGATAAATTCAAGTACACAGTCACAAATAGGTTTCCATCCTTCCTGCCTCCTCCCATAGCTGCACTCCCATTGGCTACCATAGTTAAAGTTTCCTGTGTATTCTTTCAGATATATTTTGAGCTTTTATAAACATATACATATATATTCTTTCCTCCCCTTATATAAATGCTAGCACATTCTAGACACCGCTGCATCTTTTTTTCCACTTAATAATGTGTCTTGGAGGTAAGCTAAATAATTATTTGTAACAACTACAGGGTGGGAAATACTTCCCATTGTATGTATGCACCGTAATTTTATGTAGTTGAATTGATTTATTTAACTGAATTTGATGAATCTAACAGAAATTTTACTGTCACGTGACAATATTCCCATCGATGCAGCCAGCCTTTAAAAACTTCTTGATGAACAAATCAAGACATGGCTTCCCAGAGTCATCAAATAGTAAGTATGTTTTTGAAGAAAAGTTTTTTTGTGTGTTTTTTAAAAATATAGTGTTGCCTCTAGTAGGTGTGCCTACACACACACACACACACACACACACCCCACTGGAAGTAGAATTAAAGATTCCCGAAGAAAGCCACTAAAGATGATCAAGAAAAGTGATCGGTGCTCTCAGGATCCTTATGCTTCTTTCAGAGTAGTTGAACAACAAAATGTAGTCTGTGGGCTGTCTAAATCTCAGCTCTTTCTCTGGGATGGGGTGAAATGGATCAGTAAGAAAACTGTAGGAATAGAGCATCCCTCCAGGAAAGAAAGAAGGAAATAACAAAAGAAGGAATTTTACAATCTCTAAAGATAAAGAGGGAAATTCCTTTCTAATCCAGTAAACCTTCAATCTCTTTGGATAGAAAAAATTCTTTTGGGGCTGATGTAAATACTGGTCTGCTTTCTATGTTGACACCTTATTAAGATGAATTACAACTTTAAAAGTCCTTGAGAGTTCCCCGAAAGGTGGAATTTATCTCTTATTAATTTTGTATGCTCTCTAGAAGTTACAGGGAACTTATTTAAAGAGAGAAAGAGAGCTTAAGAGAGAGAGAGAGAGAGAGAGAAAAACCATACCAATTATTTTCCTAATATCCACCTACATTTAAGGTCAGGCCCTGTCTAGGAATTTCCAGGATATAAGGGGAACATCTGTGATGATGGGACTTTCAAACATTCCATGTAGTTTCATTTTTCCTCTTAGGTTTTCTGTTCACATGGCAAATCTAGGACTCTATTAAGTGTTACTGTTGATCCAGTGTTTCTAGTATGGTCCTTTGATTTCCACATTTGTGCTCTTAAAGGAATTTTGCCCTGTTTCCAGGACCCCTTCCAGTCTATTGCAAGCAGCCATTTGATCTGAGAGTCCAGGGGTCAGGAAGCTGGTATCTGGGAGATCAACTGTCTCCACGACTCCTCTCCACACCACACAGGAGCTACACCACCTGCTGCCCCATCTCTATAGTCATCTCCTCCCCCATCTACAGGCTGTGATACAGGACTCTGGAAGGTGGAGGCCTCTCGTATTTGCTAGTTGCAAGAGACCTCAGAAGTAATGATACTAAAGCACAGGGACAGAGAGTGACCTCCATTTGACTTAAAGCAGGAACTGCCAGAAGGAAGGAGCTACATGTGACACAGGCAGAACATAGAGTGGGTTGGATTATGTAGAATCATGATGTTTTAGATTTGGAAGAACCCTTTGGAGGTCATCTAGTCTACTGGTTTCTGCACCCGGTCGTAAGCATCAGTGGAGAAATATTACACACACATACACACACACACACACACACACACACACACACACTGGCAGGAGTGAACTTACACCACATCCTGCAGGTGCAAGAAGTGTCACATCATTTATCTAAATCAAATGAAGGTGGTTGTGACCAAGAAGGGGGAAGTCCCTTTCTCTTTGGGTTGTATAAATGTTCCTGGGGACTTTTGTGTGGTTATAATAGTCAGCGGTCGCTGCAATCATGTTTGTATCACAAGCTCAGTGGCTTATAGGAATAAATTTATTTCTTATGCTCACAGGTATGCAGGTTAGATGGGGCAGATCTGCTTAGGCTCTAGGTTGGGTTCTGGTGTGTTCCATGAGTCTTTCCTTTTCCTTCAATCAGCAGCTACTTAGGACATATTCTTCTCATGGAAAATGCCAGGGATACAAGAGATAAGACAAACCATACAAGTGCACCTCAGGCCTCTGTTGTATTCACGCCCACCAAAGTTATTCATGTGTCCAAGCACACAGCAAGTGGGGGAACTATCCCCATCACCGTGGGAAGGCACTAGAAAGTTACATGGCAAATGGTTTGGATGTAGAGTCCCATTACAGGCAAGTGAAGAATTGGACCAGTGATTCCTGTCTTCATCTGGCATCCGAGACATTGTACTCATGTTTTTTTGTCTGTTTCACTGGTTATTCCTGCTAAATTGCTTTTGTGGATCCTTCTCTCCCCAAGCATTCAACACTGTAGATTCCCAGGGCTCATTTCTTTGCATTCTTTTCTATTTGCTTGTATTCCCTTGTTCATCACACTGTGAGTTCATGGCTATAAATACCGAGGACACATTTCCATCTCCACCAGTTCTGAGGTCCAGATGCATATATCCTTTTGGATGCCTTACAGACATCTCAAACTCAGTATGTATGTCCCACTGCTCTCCCTACAACCTCCTCTCTTTCAGTGATTGGACAATCCATCTTCCAATCATCCAACTCAGCAACCTTGGATTTATCATTGAGTCTTACCTTTCTCTCACACTGTTATCCAATGTCTAGGCATATCCAATTGGCTTTACCTTCAAAACAGAACCAGAACCTTATTTCTTAACCATCCTCTGAGCGTCCTCTTTGTCTAGGCCAGTCATTTCTCACGTGGACCGCCAAGATAGCCTCCTGACCCCTCTCCCCGCTTCCACTTTTGCCACCTACAGTCTATTCAGAGTAATCCTTTCAAAATGTACTTCAGGGTGAGTTACTCCTCTGCTCAAAACCCCATTTCTCCCAAACTAAAAGTCCAGATCCCTAAGACGAATGCTTCATAATACCATACATCATCTATTCCCCACCCTTACTGCTCTGACAGTCCTCTCCAACCATTCCCCTCCTCATTTACTCTGCTGCAGCCATTCTGGCCTTCCTATTGTTCCTTGAACACGCCATACTCCTGCCTTAGTGACTTGGCTCTTTCTCAAATACTCTTCCTCCAGGTATCTGCTTTTCTCAGACATCTGCCCCAGATTATTTCTTTACCTCCATGTAGTCTTTGCTTAAACGTTACCTTTCAGTGGCACCAACTCTGGTCAATGTATTTAATATTGAACCTGATGCCTCTCCCCAATCCTGACTTGGTACTCCTGATTACCCTTAACTTGCTCTACTTTCTCCTTTTCCATAACACTTATCACTTTCTCAGAGTATATTGTTTATTAATTTATCATGCTTATTATTTATAGTAGAATAATTTGTCTGACAGATGGAGGTAAGATGTCTTGAGGACAGAACATCTTTTTTGTATTAACATAAGGGTTCCATTTTTGCTGGCAATAACCTTCACTTGGCACAAATTCATAAATTACTTTTAGAATCCACTTCTTTTTCTCATTAGCTCATGATAATAAAAGTCGGACTATTTGGTTTCTAAGCACCATTGTAAATTTGGGCTCTGAAATTTTGAAAACAATTGCAACTATGGACACTATAGTCACTCAGTTAAATATGATCATGCTGGTAAGATTATATTAATTGTTATTTTAATTTAAATGAAAACACACAAAACTTGCTTCAGAAAACTCTCTGGACCTCCAAGAATAGATCTGTGGACCCCAATTTTGGAATCACTGCCCTGTGGAATGATAGTTTCTTAGCAGATTATAAAGTCACCCAAAGGAAAACATTGAGCTTGGAGCTTCAGGGATGTTTCTTACGATGTTACTTGTTCACCTTGTGAAGCAAAGCATAAATCATATTATTCCTTCCAACCCCTTCTCCCCACCAGTAGATCACGTTCAAAGTATTAGGTTGATTTTGGCTCAGGTTGAAAAGGAAAAGGAAACTAGCCTTTACTGAATCTCTAATAAACACCAGTGTATGCACCATCTCATTTATTTTCCCATCAAAACTACCGAATTATTTCCCTACTTTTACAGAACAAAAAACAAACTTGGAAGTTCAGTGACCTGCCCAAGATCACATAGAAAGTGGTTGAATTCCTTAAACAATACTGTTTATTTGACACATTAGAGACTTAAAGAAAATTTGCAAGAGTAGTACCAGGAAGTCTACATTCTTCATCCAGACACCCCATTTAAAACTTGTCAATTCTCCCAATTATGTCCTTTACAGCAAAGAATCCAAATCAAGGACACATGTTGCACTCAATTGTGTTTTCAGTCTTTTTATTCTGGAGCAGATCCTCAGTCTTTTCATGATCTTGGCACTTTTGAAGATTATGCACCCGTCATTTGTGGAATACCCCTTAGTTTGTGTTTTTGGTTTTTTTTTTTTTTTTTTTAGAGAGAGAATGAATGGGAGAGAGGCAGAGGGAGGAGGGAGAGAAAATCTCAAGCAGGCTTCACACCCAGCATGGAGCCTGAGGCAGGGCTCAGTCTCATGACTGTGAGATCATGACCTGAGCCAAAATCAAGAGTTGGACATTTAACCGACCGAGCCACCCAGGCACCCCTCATAATCTTTTTTGTGACATATTACCGAAAACCATGTGGTGTCTTTCCTGTTGCTGGCAGTATTAACTTTGACCTCTTGATTAAGACTGTGGTGTCTGCGGTGTCTCTCTACTGAAAAGTTATTTTCTCCCCTGTTATTAACAAATATTTTGTGGGTAGATCCTTTGAGACTATAAAATCTCACTCCCTACTCCATGTTCACCTAAGACTTTTGGCATCCATCGACGTTTCTTGCAAGAGTTAATTATTACTATAGTAATTGCCACCTGGGTGGTCTTCCAATTCCATCATTTTTCCTGTATTTCTTGTCTGGCTTTCTGCTTTAAGGAAGAGGTTTCTCTTCTTTTCACTCACTCATTCATTCATTCATACGTACATACATTCATTGATATCAGTGTGGGCCCATGAATTGCTACTTACAAGTGGATTAAAATCTGTTACTGTCATTATTTATTTTGATGCTCAAATTGTCCCAGATTTGGACAGGGGGAGCCCCTTCAAATTGGTTTCAAATCCGTGTTTTCTAGATCTGGAATTTCTTTCATTATAGCCTTTATGTTACATTAAACAGAGATGGAAAAAATACATGTAAAATTGGAAAAGGAATCAATAGGAATGATCCATGGCACGGGTTAAATAGGCCTGAAGTCATCAAAATCTTGGTTAAAATCCTGGTCTGGTCTTGTCTTGGTTGAATGATATTGGGCAAGTTCTTTGCCTTACCATGCCCTCATTTGCTCATTTGTAAAGTGGAGAGGATGAGAATTATGTTACTAGGTTAGTAGGTTGTAAGAATTACAAAAGATCATGTATTGTATTACGAGATGTGACACAGTGCTTATACACAACTGGTATACAATAAATTGTAGTGATTATAAATAATTACAAGCCACATTCTTCTCACCTTTAAAAACTGGATAGGGACCAAAAAAATCTATCTCACAGAATCATTCAAAAGATATGAAGCAGCATATGTAAAATCATTGAGCACATGTAAGATTTTAAAAATGTAACTATTATCACTGATATTATTATTTTCTGGGCTTCCACCTCCTCACCGTTAAGAGGTCAACACTATCCACGTCACAGATTTGTTGTGCGTATCAAATTAAGTTACATACGTAAAACTCTCAGCCCAGTGCTGGGTACTTAGAACACACACTGTAAATAAGAAGTGTGGTTATTGCAAAGCAGATTTAAGAACATCTGGAGAAGTTTTAGGGAAGGAAAATGCCACTTCACCGGAGGAAAATCATGCATGCTCTTGCGTGTGTGTGTGTGTGTGTGTGTGTGTGTGTGAGAGAGAGAGAGAGAGAGACAGAGAGAGAGACAGAGAGAGACAGAGAGAGACAGAGACAGAGAGACAGAAAGGCCGACGACTACTGCTTACACTCAGAGTTTGAGTCTCTCTTTTCCTGGATCACTGCTCACTCCTCTGGATTGAAGGAGAAAGCTGACTTAAACGTAATTGGTTTGGTCAAGTGCAGTGATTTAGAGATGCACTCACATTCCCTAATCTCATTTTTATCCACTTGCGTCGAGCACAGATTCTAATCAGCCTCCCCACTGGTTCACTTCACTTCCGGCAATGAAAGAGCTCTCAGAAGTGACATGAAAGACGCGGAGGCGGTCACTGAGGGATCAGCACCTTGGCTGAAATGGATATAAAGAAGGCTGTTTTAATAGGAAAAGCAACAGATCAGCATTAATGCTTGCAAGTTAATATAAGTCATGCCTTGGTTTAAATTTTCCGTTTTCATTCAAAACAAATAGCATTCAGTAGGTCTGCAGCCAAGCAAGTCAAATGCCAAATTAAGTTTATCTTTCATAACTAAGACTGGTGACATTGGAAATTTAGATCCCCTCAAATAGGTAAGGAGTGCTTGGAAAAATCTCGCCAGGTGGTTGCCTCGGAGAGACAGCCTCGTACTATCCCTCCTCATTCATTCATAGTAAATGCCAAGGCATTTCATAATCAAGTATTTTACACAAATGAAATGCAGTCAGTTCAAGGCTTTAAGCACAGCTGGGTGGCGCTGAAGCTCAAACAGTTTGGCAAGGAATCCCCAAATCTTTCGCGTATGGTGCGCTGGGCGCAGCAGTCAACGCATGCCACGGATTATTTTATTTAATTCTCACAACAGTGTTGGACGGTAAATACTGTACTTGTTCAACTTACGGACTAGGACATCGAGGTAAAGAGAAGGCTTTTCTAAGGTCACAGGGCAGTGGCTCGGTGAGGTCTCACACGGAGGCAGCCTGACCCTGGAGTTCAAGCTCGCGTCCTCCTCTCAACACCAGAAGGATTTGAGTTTTGTTAGTACTGCTCCTTTGTTTTTGATACTTCTCTTTGCGGAGCTGTCACTTGCCCTGGGAATTCACCTTGAGCTGAGTAATGACATCAGACGACACCAAATTCTCTCTGGATGAGCCTGGATGACCCGGGGCCCGGTCCCATTTCTCAGACGAGCCCTCCCGCCACCTGCCTAAGGTTTTGTTGCGGAGGGGCTAACTGCTCCTTCGTTTTGACTTTTATTCCGACGGTGATATCTAGCTACCGACTTCTGTTTGATTATTTCACCTTCCCGGCCTCTATTTCTGAATCTGTACTCTGAAGGGTTGGAGGAGATGTTCCATAATATTCCTTCCAGCTCAGACCTGCTGAGTTTCTAAATGGCTGGGTAACTATTTTATTACCTCCCTTCCTCAACCTCTTCAGGAATCCAACCCCACAGGGGAGCCCTTCCTTGGCTTTTAAATCCCTCCTTGTAATTTTGTCTCCCCTTCTCTCTTTTTCCATCCTTTCTCTTGCTTTTCCCCTCTCATCACCTTTCTTATGCCCTCCTGCCCTCCCTGCCATCTTATTTCCTTCCTCCCTTCTTTGATTTCCTTTCTCTGCCCCCTTCACTCTCTTGCCATCTCCCTGCCCATCACCTCTTGTCTCTCCTCCCTCTCTCTATTTTGTATCTCCCTTTTCTGGGAATATTCTCTTCTCTGCCTCTCTTCCTCACACTTTTCTTTTTCTTTCATTGAATTAAACCCACCTTGTTTTTCCTTTGCTGTGCTGTTTAGATACCAGTAGATCCTTGGAAATTACCAGAAGGATTGATCAAAGGAAATCCGGAATGGATGGTACATTTCTTTCAAAAAAGAGGAACGAACACTTCAGGAAGTTGGAAGTTTGGGCACTGAAAGTATGAGTTTCTCTGTGCTGAATGGATAATCTCATTGGTGTCATTGCAAATATGATTGAGGTTTCAATTCAATGGAATGTTTTTTTCTTGGAAGTTCTGTGTTGTTGGTGCCTTTCTAGAATAATCTGGGTTCTTTCCTACAATAAAAATAACACCTACAAATTGAAAGTTTTCTTTAGAAAACTTGAAACAAAGGAGTGATCCTCAAAAGACCCAGACTGAAACTTAACACTTCTGTTAGCATATCAAGTTGAAAATTCACATATTATATCAGCTGAATAGACTCAGTCCATGATGTCAATATTTTATCTTGTATCTTTCTCTGTGCTTCACTAATCTATTTTGTATCCCTTCATTTCTAGTTAAATTATTAAGGACTTACCCTTTTCTAAAAGGCTTCTTATGTAGAAAAACGTCTTCTATAGAACAAAACTTCTGTTTTGTTTCTTATAATGAATCTTCTGTTTACCTACGGACACACACACATCAGTTGGATTTTAGCAGTGTCCTTAGAGTTGCACGATCTTTCAGGAAACAAGTAATTTTTTTCTAGGCCTCTTTTCTGTGCCAACTGAAGTGAAACAGGCCTTTTTAAAAAATAAAACAATGTGGGGTGGTGGGGAGGCACCTGGGTGATTCAGTTGGTTAAGCGTCAGACTCTTGATTTAGGCTCAGGTTGTAATCTCCTGGTTCATGATACGGAGCCCCGTGTCAGGCTCTGTGCTGACAGCGTGGAACCTGCTTAGGATTTGCTCTCTCCCTCTCTCTCTCTCTGCCCCTCCCCAGGTTGTGCACACATGTGTTCTCTCTCTCTCTCTCAAAATAAATAAATAAACATTCAGAAAAAGTAAAATAAAACAATGGTTAAGTCAACTTTGACTTTAAAAATCACTCATGCTTATAGAACTTGTTTAAAATATTTGTTGTGATCTGGGACTTTATACCGTTTGCTCCTGTAAACACGTAGATCTTTTCCAATTCTTTCTTTCTTTTTTTTAACATGTATTTATTTTTGAGAGACAGAACGAGACAGAGCACGAGTGGGGGAGGGCAGAGGTGGGGGGGCTTGGGGGAACAGCCAAAGCAAGCTTCATGCTCTGAGCTGTCAGCACAGAGCCCGACGTGGGGCTCGAACTCATGGAGTGCGAGATCATGACCTGAGCTGAGGTCGGACGCTTAACCGACTGAGCCACCCAGGCGCCCCAACCATAGCATTTGAAGAGGTTAGGTTGATATTTGGTTCAAGAAGGACTCTACCCTCTTCAGAGTCTTGGATTCTCGCCTCGAAATATACGTCAGGTTTGGAACTTAATTTAATTCTTGGAAAATAGGTTTTTTTTATTATTATTATTTTTTTAACGTTTATTTATTTTTGAGACAGAGAGAGAGACAGAGCATGAACGGGGGAGGAGCAGAGAGAGAGGGAGACACAGAATCTGAAGCAGGCTCCAGGCTCTGAGCCGTCAGCACAGAGCCCGTCGCCAGGCTCGAACTCACGGACCGCGAGATCGTGACCTGGCTGAAGTCGGACGCTTAACCGACTGAGCCACCCAGGTGCCCCGAAAATAGTTTCTTCATAG
This sequence comes from Lynx canadensis, assembly GCF_007474595.2. NCBI lineage: Eukaryota > Metazoa > Chordata > Mammalia > Carnivora > Felidae > Lynx > Lynx canadensis. The sequence continues at coordinate 90,757,529 of NC_044309.1, read as the reverse complement.
ATTTTTTTTAATAAAAAAGAGACTTCGGAAGGCTGATCAGGTGGTCTCCACACAGAGGCCTACAGACCACTTTCTGATTTGTGCGTGACCTCTTGCGTAAGAGGACCCTGGCTGCTCGGTCAACTGGCTTAACCAACAGCTCGGGTGGCTCTGAAGCCCTTCCGCTGCGGCTGATGTGGGCTTATGGTCTAAAGTGTCCAGGCCCGTGAGAGCTCCAAACTCAGGGTAGCTCCACGGGAGTTCGGGCAGGATAATAAATGGGCTCATTAGTGATGCGTAGAATATCCATAAAGGCCTTTTGTACCCGAGACACAGAAAATATTACAGAGGAGAACAAGCTTAGCTTCTGAGAGACAAATGGAAGGAGAAAGATGCCACAGAAAGAGCCTGCATTCAGTGGGGAGGTAACGAAGGAAGAAGACATTGGGCTGGCTCTCCAGGAATGGACCTCAAGAGAGAACCTGCTCAGAAAGTTGCTGGTGAAGGTGAGCCCTCTCCTGGAGGCTGCCATGATCTTATGACTTGTGAGGGGATGCTGAGGGGGGACAGGCCTGTCAACTCCTGCCTTTACAGAGGAATGATCCTTTTGGCACCAACACCCGATACCTCCCCCATTTTTCCACAGCTTCACCCTACTGGGCACATTCTGTGCTCCTAAGATGGTGTTTCCATGAAGACTCAGCTGGCCAAGAGTGCTCTCCCCGCCTCGTTCTGATACATAGGCACAGCAGGACATCTCACTGCAGTTGAGCTGTGGGTTCCTAGTGCACAGTGTAGCTTAGGCTTTTTATTGTCACAAACGTTGCCGCTCAGAAATGAGACGCCTTGTAATTCCGATAACGCTCAACAATTTGGATATCCTTTTATGAAAAAAGAAAATCAACATAGTTGACATTGTCTTAAAATTGGGCTACCTTTGGAGCCGTGGTTATAGGGCAACATGGAGTTTGCTTTGTGCCGAAAACACAATTTTCCAAATCCAGGTCTCCCAATCGAGTCATGTAACAAACGGCCGGTAGATGGCACCATGAGCACCTTATATCAGATCCAAGGCTGAGAACGTTTATCTTCTCAAAGCTCTTCTCAAAATATTAAGCAAAACTTTGACTGAAACGCAACCGTATTTGGACAAGCAGGTTTATTTTACTTTAGTGCTTTGTTATTAGAAACATACATATGTGTGTGTATATATTTTACTATCAAACCCTAAAGTTATGGAAAGTATCCTTGATGGTTAGGATGGACTGTAAACTTTTACAGTATTATTTGCAGGCAGATTTTTCAATTTCTTATTTAAGCTAACTTTTTCCTAATATGAGGTTTAGTGGTTATGTGTCATACCATTGCCCAATAAAACTCAGGAGAATATTTTTTATGATCTAAGTACCCCTGTAAAAGAAACTCATTCATATAGGAAGAAGCAGAAATGCAGTATAACATATTGTGTGCTTTTGAAAAGAACAACATGAATAAATGTCTTTATTCCAATGACTGCATCTGTACCGAGATATGTACACAAACACATACCATAAACAATAGCTCTTTGGCCAAGACGAACAAATATTAGATATAATTTAGTGTAGTACGCCATCCCTATTTTAGACTCCACTCCACTTCCAGACCTGAAGATTTATTTCCGAGTAGGAAATGACTCTTAGAATTCAGTTGTAGATACAGCCTTTGGAAGAGAAGCTATTCTTTAACTAAACAAACCATTGCCTTGGGTGGAAGTCTGAACAAAACCTTCAGCTGTCTCTTTGCAGATATTCCCCTTGCTGGCTAAGCAGTCAAATGAGACTTGGTGGAGAATAAGCAAAAAGCAGAAGACAGATCGGAGGGTGAAAGACTGAAGTCTAATGCCCACACTGCATTTGGAATAGAAGCAAAGTCAGAGACAGTTATCAGAAGAGTGTTAATGAGAGACACCAAAGTGCCAGAGGTGTATAGAAAAGGAGAAACTGTGGGAACATTCAAGACTCCAGATGAAACGTGCACGCACGTGATGACTAGCACTTGTGAGCAGGAGCACAAAGGTAGCTTCCTGGGATGAACATCGTCTGCTTATAATTTCATTCCATTTGAAGGAGCAAGATCTGCCTTCAAGGAAGCCTCTTTGCCCTTCTCGATGGCACTCACCACCTCCCTTTTTTTTTTTTTTGGTACACAGTATTTGGCAGACTTACTGACCTCTTTTTAATCCCAAATATTGACTCTATCATTAATCCTGAGTTTTTTTTTTTTTTTTAATTTCTAGCTTTCACTCAGAGTTGTATCTTGTAGCAAATAACATAATTATTCTTTGAGGTAACCTGGTATCGAAGGGGAGGAGTCTTGGGAATGTCCAGAGAGGGTGAGCTGGTGTTGGGTTCCTATGGGAATTTCAATCATCGGGGTTGCAAGTTGGTTTGAGGAAATCTTTCAGGAAGTTGAGTGGGAGAGGAGGGTGGCAGGAACTGCAGGAAGAGAGAATTCCTGGTCAGTGCCACCCATGCCCAAGGCCTGATGTTAGCGATCATGAAGTCGTAGGTGTCCCCAGGAGCACTGATCTACTGGGGGGAAATGCTTGTGCATGTGGCATTTGGAAGCAGATTCAAACATAGTCGGCTTTAGGGGTCTTTGTTTCACCCTTCCTCGAGACAGGTACGTTTATGAGCTCATTGACCTTGATGCACAAAGATGAAAACAGTAAAAGGGAGGCAAGAGCAAAGCCATGTTGACTTCAGTTGAATTTGAAACATGCGGAGAAAGAAATATTAGAGTTTCCCAAATGGAAACAGAGACTAGTCTGTGGGAAAAGCCGTTTTGTTTTCAGTCTTCCAAGTAGATATTTCAAATGGCAAACCATAAAAAGTAATATGAAGATTATTGCGGAATTGCCTGAAACACACAGAAAGGGACCGGGCCATTGTTCCAACAGACAGGTAATCATAGGAGCAATATTGCTTTAGTGTCCACAGGAATGTTTCAGACTTTTAAGGAGAGAGAGCACAGAGAGCAAATATACCTAATTGCTTCTAAATGGCTAAAATAAGCTAAGTCTGATGCTTTCTACTTCCCAGGGGAGCCAGCAATATTGGCAAGTGTGGGAATTTATTCGGTTCATTCAACAAAGCAGTATTATTGCACAGTTTGTATAGTTCTAGTCTTGGTATGAGGTCTGGTTTTGAGTTGATGCTCCAACACATGCTAATGTGTGATGGTCAGCAAGTTCCTTAACTTCTCGGAGTTAAGACAATCATACCCACTTTAAAGACTAAATAAAAGCATGTTCTAATGAATATAGAAATATTATTCATACTGATACTGAATGCCTACTATAGCCTCAACACAGATGATCAATTACACTTTTTTTTTCATAATTATTTATGCCATAGATGCTGGTTTAGGACTTTGTGTCATGGGGGAGAGTTTCCCCCAAAGACTGAAAAAGCTAATGTCCAGGAGCTAATTTTGCAAGGCCCTCTGAAGACAGAACATATTCTCCCTTAGTAAAAGCATGGAAAAGAAAGGATTATTACTATCATTTTATTTTATTTAGTATTTTAAAGTTTATGTGTTTATTTTGAAAGGTGGGGGGAGAGGGGCAATGAGAGAGGAAGAGAGAATCCCAAGGAGGCTTTGCACTGTCAGCACGGAGCCTGACGCAGGGTTTGAACCCATGAACCGTGAGATCGTGACCTGAGCTGAAATCAAGCATAGGATGTTTAACCGACTGAGCCACCTAGGAGCCCCAAGGATTATTACTATCATTTATTTTAAAGAGAAAGAAACAATGAGATGTATTATTGGATTTCCCCAGTGCATTTTCATTGTTATTATCTGAAACCAAGAGTCAGACGCCCAACCAACTGAGCCACCCAGGCTCCCCAATAATTCCGTCTTTAAATGAGTCAAAGAGAGAGAGAGAGAGAAATTCAAACTAAAGTAAGCTAACGTGCTCCTACTCACTCAACAAAGTACATTCTGTATTTGTACATAAGCAGTTCTCTCATGGACTTGGCTGTGTACCACCTGTTAGTGATAGCTAGAAGTATTCAATGAATTCTCTTAATTGCAAGAATTATTCCTGCAAGAAGTTTGTTAATCTGGAGGAAGAGTAGTACCAAAATCTGTCCTGCATCTGATACAGATAGTTCCTTCGGTTTGTCTAATATCTTGATTTTGTCTATTATTCCTACTGTATTCCTAATTTATAGAATTTTTATTTGGTTCATTTTCAAATCTGCTCTGTTACTTTTTATGGTGTCCAGTTCTCCGATGAAATTTTCTGGCTTCACTTTTCTTTGTAAAATGTAGCATAATTGTTTTGTAGTCTTCATCCGTTAATTTCAATCTCTCAAATGTTTATGTGTCTGCTATCAGTTATTTCTTACAGTTGTCATTTCAAGTGTCTTGCTTTTTGGTGTGCCTGATTATTTCCGTCTATGTGTTGGACACCGCACTTAGGGCTACTTTGAGGCCTAAAAACCTATCTTCTAAAGCATATTATCTTGCTTCAACAAGGAGCCTGGGAACACTACCAATCTGGGAATATCTTAATCTCCTTTAAGGCTTAAAGTTTCCTGAACAACCCAGATGAAGCTAGATGTAAATCCATGTGAAGACTGGGTTATTTTCAGTTCATCCTTCTACTTCTACTTCTCTCTTAAGGGAGAGTTTACCAGAGTCTTTGCCTTTGGCAAGCCCTAGGCTTTTACCTTCATCCTTTTGATCCTTTGAAGTCCCCTCAAAGTACAGCTAAGGTTCAACATTGTTTCTCACACATCAGCAAATGCTCACAAGAGCAAAGCAACTTTGAATCCTGGGTTTACCTCTCTGGGGTCTTGTTTTCATCTGGATTTTGGCCCCGTGATTCTTCACTATTTTGTTAGCTCTTGGATCCTTTTAAGAAGATACTTCTGCTCTTTTAGTTTTCTTCAGTGGAAAGCCATTTAGTCTCAGTTCTGCCATGTTTGGAGGATTGCTAATGCTGTGGTTTATAAATAATGGAATTCTGAAATGGGTATGAAAATGTGCTCAATTCAGAAAATGATATCTGTAAAATGAAAACTAAATACAAATGAAAAGCGATAGAAGCATCACTACAGAAGGGAGTGTGAAGCCTGATTCTTCTCCTACATATAGATTCTCAACAGCACAGAATTTTAGATTTTGGTTTCGTTTTGTTTGTTTGTTTGTTTGTTTGTTTTAAATAGAGTTTGAAAGCACCGTATTTAAAAAATCAACAAGTCTATTATTTTACTATGCAATAACCAGCCACAGTATATCGGTGGCTTACAGCGATAAGCATGCAACGCTTGCATGGGTCTATGTGTTGTCTAGCGTGTAGGTGGAATTCACGTCTTATTCTATCACCCAGACAGGAAGAATGGCAGCTCTCATGGCAGAAGTCAGCAGGTTCCTGAGAGATGAGGGGATATAAGGGATGACTTTTAAGGTCTCTGCTAGGAATTGTTGCTCTGTCAGTTCAGCCCATATTCCACTGACCAAAGCAAATCATATTTCCAAGCCCAACGTTGGTGAGATGAAGAGGGCATCTGAAAAACAATCTAATGTGCCATAAGTATGTGTCCCAGTGAACTTCCAGATGCTAGGAAGTATTGGTGTTTACAAATTAGCAAGTATTTGGTACAGATTTGGTGATGTGAAGTCATATTTTCAAGTACTAAAATTCGATGACCTTGTTTTTGCAAGTTTTCTTTTTTTTTAATGTTTATTAGTTTTTTAGAGAGAGTGCTAGAGTGTGATCAGGGGAGGGACAGAGAGAGAGGGAGACACAGAATTAGAAGCAGGATCCAGGCTCTGAGCTGTCAGCACAGAGCCTGACGCGGGGCTCGAACCCACGCACCGTGGGGTCATGACCTGAGCCGAAGTTGTACACTTAACCGACTGAGCCACCCAGGTGCCCCTGTTTCTGTACGTTTTCTTAAGGCCCAATGGTAATTGGGCACTCAGAGCTTTTCCACATTTGTTCCTACTTAATAACAAGCATCTAAAAATGACTGGATAGCAATTAATAAATGTTTTCAAAGTATTTCATATCTTTTTTTAAAAATTTTATTTATTTATTTTGAGAGAGGGAGAGAGAGAGGGAGAATCTCAAGTGGGCTCTTCGCTGTCAGTGCAGAGCCTGACATCAGGCTTGAACTCACGAAACTGTGAGATCATGACCTGTACCGAAATCAAGAGTTGAACACTTAGCCGGCTGAGAGCCACCCAGGCGCCCCAAAGTATTTTACATCCTAATAGACACAGCAAATAGTGAATATGATCTTAATAATGTTGAAACAATTTTTAAAATACAATTTGATTCTTTCAATTTTGTTTTTATTTCTGCTATTATATATTTTAATATACAAGATCTCCTTTTTAGTCTCTGAATATCCTATATTCCTTTTTAAAAGAGTAAATTCCTATTCTTATGTCATGAATGCTTGATTTTTCTTAGGATATCAGTGACTATCTGACATTGTTTTCTTATAGCACAGTCATTTACTCTACTTTTTTTTTCCTCTTCGTTGGATTGGACCCCTCTCTTTTACATAAGAAGATGTGCTCAAATGCCTGGTGATCCATATTGTCTGCTCATATTTAATATTTGAGCTATAAAAAGATGATTGGAACTTTGTGCATATGGGAGGGGCTTGGAGCATGTGGATTGTTAGCCGGCGGGGTGGTTTGTTTGAGGATTGTCCCCTTAGGCCAATCATATGACCTAGAAAAGACTCTTCCAAACTTCTGCCTAGATATCAGGATTCTGGAAGCACCATGGGAAAGAAGGCTTAGTGGTTTCAACGTAAAGAATGTCACTTTCCACTTAATCGTTATTTTCAGCATGATACCTTTGCCTTCGACTTAGCCTGATAGCCTCCAGTCTGAATGCCCTCCATGTCCCGCTCCAAAGAGAAGGAGTCTCCTGGCTTCTGCTGGGGTAGAAGAAGGGCAGTTGACCAACTGCATGGAGTGGGATAGAGGCGTCTGGGGAGGAGTTCGCTATTTCTCAAGCAGACTTCCAACAGATCCTTCTGTTTTCAGTCCATCTTCACCCCTGCAACCAGAGATATTGTACCATAAATATTCGAAACTTTGTGAGTCCCCAGTGTAATTCAAGCTGCTTGTCAGTATTCCTAGTTGTTGGCTTCAGATGTAGCTCTTGAGTCTGCTAAATGCATTTCCATTCGCCCATTAGCCTGTTAGCTTTCAAAGTGTTGTTGTTTTCTCTCTCTTTCTCTTTATACCTGTCGGTATACACTTAAAAATTTTTTTTAATGTTTATTTATTATTGAGAGACAGAGAGAGACAGAGCATGAGCATGGGAGGGGCGGAGAGGGAGGGAGACACAGAATCCGAAGCAGGCTCCAGGTTCTGAGCTGTCAGCACAGAGCCCGACGCGGGGCTGGAACTCACAAACCACAAGATCATGACCTGAGCTGAAGCTGGACACTTAACCAACTGAGCCACCCAGGCGCCCCCCCCCCCCCCCCCTTTAAAATTTTTTCTTGGCTGTTGCTTTTATTGAGTTTGGGGAGAGAGCAGAGGCTATTGCCATCTTTAACCAGAAGCCTACTTTACTTTTCCAGATAAAGTTTATTCTGCTTCAACCCAATGGCCTGTTTAAATGGCCATGGACTTGTTCTCGCTTAGGAGCGTTCTTCATGCTATATGATCAGGACTCCTAGTTTTAGGTAAAAACAAAAGACAGGAGTTGGCAGGAGCCGTGGAGACCTCCATCTTTACCATCACCCACTGTGCTGCCCAGTGCCATTGTTTTGTGCTAGTCTCTGCCCTCTGTCTCTTCAGCCCAGTGCTCTGGCCAAGCTTAGCGATGCCTCTCCTAGTAATCCTCCCCGGAGCTCAGAATCAACATCTCACAGCTCTCTCTTTATATAAAGGGTTGCTACTCCTGCTACTTTGTCCTCCATCTGTTACCCAGTCTCAGACTCCCCTAACAGTTCAACTCCGTCGCTTTCACCTCAAGGTCTACCCAGTTTTCACCTCAAGGACTATCCAGTTTAATCTTCAATGTATGTAATCTACACAAGTTATTACTTACTCCACATCCTGAGTGAGGGCTGGTGGTAGTAATGATGGGGGGTAGATGTCGGTGTAGATGGGCTTCTCTTCTCCCACTTCTTGCTTATTCCACTGGGCTTTTAATTTACTGAATCCTCTCCTCTGTCTTATCCGGGCTTGAAACACTGACTCTATGTGAAGAGAGGCGCTCTGAGACTGGGGCCGTCCGTGGTCCTCTGTGGTTGAAGTCCATTTCTATCACTGGGTCAGGGAAGAAATGGGAAAATCAATCAATCTGTCACCAAGTGTTAATGAGCTTTCAGTTTCCCACTGCACCACATCACCATCCTCTCCATCACTCTGGTACCTCATCACTTGCTGGTTTTCACTGCAGGTATGGGGTAGGGTGTAGGATTAAGCCTCTGTACCGATGAGAATTAGAGCAAGTATGTTTTGAGGTCCCATTTGAGGGGAATCTGCTCTGCTCATACCCATACCTTATAGCTTGTTTCTCAGCCCTCCAGCCTTATAGATGGTGCAATCTCATCTTCACAGGTAGAAAAACAAGGCTGATGACAATTGTGGGTATTGGTATATTGAAACTTTAATGCGGTTAAATATATATGTTTATTTACATTGGCGATTCTTTTTTCAACGTTTTTTTTTTGTTTGTTTGTTTATTTTTGGCACAGAGAGAGACAGAGCATGAACGGGGGGAGGGGCAGAGAGAGAGGGAGACACAGAATCGGAAACAGGCTCCAGGCTCCGAGCCATCAGCCCAGAGCCTGACGCGGGGCTCGAACTCACGGACCGCGAGATCGTGACCTGGCTGAAGTCGGACGCTTAATCGACTGCGCCACCCAGGCGCCCCTACATTGGCAATTCTTAATTGAATGAGATAAATCACCTGAGAGATTTATTTATTTATTTATTTATTTATTTATTCAGACCATCTCTTTTCCAATTCTAGTATAACTTCCAAGGGCTATGGTCTCCAGATGGAAAAATCTGCCATAAAAGGTCACTGTTATTGATGAAGTACATTATATCCCTCAGGTTTTTTAGGTTAGAAAAATCTTGAGAGCCACTAATTGTAAGTGACTCACTTACTGAGGTTTGAGATGATAGTGTCCTCTTAGTTGAGAACCACTGGGTTTTGAAAATACATGGAGAAAGTGTACTCATTTAAGTTTTCAGAACTTCCAATTAAAATAACCTTGTAGTACGAAATTGGTAAATTATAAAATTTACAAATATGTATTGCAAATACAATAAAGCTGAGTAAATTTCGGTGCAGATTAGTAGAATTTCTTAGGAAACTATGATACCGTATCATCAAGAAACTTAGGGCAATAATTCCGCCATTAACTATCATTTAAACAAAATTTTTTAAATGTTTATTCATGTTTTTGAGAGCCAGAGAGCCTGAGCATGAGTGGGGGAGGGGCAGAGAGAGAGGAAGACACAGAATCCCAAGCAGGCTCCAGGCTCTGAGCTGTCAGTACAGAGCCCCATGCGGGGCTCGAACTCACAAACCGTGAGATCATGACCTGAGCCAAAGGGAGATGCTTAGTGGGCTGAGCCTCTAGGCACCCCTTAACTATCACGTTAGTGGTGTTTGCTGTGTGCCATATATTGTTTTTTTTTTTTAATTTTTTTTAACATTTATTTATTTTTGAGACAGAGAGAGACAGAGCATGAACGGGGGAGGGGCCGAGAGAGAGGGAGACACAGAATCGGAAGCAGGCTCCAGACTGTGAGCTGTCAGCACAGAGCCCGATGCGGGGCTCGAACCCACGGACCATGAGATTGTGACCTGAGCCGAAGTTGTACACTTAACCGACTGAGCCACCCAGGCGCCCTATGTGCCATATATTGTGCTAAATACTTTATGTAAATGATTCCATATGATCCTCTCAACATCCCTAAAACACTAGGTATCTTCATGCCTATTTAACAGGTAAGAAAGGGAAATCCAGAAAGGCTGAGTCGCGTGTCTCAGATCACATACTAAGTGATCGAGCTGGGATTTGAACTCCGGGATCCCTGACTTCAAATCCCATGTTTTTAACCCTCTTTGCATATTTAATCTTTCTGTCACGGTAATGTTACTCTAGGAAGTATCACCTAAGGATGCAGTTCTTAAAAAAACAAAGAAAAAGTGGCCCCCCGGGTGGCTCAGTCGGTTAAGCGACTGACTTCGGCTCAGGTCATGATCTCATGGTTTGTGGGTTCGAACCTCACGTCGGACTCTGTGCTGACAGCTCCGAGCCTGGAGACTGCTTCGGGTTCTGTGTCTCCCTCTCTCTCTGCCCCTCCCCTGCTCGTGCTCTGTCTCTCTCTCTCAAAAATAAACATTAGAACAAGAAACAAAAACAAGAAATTAAAAACAAGAAACAAAAAAACAACAAAAAAGCCCCACTACCTAGACACAGATAGATGTGTATTGCAGTGGATTGTATTTAGCAAAAATTGGAAACTACCTACATCTGTCATAATAAGAGAGTGGCTGAGGAAACCATAAGAGATTTGCTCCATGCAATATCATGCAATCACTGAACCAGATTATTAGGTTATTTTGAAAACACATAGGAAATATTTATAATTATATAACTTTAAAAAGACTGAATGCAAAATGTTCACCATCAAGATTTCGACCATGATAATATATGCATACAAGCAAAGACCTAAGGTTACAAAACAAGAAGACAGTTTTCAGGCATGGGATTAGGTTTATCCCCCCCCCACCCCAAATAAGACAATTTCTTGTTATTGAATTAGCCACAAACCAGTTTTAGCTTTTCTGCCTCATCCAGCAGAAATGCATAAAAATGGCAGTGACATAAAATAAACTCTTGTTCATAATTATTGCACAGATGTATTTCTTTGGGAAATATAAGAACTCCAAGATTTCACAGGTTTGGTATTTGTGTTTTCATCTGTATAGCTCCCTCACAAGATTTTGGCTTTGGGAGCAAGGGGAGTCCGATCTCTGTAGCGGACTTCTGTTTCAGTTTCCCACACTCAACATGTATTCCCCCCCCTTATCTTGATAACAAGCACCTCCATTCTTACTCCAGGTAGGTGGTGGGGAACTGGTTTCAGGGACTGGCAAGTTGTCCAGACCCAACCAATCAGAACACGGCATCACCTCCGTCATTGTGAATACCGCAACTGGGGACGTGGGACCCAATGAGACCTATAAGCCTCAATTTCAGAATTTTAACCAAAGCAGCTTTAAGAGAAAAATCTCCCATTCCGCTGGGGTGGTAGAAAAGACGGAGATGTAAGCTTGGCGTGCCGGCAGCTGTCTTGCCACCAAGAGGGAAGAATTTGCACAAGAATAGAGATAACTCTGAGGAAAAGAGTCAAAAGATAGAACAAATCCTAATGATATCATCAGAGTTCCTGGACTCCTGTGTGTCTGATAATTGAAGACTCTTCACTTGTATACACCAGTTGAATGGCTTTTCTTTTTCTTGAACTGATTTGAGTTTCTGTCTTTTGCACCTCAGAGATTATACAATATCATTCATCACATTTCCTTTCAGGGAAAAAGGGGAAAGTGCAAGATGGGGAAAGGTGGAGCAGAGGCTTGAGGCTAGGGTGTAATCATGACGTTGGAAAGGTGTATTGGGGCCACATTCTGGAATGGTTTGAAGGTCAAGCTATGGCTAGGGTATCTAGCATCAAAGGGCCAATGCGATGTCTCAGAGGCTTAGCCTTTCAATCAGGTTCACCGCAAAGAACCCCTGGGAAGCCAGTGACCTGCGGCTATTAACCTAAGAGAGCTTTCTCAGAACCAAAGTTTACCAGGTTGCCAATAGTTTTGGTTCTTTTGGAACTTGCCCTACATTTGAATTAAATGGTAAATCAAGTAACCACTAATATGCTGAATTGAAGGTCATCCTTCTGAAGATCTTAGCTTAATAGGTCTTGGGCAGACAGTAAAAGAATGGCAGTCCATTACAACCCAACCTCAGCGGAAGCAAAGGAGGGGCTTCCATGTGGCAAAAGCAGGAGTGGAAGACAATCCCTCAAGGCAGGGAAATCGGAAGGGAAAACTTTCCCACCTGGGGTACGCTGTGTTACACCATTTACTCAACATTTAGAGAAATTCAGTTTCTTTTTCTCGAAGGCAGATTAGTTTTGTCCTTCTACACTATGGCTTTTGTCTTTTCTGTTTTCCTTTTCAAATTTTTGTTTAAATTGTAGTTAGTTGACATACGGTGCCATATTGGCTTCAGGTAATTTTGTCTTTTTTGGATGCAGTGACTGGATACTACTGGCAAGAGGGGTACTTAATTAAAAATAGCTCAAATATCTTAGAAAGAATGTCAACGCATTCACCATTAAAATAATTTTTTTTAATGTTTATTTCTTATTGAGAAAGAGAGACAGGGCATGAGCACGGGATGGGGAGAGAGAGAAGGAGAGAGAAGGGGAGACACAGAATCCGAAGCAGGCTCCAGGCTCTGAGCTGTCAGCACAGAGCCTGACGCAGAGCTCGAACCTACAAACCGCGAGATCATGACCTGAGCTGAAGTCGGACGCTCAACCAACTGAGCCACCCAGGCGCCCCACACCGTTTAAATTTAAACCCAAGAGGTATTCAATATTGGCTTCAACTCATCAATAAGGCGTTTTCTCCCTTTGCTCTAACCCCCCAAGTCGTGTTTCCTCTGATTCCTCTGTGAGCGTATCTACAGAGTAAAATCCTGGAAGTGAAATTGTTGTGTCCGAAAATAGGCATGGCAGTTCCAACAGTAATGTTTTATTTTTACTTTTGTCCTTTAGAAACCATCTGTGTGATTGGGTGAGTTAATTAAATGATCTGAATTTGACTTTCTCTGTCAGAAACCCTGACTTTTTCTAAGAAAGATCCAAGGCAGTAATAATAATAGTGAGAGTACAAACTTTGAAATCCATTTTTTTTTCTAGAGGACAAATTAGAAACATTATGAAAGTATTTCTGATATTTAAAAAATATATATCACTTAAGGACAGTTGATTGGGATTTTAGTAAAATAAATCAGAAAGAATTCTGTAACCATATGTTAGCTGGGGAAGAAAGAGGTCATGAGGTGAGACCTTCCTGGTTTATGCCTCCTCTCTCCAATGCCAGGACTATGTGGGAGGATCGTGTTGATATTAATGGCCAGATATATGTTTGTGTGGGAAGAAAGAAATGCTTGGAGCATTATTATCAGTTTCAGAAGTTTTGTGTTGTTCTCCTTTGCAACTAGCATTGATACATGTAGATCCCATAATAAAATTTTCCTTTTTTTTTTTTTTTTTTGATGAAAAGCCTAACTAATGATTTGCATTACTAGATGGAAACATAACCTCAATGCCAGGATCGTGTTTCTAGTTAGGGAGGCAGGGGCTCCTAAATCTTTATTTCAGATCTCAATTATGAGGTTAAATTGCAAGTTTGATAGTGTCTAATCCATAATTAGTACTCACGAAGTATTTGTTAAAAGAATGAATGGGTGTATTAATTACAGAGTGCATTGCAATGTATCTTTTCATTAAAAACAACTTGTATCACTTTGAAGAAAATATTCCTTGTCATTGCTTTTGTGTTCTCAATTAGAAAGAAAGATAACCTCCATGATCAAGTAGGAAAACTTACAGAATTTCTGGGTTCAACTTCTTTTTCAAAAATAGCAGAAGATACCTCAGCTGTTTTTTGAATGAAATATTATTATACTTCCATTTTCAAGGAGAACAAAGTATCTTTGGCATGGCCAAGTAAGGGAAGGAAGAGCCTTGATCTAGCAGGGGAAGGTGGAATTGGATGGAGTCCCCTCTGTCCACCTTTCCCTCATCCGTGGATCTGATTTGTGGGTCACTTTGGAGAATGGTTTCGTGGTACCAAGATGGGAAGAGATGAGAAGAATTAGAAGTAATAGCCACTTGATGATAAGCCATGTGAAGACCTTCACATGGTTCAAGGTGTGAGCCATCCATTTCTTTCTTTCTTTCTTTTTCTTTCTTTCTTTCTTTCTTTCTTTTCTTTGTTTCTTTCTTTTCTTTCTTTTTCTTTCTCTTTTTCTTTCTCTTTTTCTTTCTTTCTTTCTTCTTTCTTTCTTTCCTTTCTTTCTTTCTTCTTTCTTTCTTTCTTTCTTTCTTTCTTTCTTGTCATTTCTGAAGTAGAAGTACAAATGGAATTCTAACATGTAAATGCAGAAATCCGCGCAGGGGGGGAAATGTGTTGTGACTGAATGACAGGACAACAACAGCAACAACCGGGCTCAGAAGTCACATATGTGCGAGCTTCACATTTTACAAGTTGTGTGACTTTAGGCAAACAGGTTTCTCATCTTTGCAACAAGGCAATGCTAAGAGACTGAAGTAAGATAAGACAGTTTGCAAATCCTAACATCTTCTCTTTCCGCTACCATTGAATACTTTCCCGTGTTCAAGGATCCAGGAAAGGAATGGATTTTTATGTAGTGGTGCCTCTTATGTTAGAATTTGTAGTTTGTTGATCAACAAAATATAGATTCAGGGAACCAATCCTTAGGACTAGAGAGGTTGTCTATACATTTATTTATAGACTAACTTATTTCTTAAAATGGGACTTAAGAAAACTTCTCGTTTAGTTTTAATGTTTCTCACCTGTAAAGTGAAGGTGTTGGTATGATGGGAACTTCCAGCTTGCCTTTGACTCTCTAAGAGGAAGCTGACAGCTGGTCACGTTTGAATGCTGGTACAAGACAGATTACAACTTTGGTTTATTTTTTCTCCTGGTCTTGAGCCCTCTTTGAAGGACCCCTATTCTGTATCCCCACTCTCTTCTCTCGGTAAGACATTTACTCCTAGTGTATCTTTGGACTATCTGCAAACTCCTGAAAACACGGGAGCTGCAGAAACGTAGCTCTAGGATTTAGAGACAATAAGTTGCCACATCATTGGGGCAAGTCACAACTTAAGTCAAAAAAGTAGAAAAACTTGATTTCATTAAATGTAAACAAATATTTTATTTTTATTTATTTTTTTGCCTTGGTGTTGGAAATGAAATCTAAAGAAAGACTGCAAGGCTGGTAAAATGTTAGGATTTTTTTTTTAATGTTTATTTATTCTTGAGAGAGAGAGAGAGAGAGAGCGCGTGCACGCGAGCGCGCGTAAGTGGGGGAGGGGCAGAGAGAGAGAGGGAGAAGTGGGGGAGACACAGAATCCGAAGCAGGCTCCAGGCTCGGAGCTGTCAGCACAGAGCCCCACGCAGAGTCCAACGCAGGGCTCGAACGCAGGGCTCGAACTCACAAGCCGTGAGATCATGACCTGAGCGGAAGTCAGACACTTAACCAACTGAGCCACCTAGGCGTCCCTGTTGGGACTTATTTTTAAGGCAAAATATACTGTGGTCTCCTTAAAGTGCAGCAAAGAGCTAAATTCCTACCCACCGGATGTAGAGACAGCACTGTTGGCAAAGGGAAAGTAAAGTCTCTGGGCCCAAGAGAACCACAAAATGCAGGGACTGGGATTCCCCACCCTGCACTGATTTCCTCCTTCTTCTCTATTCTTAGGCTGTAACTGTCTCTAACCGGCTGGCTACTTATGTTCTTTCTTCACCAAATTCCCTGAGGAAATGGTCCTGCGGAATGACTTGTAGCGAAGGTGTTCCACGGAGAAAAGAGAAATCTTGGAGGCAGGCCCAGCAGCTCAAGAGTGAATCCACTTCCCTCAGCACACACACCTCATCCCTCTTTGGATACGGTCCCTCAACTATTAATCTGAGCTTCTGCCGTGGGTTCTAGGGACAGAAAGATAAAGTGCTGGAAAATTCACCACGACTTGGTAGGGTTGAGACTCATGATCCTTAACTGTCCCCCTGAGTGTAACCACACAGTTGTCCTGTGGAGGAGAAAGTAATCAGGGCAAGCCACTCACAGAAGATCAGGATGGTGACACCGTGAGAAAGGGATACACTAGAAAGCTGCAGATTGGCGTAGGTTAAAGCGAACATGGCAACGTGGGGAAATCCATGTATGGGGTGCTTACCTTGAGCCAAGGGCATGGATTATTTTATTTAATTCTCGTAACAACCCTGTGGGGTAGGTTGCCACTCCCATTTTACAGAATAGGAAACTGAGGCTTAGAGGTTGAGGATGACCTTGCTAGTAGGTGGTGGAGTCTGGGTCTGGTCATCAGACCCTTACCTCATCATCAACGTGAACGTTTCCCATCTGCCCACTTTGAACAGTCCCTCAGAGATACACTCCCTCCGTTTCCATCCCCTTCACACCTCCCCGTGGTGCTGGGCAGCTGTCCGTGTCCCTACCACTCCCTCCTTCTTATTTCTACTTAACCTGACCATGTGGCCAGGTTCACCACCAGCCTCATTAGATTCCGTCTGAGGGACTCAATTTCCCGTTGCCCTTGCCATTGACCTGTACTCCCTGGTTCCACAACCATCAAATCCCCACCCAGATCAACCTTCACGTACTGTCTTCTCAGTGCACCTGTTAAGAAAAACCACAAGCCAGTGTTTGTTGCTGGTGTTCTCTTTTGTTGTGTACAGTATTTTTTGGTCACTCATGATTATTCAGCATTACCAAACCCATCGATTGTCGATTCTGGTTTTTATCATATGCTTCACGGAAGCTTTTCTAAGTCGCCTGGAACTCAAATATTTATTGTATTCATTCCCATTCCTACTTTCCTCTGAGATGTACTGAATCCTTGAAGGTTACCAATGACCTTCTTCTAATAATCAAGTCATGTGCCATTTTCTCATGTCTGGCCTCTGCAGCCGACCGTCTGGCATACCACCTCTCCTTTTTGAGAATGTTAGTTTTGTAAACACTCTATACCTTGTCGATGGAGGCAATGCATCTATCGCTGTGTATTTTTTCCTGGGAAGCAGTATTACGTTTCCAACTGCATGCTAGAAGTCTTCACCTGGATTCAGCACAAGCCCCTGAACTTAACATATAAAAAGCAAAACTAATCATTTTCCCATGGAAACTAAGCCCTTCTCCTGAGTTCTTTTCTTTTCTTTTTTTCTTTTCTTTTCTTTTCTTTTTTTCTTTTCTTTTTTTTCTTTTCTTTTTTTTTTTTTTTTTCTTTTCTTTTCTTTTCTTTTCTTTTCTTTCTTTTCTCTCTTTTCTTTTTTACCCCTTCCCTTCCCTTCTCTTCCTTTCCTTTCCTTTTGCTTTTTTTTTTTTTTTTTTTTTTAAATCTGGTTTCCATCCTGGAGATCTCCTTTCACATCCCCAGGGCAAACTTGAAGTTCTGTGCAATCAGTCTTCTCCATTTCCTCTGACACCACCTCTGAGCACCTCTTCAACACCTTGGTTAGACCTGCAATTACCTTAATCTGGACTCCAGGCTTCAGCTCTATCATATCAGCATCCTAACGCACATGTCTCATCTTAATAGTCTCCCCGCTGAAAACAAAAATAAAATCTTTCAGGGGCACCTGGGTGGCTCAGGTCCTTATCTTACGGTTTGTGCGTTTGAGTCCCATATCAGGCTCTACGCTGCCAGTGTGGAGCCTACTTGGGATTCTGTCTGGCCCCCCCTCCACTCCTGCTCTCTTTCTCTCTCAAAAGAAGTAAATAAACTTTGGGGCGCCTGGGTGGCGCAGTCGGTTAAGCGTCCGACTTCAGCCAGGTCACGATCTCGCGGTCCGTGAGTTCGAGCCCCGCGTCGGGCTCTGGGCTGATGGCTCCGAGCCTGGAGCCTGTTTCCGATTCTGTGTCTCCCTCTCTCTCTCTGCCCCTCCCCCGTTCATGCTCTGTCTCTCTCTGTCCCAAAAATAAATAAACGTTGAAAAAAAAAATTAAAAAAAAAAAAGAAGTAAATAAACTTAAAACGTTTTAAGAAAAGGTTTAAAAAAATCTTTCACTGCCAGCTGTTAATTGCTGGAGTAAGGACTGTTATCTCAGGGTCCTCCAAAATAGATTTCCAAGTAGCCTTTTCTTGCGTTTCCTGCTCTTCCCTAACTTATTCCTCTACTTCAAGAAACGTCTTTACATAGCTCCAGGAAATTATGTTTTCCCACTTGTGAGGCTTTGCTTTTAAGGTTCCTTCCCTGTAAAATGTCTCCCATTGACACTCTGACCTATAGAAAGGCATTCTTTCTTCCAGGACGACCACAGGTAACATTTCTCCACGAAAATCTTTCCCGAACCTTCCAATTTGATGGGGTTCTTTTTCCCTCTTATGTATTTATTTTAAAAATAATTTATGGCATATAGTGGGAGTTCACCCTTGAGGGTAAGTTTGTCCTTTTTTATTTTTATTTTTTTGAGGGTAAGTTTGTCTTATTCATCTTTGTACACTTAGCACATGTGTGATGGTCTGCTAATGAATAGCTCTCATGAAGAACTGAGTTGAGTGTGCTTTGCTTACCGCTACCGCAGATATGGGGAGATATGATGCATGGCTCCTCCTCTGATGAAGCTTAGAGACATATCGATGAGAACAGATATGCAGAATTAATGAGTTATCCGTGGAGAGCCTTTGATTAGCGCTACCGACAGTAAATACCGAGTGAGTTGGACATAAGTTCTTGGTGGAATGCGCTTCGTCTGGCAATAGACTCGAATTTAGTCTTCAAGAAAGGGTAAGAGTCGAATTGATGCCCCGGGGGTGGTGGGTAAAGATATTCTAGTCTGGGCCTGGGAGGGAGAGCTTTATTCTGCCGCTCTGTCATCTCAACCCACTGGTCCTGGTTCTGTTCTGTGAGGCTCCTAAGTCTGTTTGCTCTTCAAATTTCAGTTCTTCCTTTCTCTCCTTCCTTCCCTCCCTCCCTCCCTTCCCGCAACCCTACACCTATCTCCTGTTCTTTTTCTCTTCCCTCCCTCCCTCCCTCCCTTCTTCTCTCCCTCCCTCCCGTCCCACAACCCCACACCTACCTCCTGTTCTTCTTCTCTTCCCTCCCTCTCTCCCTTCCTTTCTTTCTTTTTGGTTACACATCCCCAGTTTCTTTAGGCCTGTCCCTCATATGACAGCATTTCTAGACCCTTCATCCTTTCTGGTGGTCTCTTCAGACCTACTACACTTAGATGAGGCTCCTCGTTTAAATGCAGCTCCAGAACTGGATACACTACATCACAGACGGCATTTCCAGGTCAGAGAGCGGTGGGATTCTAACTCTACCTCTCTGTCCTGAGTTTGTACTTCCATTAGAGCAGTCTAATAGCACATCGACCGCTGGCTCTTAGGGACAAATGAACACGTGAACATTCCTGCCCCTTCGCGTACCTCGAACACTTTTAAACGGAGGTTCTCCACATGCTTTTACGAGCACTAATTAATTAAGCATCGCCACACCTCGGTGAGGACTAGGGACTCACTGCTTCCAGTGCGGAACTGTGGGCTCCGTCTACGTGGAATGCTAACCGCTATGCCCAGCAATGCCGTGAGATGGAGGGCCGAGACCATTGCAGTCAATGGAAACTGCAGGGGGAATTTTAGGGAGGCAGAATGTAATTACTTTAGTTGGACTCGGGCCAGGATTCTGGAGTTAACACAACTGCTCTTAGAAAGTCTGCATAAGATCTCTGGTGACCACAAATGGCTAGGTCTGTGGTTTTAGGTTTCATCCAAAAGGTAAACAGCTCAGTGCACAGTGCCCCCAACACCACGCAGGGCATCGATTCACACGGACCCGGAGAGGAGAGGCCACCTACTGAAAGAGAAACACCATTTCCTGAAGCACCTACTTGTTCCTGGGAGGTCTCTGATCCTCGCCCCAAAGCAGACCAGCCCTTACTCAGCTAGTAAGAACTGACAGGCTCACCAGCACAAAGTGGTAGGGCTGCCGGACTCAATGATGTGCTTGTCATTTTCCCCCGTGTTGTCCAAGATTCCAGCAACAAAACAGTAGGGAACTCCCCATACACATTTTTGCTCAAAACACATTCGTTTCTCCTCTCTGTAAAGTTCCTGGATCCCACAGTCCAAGTTAAACACAACTGGAATTTCCCTATAAGTCAAAAACAATATTAATTCTGAGCCCACATATTTTTCTTCTTGTAGGGTATGTACACATTTACACACAGCACATGTTGCAATCTGCAAATGGTAGAAAGCTCTGGAGGAAAAAACAAAAAAGGGAGAAATGCAAGGGAACATATTTTTAACAAGAGAGCGGAGGAGATTTGGTGGGGTGTCTGACCCGGCAATGAGAATTTTCCTCTGTGGTCTGTCGCAGGAAGAGCAGAGTCTGGCATCCCGCCGTGGGCAGACGGTTGGAGGTTTCTCTACCGCACAAATCTTCAATGAGGGTTGCTTCTCGGTGGGAAGCAAAGAGATTCTTGTAGAATATGAGCGCGGCACACAGCTGAACTCATGTGTCCCTGACTCAGGCTGTACGGGAGACACCGAAGTCTCAAGTCTCAAGATTACCATAGTCATCTTTTTCAAATTAAAATGGCAATGTAAAGTTTTGTAAATGTTAGTTCTTCTAATTGACAGTGGCTTGTGTCATGAAAATAAAGGCACTAATATTTTCTCTTGGTTTCTTTTCTATCACTGAAAGTTCACTTTTCACTAACTCAGACAAGGTCTTCATTTTTATGAAGACCCATGCTGACCCCTGAAAATCTGATTTTTTTTTTTCAGTTAATGTTTGTGCCCATCTGGTTTGAATTTAGCATTCTTATGAGTCATTTCACTGTGATAGGAACACTCTGCTATAGAAAACTTCTGTTAATATTTTAACATTTTAAATCAAACACCACAGAGAACATTACCTAAGCCTCCATGCAATTATGGAAAACCGTGCCCTCTATTTGTTCATGGTTCCTGCCTTCACGTTTATTTTCTTTAAATTGAACATCGTACATGGTAAATAAGTGCCTACCCCATATGTGCGTTCAAATACTTCACCAGCTTGGGCCAACATATCCCCTTGCAGCTCAAGAGCCTTTCGGAGGCAGCGTTTGCCCGAGGAAGGATGAATAATTCTCTAGGAAGTCCAATGGTCTTCTCACGGCTGACGCTTAACCTGTTTAAAAGAGCTTGGTTTATTTTCCGATCAACATTGACTTTATAACTTACATTTTTACTACCCAAATTTCCTGATTTTGAAGCTTGAACTCATTTTCCTTTTACCGCTGGGCAACATTTCTCAAGGTAGTCTTTAAGGCGAAGTGAAGGAGGAAAAAAAATGCCAGGAATCTCTTTAAGAAAATACAGCAGTGTCTCCTCTACCTTCTTCGGCAAATGGATGGTTCCCAGGGAAGCTAGATTTGGTTGTGTACTTAGTCAGAAAATTGAATCTGCACATGGGGTGGACATAATTTAACTTAAAAAAATAAAAAGAGGATTTTGAAGTATTATTTGTCTATATTAAAAGTGAAGTGAGCACGCCTTAACAAGCCAACCCATTTTGTCCTTTATTTGTTGTATTTAAAATATTTCATCTTGATTTGGGAAGAAAAAAAAACAGCAGTGGTTTAAATCAAGTGTTTCAGTAAGGAGCAGGCCGTTTTTAAGGTATGTATGAGTTCCACACTTCAACAAAGATACAAATGAACTCCAGCCCTGAATGAATAATAGGGTTTCACTCCCCTGTTCCCCCATTAACGTTTCTTGAGTTTATTTCCTAATCTGCAGGACTAAAGCTTAACAAAACAAAGCGCCTTACCTGGGCTCTGGGCACCAATTTCTTAAGATAACTTCATCCTAATTCTCATTACATTTTAGTTCACTGATGGCGCTTGGAGAGGCTTAAATCAAAATGGGAAAAATAATAACCGTTGACTCACAGAGGTGGGGCCCAGTTACTTAGTCTTTGTTCAGGCAAAACATGTGTTGGAGGCTATGAAAGCTTTGCAAAATCCAAAAATGGGGATTTTAGCTGCCACATGCCCTAACTGCAGATCCCAGGCTAGGCATGACGAATACGTTTGTACTTCCCATTAGCCATATTGTTGTGACTGAATAAAAAATGTAGTCTTTTTCACACAATTTAATTAGAAGTACCAGATGTGGTGTTGTATGACTGATGTCAAAATACGACACTTTTATGTAAACACTTTAACTTAATCAATCAAGTAAATAGCGCTCACTATTTTAAGGCATTTCAAATCTGCTTGGTACAAATACATTATTTTTGTGTTATGCTAAAGAGATCACGGCCAGCTGCAGCATCATTAAGAGATTAGGGGAATAAAGTTAGATTTTACTATATTATTTTTCAAGGGCCGGCCTTTACAATTTCCTCCTCTGGGAAAGACGGGAAGAAGACAGGGTTAGAAAATCCTTTAATTTCGTGGTGCCAAACAAAGTTCCCCCTGAAGAAAAGCGCGTGTTCCACCCCCAACAAATATTATTATTAAATGTATCTTCGCATTTCCAACGCTTCGGGGGGGGGCGGGGATGGGGGTAGGAGGTGGAGCGTTTCTCTGGGGTTCCGCATGGGAGCACAGCCATTAGTTCCCAAGCACCTTTCCCTGGCCTGCCTGGGTTGAATCCTTGGTGAAGTTCAGGTTGCCCTGGATCACAAAGGTCAATGGAACTTCATCAGTAAAAGTCGTGCGCTGCCCAGAGAGTCCCCCTTTGAAGAGCAAAAGCTTCGGGGGAAATCTCAAACTAAGTGATGCGAGAAGCTCAGGGTCTCAACTTCGAAGTGAGCTACGGTCGTCCGGTGGAAAAGACTGCATTTTTAAAAAATTTTTTTAACGTTTATTTATTTTTGAGACAGAGAGAGAGCATGAACAGCGGAGGGTCAGAGAGAGGGAGACAGAATCCGAAACAGGCTCCAGGCTCTGAGCTGTCAGCACAGAGCCCGACGCGGGGCTCGAACTCACCGACCGAGAGATCATGACCTGAGCTAAGTCGGCCGCTTAACCGGCTGAGCCACCCAGGCGCCCCAAAGACTGCATTTTTAAGAAGATGCAGAGAAGGAATGGATTTTAGGCTTCCTCGGGGCAAGAGCGGCTCAGCAGGGTGACTGAATGCGCTTTTCTCATAAACTGGGTTCTCCCTCGGCCCTGCTTCCCCAGTCCTCTTTTTCTTCCCTTCCAACAGGACGTTTGTGACAAGAAGAGGCATCATTCTGGAGAGAGAGTGGTTGGGAGAAGCAGTGTGGACATCTCGCTAATGTTCTAGAATATTCTGGGAACGGAATATTCTGCGGAACAGTTCTTCCACGTTGGGCCACTCACACTACGGTTTACGAAAATTCGGTGCTTCCTGAAGTGGGGCGACTTGGTAGCTCGGCTTCATGTCTCGTGGAAACTGAGGGAGGCCGAATGAAAGAAAATGAGACTGTCACCCAGCAGCCTCTAACTTTTCCCGCTTTGCGAACTATGGACGGAGAAGAATTCTGCCAAAGGGAGAACTTGATCTGTCTCTGTAATTTATATGTATTTATATATTTAAAATGTTTCATTTATACGTATGATATATATTTTTTTTCCTTTCCTTTCAGGTAACATTTATTTAGTTTGCTCGCATCAAAACGTGTTTTGTTTGGTTCGGGCAAGGAGATGGCTTTAAAACTCAAAACGGAACGAAAGATGAGCTTTACCAGCACCTAGGTTGTCAGAATTCACTTTTAAAAGCGAGTCAAGAACCGTGAATGGTTCTGCGCAGAGAGGTGGGCAAGATTAAATTCCTGTCTGGCCTCTTGAAAAAGGTTTGAGATTGTTGAAAAGCTTGTGTGTGCCGGGAGGCCCTTACACCGTTTCCGTGCCAAATCGGAACTGGTTTAGTCGGAGTGGTCTCCGGGGATTCAAAATTGGGAAAATGCTGAGGAACCGGTGACCGAGTTTTCTATGAACTTCTAAGAATGCCCTTAGCAACTCTTAGCTCTCTGCTGCACCACCCGTATCATGAGAGCACACGGACGCGTCTGCTCAGACTTTTCCTTGGGTCCCAGGATAGTGGAGGCTCTCCTGCCCCCCCTCGGCCCTCCTGCTACCCTCCCCCTCCCATCCAGGTTTCCTGTACTTTATCAAGGGCGACTTACTTTACTGATCTTACTTAGGTTGCAGGCATTACCTGGGAGAAAACAATAAGTGAGGAAACCGAATGAACTTGCAAAGAAGAGGTGTGGGCTTTGTCTTCCTACTGGATTGATTTTCTGGACCACACAGCATGAATGCAATCAGTTGGTGGGTCTGCATTTTATGCCACTTAAGCTGGGTGAGCGGGTTGTTGTGTACTTTGAAAAGCTACGGGAGTCCGGCCGGCACACGGATAGTTTCGCTGTACGAATCCCCAAGTGTCAGAAGCCCTGAAGGGATTTATTTTCTTCGTTCTCTCCATTTCCCTCTTCATATTCTTTTTTCTTTCTTTCTTTCTAAGGCATCTCTGTTTACTTTGGCAGATGTTTAAGTCTAAGTTAAAGGTGGGTGGAGGCATTCAGGGAAGGAAGTGTGTGGGGGGAAGAAAATGGCAATGCGGTGGGGCCGGCTGCCACCCTGGTTTGCTTTGCTGGAAGACCTGAATAAGCATCAGACCAGTGTTTTGGAAGAAGTTCTTCTGCAGGAATCTCGTTCTGTCTCTCTCGTGCTGATTGTGCGTGGTGGGAGAGGGGGCAGACAGGCCTGAGATCTTCTGGTTCACTCATGAGCACTTCAGAGGTTGCTCCCAGAGCAAACGGTTCCAAAGAATCTCCTACACCAAGGCCAGTGGCCCGGCTGTTTAGGGTTGGAATAAATTCCTTGGTCTGTCTTGTAGTGTCCTCTTTTCTAGTGCTCAGCTTACATGGCAGTTTCTAGAAACTACTGCTCTGTTGCCAACCAATGAAGTGTTAATTATTGAATAATTAAAATCAGTATCTATACTGCATCCAGCTCCTTCCTGCCTCAGGGTCTTTACACATGCTGTCCTAGGCTGTCCCAGGATGTTCTCCCTGCTTGGGACATTCTTACCTGTTACCCCCAGCAAACTTCCATTCATTTTACACGTTTTCTATTCGGGTCTCAGCTTAAAAACGTCGTTAGTGACATCTTCGTTGTCCCCTTGCGGGCTGGGCAAGTACCACGGCTCCATCCCTCACAGATGATGCATCTGTCCCTCGTAGCGTGTATCTTGATGGTAATTTGCTAGCTATTTGGGCAATTATTTGTTTCACATTAAGGCTTCGATGCTGGACTATGAGATCCTGGGAGCAAGACTGTGTCTGGCTCACCACCGTATCCCCAGAGCCCGTCCTGTGATAGATGCTCCATGCTTATTTACAGAATGAATGAACCAGCAGGTGAAGGTTGCTGCTCACTGGTGCTGCTGGAGGAGGGAGGCAGTTGCTACCATTTATCGGAGACCAATAAACTATTAGCTCCAGACAAAACAGCAGCAATAATGATCGTAGTTATTCAGAACAGTTAAAAGTCAGTTTCAGCATATTTCACGGGAAATCTGATTTCAAACAAAGATAACGAGGAGGAGGGTGTGTGGTGGTCGCTGTATTTCTCTGCAGTATGCAGTAATGCTTCTTCCCAATTGCGTTAGGCAATCTTCGTAATTTTCCAAGTTTCTCACCCATTGTCTTGGTGTCCTTTCCCTTCAGTCCTGGTAATATGTGCACGTTTAGTGAATTTGCATGCTGGGAAAGTAGACTCCTACTTTGAAATGCTTTCACTTCACTTTTTTCCTTCAAGCACATATTGGGTCTTGATTACGGAAGTCACAAGTTGCCAGCAGGTGACATCGGGTAAAATGCTTCACCTCTGTGCCTCAGGTCGCTTAAATGTAGCAGAGCGTTCTTGGGATTAAATGAGATGATACTTGTAGGAAAGCGTTGAGCACAGTGCCTGGCATACAGTGAGTTTTTGATTGATGTTAGTGATTATCACTAACAATGTTAGTGACTGTCATTATTTTTCTATGTCAGGAACCATGTGACACAGGTCGTCCGAACTTAAAAAGAGGTGATTTTCTCTCTCGTGAGTTCATGGCTTGTGAATAACTGGCACAGACATGCTTGAGAGTGTATTTCCCTTTCTACAACCGGCCAAGTTGACAAAATGGCCGTCAATGAGAGTTTCTCCCTGCACTCACTGGGCGTGATGGCCCACAGCTCTTCAAGTGTTCTGGCAAAGCTGAAGGATGTTAATGGTGCCCCACTTCCGGGGGCATTCCCACACCCTGCACCCTCCAGGCCACCCCCACCCCCACCCCCCGCCACGCAATGGGCTAGTGTCACGTGGAGTCCACAGAGTCCTCTACTCCATACCCCCGGGGCATTTGAAGGGCAGGGCATGGTGGTAGTGTGTTGGCCATCGGCTGTCGTGCTTGGATTATATTGAGCCTGGGTGCTGCTGGATACGTGGTTGAAGGTTCAGAGAAAATTGTTCACAATCTGTGAAGCATGTGAATTATATTCCTGTGACATTTAAAAAATTCTTGGCAGAGGGAGAAGTGTTGAGTGAAAGGTAATAATCCACTGTTACCTTCCCCTTTATTTGACTGCTGTAATAGCTGTTGGAAAGGCCTTTGAGAAATCTGTTGAATGAGACTCGTCATTGTGCTTCCCATTCGTTAGATAAGCCTCCTTATTCTTCGTACCGTTTCCCACTGGTGGTGTGCAATTAAAAATACCTTTTACATCGACATGCCATTGATGTTCAGTCCCCAAGAGATTCACTTCTTAACACAATGGGTTCTAAGTGGAATTGAGGACAAGCTTTGGCCATTACTTTTATAGGTGAAAATGTTTCACAAGTGACTGCTGTTTCTTTAAAAATGCTATCTCAGCCCTGTGGGAAACTGGTGTTTGTTTTTGGCAAAGTTTGGATGATAATATAGAAGTCTCCAGTCCTATTTCCTGGAGATTTTCGCCCGGATGTAAGAGAAAAGAAAATTCCAAAGCTGCGTAACTTAGCACCATGAGTGCATTTGCGTATAATTTCTAATTTTTCTGAAACAATGTTTACAATACAGTTTGGCAGTTGTTCTTTTGTTTTCTTTTAAGATTTTATTTTTAAGTTATCGCTATACCTAATGTGGGGCTAGAACTCACAATCCTGAGATCAAGAGCCACATACTCCACCTACTGACCAACCAGGCCCCCTAATTTTTCTTCCTTGTTGATTTCTCATTCGTAGCTTCACACTGACTGTATTTGTGAATATAGTTAATACGGACAATTTACTCTGTACTGAGTATTGCTCTAAGAGCTTTACATGGATTAGCTTTATGTATGCCTTACAACAATCTTGGGATAGAGTAGCAGTATTGTGCTTCTCTAGAGGGAAGGAAACAGAAGCAGAAAAGAACTAAAAGAAGTCAGCTAAGGTGAGCTAGTAAGTAGGGGAGCTGGGATTTGAACCCAAGCAGTCTGGCCAGGGTGATGCTCCATTGCCATTTAAGTCTTAGTCTGTGCAAAGCGAACCACGGGGAGGGCCTATATAGCTCAAACCCAATGACCGTGGAAGTTATGGAAGAAACTTGCAAGGCAACCCGTAGCCTCTGGGTCTCGATGCTGGAGAACAATGTGCACGTGGGCCCTTCACTGGAGGACATTCATTACTTTCCTTTTTAAAGTATGGAACCCCTAAGGATCAATTCAATCTTTATGACCAAAAGGTTGTTTACAGAATAAAATAATAAGAAAACTTTCTTTTCAGTGGTGATTCCATTGAAGAAAATTATCCCTTGGTTGTATTTAAAACATACAGTCTCTTTTTGGGCTTACAGATATGGACCCTATAAATAACACCAGACAGTTGCATGCTTCTTTCTCCTTTGTTCTGCTTGGCATTATTTTAAAATATGATGTGTCTGAAACTTTGTTTTCAATATGAAATACTGCCTCTAAGAGGACACATAAGAATAAAGGCGATTTCTGTGATGAGTCCACTCAGGCTGAGCCTGGAATTAGCCAGTTCTATCATTCGTCTTTCCCTGTTTGTTTGCCTTCTCATGTTTGTTTTAATGAATTCAATTTTGTATACTCCTCTTTGGTCCAGTGGGATCGAGTGTGAGACATAGACTGAGTTTATTGACTTCAACATCTGTTTTCAGAAATCTCAGCACTTCTCACCTTAAGTTGGAAGCTGCTGAGTTCTACCCCAAGAACGAGGTACACTTTGAGCAGTTAGGGTGAAGAGTTTACCAGGCCCTCTTAAACGTTCATACCTTTTATGCCTTCCTGAACAGAGCTCTGGGGATGGAGCAATGTGGTCTCGGCTATTAAAGATAGTGGCCAGGAACACCTGGTCACAATAAATATAGGCTCCTTCTTTCAGCCTTCGCTGTGGTCTTAAAATGAATCTACAAATTTTAAAATTTGTCATTTCCAGGATTATGATAATCCTAGGTAATGAGACATTTTCACAAGTCCCACATTGTAAATCTGATGCTTGCCTATTTAGAAGGCCATATCCAAAGGAGATGGAATTTTGTTAATTGTAGTTTCCTGGATTTGGCTCGTACCAACACCAGATAGACTTAAAAATCAAGAATATTCACAAGATATCTAATTATAAAATCATTAAAGCAAACGAATTCATTGAGTGCTATTTTAAGAAATTGTCCACCACACTGAAAGTAGTTGAGCAAATTCCTGTAGCGTAGAAATAAATTTGGGCAAAGCCTAAATATTTGCGGGCTTCAGTGAGTCTAAAATCTTTTTTCAAATAATAACATTTATTGGTATGTTTCTAATTATAAAAGTTATTCATGCTTATTTTAGAAAACTTGAAGGGAAAAAAGAAGAAAACAAAACCATCTTCAATCTCACTCATGCCTGAAATCTTGACATCCAAGAAAAAAACAATTGTATATTCCACTGAGGATCCTTTTTCAAAGCAACTATATTTTGATTTTAATATGCACTTGAATTTAAAATACAAACAAGAAGATATCTGGTAACAGCACCAATTACAATGGCTCTGTACCCTGTTTTCTAATGGTAGGGCACCCCAATTTAAGATACACTTTTCCTCACTCTTTTTCTTAGTTACTTCATTCAATGATGAAAGTAACATTTAATTATGGGAAATTTGGAGGACATAAAACAAAAATCACTCTCAATTAGCCCTACTTCTTCTCTAGATATGCACTGATATTGATATATTTTCACTCAGTCCTAAAGCTTTTCTTTCTCAGCTCAGCAGGTGCTTTCTTAGGGATGGATTGGCATAGGTATGCTTAGAAAGGCAGGCAAATTTGACAATGTCAGGCCATGAACCAGGGTCAAGAACTGTGTAAGGGAGGAGTTTCCGATAACTGTGCTCTCTGGGTAGAAATTTGTGGGTCGAGTGTCTAGGAAGGGAAATGAAAATGATCTGTTCCATAAAAGCAAATTCAAATGTATTGGGTGCCGAATGATCTGTCAATCCACAGCTCAGATTTGCTAACAGCGACTCTTGATAGGGAAAAGTGGCGCCAGGTCCTTATTCCAACGTGTGCTCCACCACGATGTGGTTATTTCCCTATCAACTTGGGAGAATAACCAACCCAGCAAATAGAATTGAGCACGTAGTAGGTCCTGGATAAATGCTTATTGAGCACAACTGAAGAGATAAAACTTACCGTCTGGAATGCAACCTCACTTAAGAATACCAAATTGTTTTTGTGAACGACCTATACCTGAACTTAGTAAGAGGATGTATCTTGTAAGTGAATGTGGACATAACTTAATATGCACTGAGTGGGGTGGCGATAACTGTTGAAAAAGAGGACATATGAAGACTGGGAAGAATTATTCATTCAACAAACCATTATTCTTATCTCAGTAAATATCTGTAAATATATATCTCTAAGTGCATAGGTACAAATAAAATTTTCTACAAAAATGTCATGGGCTGTGGTGCCGATGGTCCTATTTTTAGAAAAAAATAAGAGGAGCGGAAAATGTGAAAAATAGACAATGTCAGAGACCAAGAAATATGCACAAGAAATAGAAAAACAGCGGCGCCTGGGTGGTTCAGTGGGTTAAGCATCTGACTTCGGCTCAGGTCACGATCTCGTGGTTTGTGGATTCAAGCCCTGTGTCAGGCTCTGTGCTGACAGCTCAGAGCCTGGAGCCTGCTTAAGATTCTTTGTCTTCCTTCTCTCTCTGCCCCTCCCTTGCTTGTGCTCTGTCTCTCTCTGTCCCTCAAGAGTAAATAAATGTTAAAACCAAAAAAGAAATCGAAAACCATAATGAGAAAAATGTTACATTTGTACATTAGCAGGAATCTTATTTTTGCTTTCACGAATTTTACAGTTGCATTGATTTGACACAACCAATTTCATTAGCATCTCATTTTGGCTTAGGACTTGAAACGATATGCAAATAACCTATCTAAAATAAGGGCCAGTAACCCACATGTTTGGAGAATTTTTTTTTTTTATTCCTTGGAAAATTCCTTTAGTGTTTGGAAAGTGTCAGTTGTGGATACTGTCTACTCAGCAGAGAAAAAAGAATCAGTGAACGTTCCTCTGCTTTCACAGATGCTCATCACAATCTCTGAGGTTCCGAGACTCAGAGGGTCCGTATTTCTGGAAGGGTGGCCCATACACCACCTCTGGCAGAATCACCTAGGGGATGATTAACATGCGGATTCCTGGGTCCCAATCCCGATCTCGTGGAAGAGAATATTTACGTACGGGGCCCCAGAAATCCAGGTGACATTTATGTACACCAGAGTTTGGAAACCTGGTGTAGGGTAAATGGTTGGAGGTTTTTGTTTCAAGATGTAGGTCAGCCAAGAAGAGAAGGGATGAACTTCATCGGTTCTCTCACCAATAGGGGTCACTCACTCTTTAGTCTTAAACTTGGTTCTAAGTGGCTAAGAGACAGTTAACAAAATCCACATGGGTAGGGTGAACTGGTATTCGACAGAGGAGAAAACTAGAGGTCTCTTCTCCAATGGAGAAATCAATTTTTTGGGCATCATAGTAATGATAGTAATGATAAATGCCATCTTTTGATTACTTCTTTCTGGTTCAGCACTTTTCACGTGCAGCTGTAAGTGCTCCCATTCGATCGGTCCCAGTAACTTCATGAGATTGACACATCTTTGTTTTGTTGATGAGGTCTCTGAGGCTCAGAGGTTACATTTCCTGGACTGAGCCTTCTTTCTAGTAAGTTATGGAGATTTCTGATTCAGAAACTGGGGCTTAGCCTCCCAAACCACAGTATTTCCACAACTTTCATGAGCCTCAGCTTTGAGGGCAACTCCCACAGAAAGCTTTAATGGAAGCAGTTTCCCCCTCTTTTATGCCTTCCTTGGATCCAGCTTGAGCAGTTGGGGTCACACGTGCCATGTTGGGACCCAGTAGCCCTGTCAAAAGCTACAAGCAGAGAGAACTCAACACAATTATCATTCCCTATTGCTTTCCAGATTCGGAGGTTTGCTATTCTTGCTCAAATCATGACATGGAGTGAGATCTAAATGCCCACCGTGGGTCAAGATACATTGCTAAGTTAAAAATTTGTAGGGGCGCCTGGGTGGTTCAGTCAGTTAAGCGTCCGACTTCGGCTCCGGTCATGATCTTGATGCTCGTGGGTTTGAGCCTCACGTTGGGCTCTGTGCTGACAGTTCAGAGCCTGGAGTCGGCTTCGGATTCTGTGTCTCCCTCTCTCTCTGCCCCACCCCTGCTCATGCTCTGTCTCTGGCTCTCTCCGAATAAATAAATAAATATTAAAAAAAAAAAAAAAAAACTTTGTTAAGAGTGCTAAGAATTTTCTGCTTCTTGATCTGGGCACTTGTTCAATGATTAAATCCAACCGGTGAAAATTCAGCAAACTGTACACTCATGAACTACGCCCTTTCCTATTTGTACATTACACATCGTTAACAAAAAATAAAGCTGTAGTCTTACTTTGAATTATGTAACTTACCTGCTGAAACTCACCTCCTCTCTGCCATCTTCCCTTGGTCCCTACTCCCCCTTTCACTTCCAAGTCAACACACAGTTTCTGGTGAGAAAATGGTAAGGCAATTGCTCCGACAACTGCATGTAGAATTATTTGTCAGCCCAAAGATTCAGAGTAGGAGTTAACCCTGTGGAGGAAATGGTCTGTTTCCTTGTTGAATCCTTTTCATCTCTCGGTTGCAGTAATCTTAAAAGTTTAGCACATTTCCCTATTATGTTAACACACTGTGTACTGATCAGGCAGACCCAAAGCATCTTGAATGTGCTTTAAAATTTTTGCTTAAGTAACCTCACAAGACTCCCACATTCTTCACTTCTGCCTGTATTGAGAATCAGCAGTTACTTTTAAGTTTTAATAAGTTTCATATGTCTTGTAGTGAAACTGTGTTTGGTTAATGCCAGCCTTTAATTAGTAGCCTCTGGATTGGTGTATACCAGACACGGGGATGTTATTAGCGTGAACTGAAAGCTATGTGTGTTACTCTATAACAGATCAAAACAAACCTTGTGTGCTCTGACAGCATTAAACCCCACTGACGCCTGACCAGGATATGGTTTTCAGTTGTAAAAGAAAATTGTAATTCACAAGTCCTTGCCAGATGTCGTACCCCAATACCTTAGCTTCATTACATCTACCCAGAGTAGGTGGTCATAGGAGGTTCAGCCAAAGGGACTTGGGTTTTTAATCATTTAAAAGTTAGATTTAGTCAAAATAGTTAAATAGGCATATTGGTGCATCTTGGGGTTTTTATTTTTGAGCTTTTTAGTTTTAAAAAAACATTTGGGATGTAAATAATACTTTCCAACTTAGGGGGCAGCTCCTAAACCCTCACATATAACAGAAGGCCTGGCTCTTGACAATGTTAAATCAAGAAGAAAACTTCCCTCTGTGAAATGTAAATGAAGCAAAACAAGACAAACAAACAAGCAAAAAAACGCTATTTTAAGATAAAATAACTGGAAATGAGCACACCGGGATGAAAACACAGATTTAGGAGCTGGTGTCTGTTTTAAGGAGGAAACAAATGAGTTCTAAGATATTCCTTATCACAAAGCCTTCTAGCACTGTGGATGTCACCAAGGGCAAAACCACACAAAAAAAACTTTCAGTAGGTTGACCGAGAAAAAGAAAAAAAGAGCCAGTGTATTTTTGAAAACTAGTTTGATTGGCAGTGGCCTCTGAAGTGTTGAAAGGTATTAGATAAAGTTCCAACGCTAATGCAAGGGTGTATTTACAAGTGACTCACGTGGTGATGCCAGGACAGAGATTTTTCTCATGTCACAGTCCAACACAGGACTCTGAACTCCTGGACTTCTGGGCAATTTGCACACTCTTTTCCTAACCATTGTGTTATATGACTTTAGCAAAATACACATTTTGTAACTTACATTTCTCATATCCTTTTTTAAACTGTTAGATTTGTGAGTGTTTTCTTTGGGTAGATAATTGGTCTTATTCTAACTTGTTTCAATATAACTTCAATATAATTTCACAGTAATATCTAATGCAGATGGTAGGGTAGAGCAGTAGCTTTCACCTTACAAGCAAATCATATTTTATCTGGCTGTAACTATAAAAAATTATTCTTGAGGGAATGTTGCAGCAAGATTTTTTTTCCAAATGAGATTTTACTGTGGTAAAGGTCACTGCTAAGTTCCAATGGTTTAAAAAGTAAATTATTTTATATATATATATATATATACACATATATACATATATATATGTATGTATATGTATATATGTACATACATATATGTATGTATATGTATATATGCATATATATAAAAAATTATATATATACATATATAAATGTAATATATATAGGAAAAAATTATATATATACATATATATACATATATAAATGTATATATATGTGTGTATATATATATATAATTTTTTTTCCTATAAAGGAATAACTATAGAAAGTAACTCCAAGGTATTCTGGTTATATACATAATTTGACACTAAGTTCCCTGTTGACTAATTTGAAAGATACCATTATGTTTCTTTGCTTTTAGAAGCCCCTGATTGCCTATCATTGACGAAGGAGCAACATTTTAAAACGTGGTAGAAGGAAGTTCTTTTAAAGAAATCCCCCTCTCTCTTTTCACACATCTTGAACTTGTGAGGGACCAAATAATCACATTTTTGAGAAAGAGTGTTTTCTTTCATCAACACCAGGAGCAAAAGATTTTTTTTTTTTTTTTTAAGCTGGCTTTTAGGATCTCCAGTGCTAATTTGTGTGTGTGAACTAAGCAATAAAACCACACAGGCAAACCTGAACTAGGCTCTGAGGTTGGAGAATAAATTTGAACCTTCTTTGGAATTTTTCCTTTTTGGCTTGTTTTCCTCTCCAGATACAAACCACAGAAGCGGAATCTGTTGCTCTTCATGCTGTGTATAAATTGTTGTTGGCACCGGCTTTTTGAATGATATTATCCTCTAAGCATCCTTCGGAGGGCTAAAGTTTTACTCTTTTCTCTCCATTTTCAATGTAAAAGTTTCAAGAACCAACAAGAGACAAAGGTATTTTAAATCATCATCTCTTCAGAATTTTCATGAACAATTCATTTTGGAAAAATTTTCCCTTTTTTCATGTTAAAACAGGTAGATAGTGAGTTAGTTCTCTCTCTCTCTTTCTCTCTTTTGCCTACAGTGAAAAGGACTTAAAATCATTGTCTATGATTAAAAATTTTTTTAATTGTTTATTTTTTTAAATGTTTATTTAAATGTTTATTTAAAATGTTAGTAAATGTTAAATAAAATGTTTATTTTTTAAATGTTTATTTTTGAGAGAGAGAGCGTGTGAGAGAGTGCGCACGGACACACACACATTAGTGGGGAAGGGGCAGACAGAGAGGGAGACAGAGAATCCAAAGCAACTCCATGTGCAAAGCGCTATGTGGGGCTTGAACCCACGAACTGTGAGATCATGACCTGATCCAAAGTCGGCCGCTCAACCAACTGAGCCACCCAGGGGCCCCTTTATTGTTTATTTTTTGATGAGAGAGAGAGAGAGAGAGAGAGAGAAAATGCAAACAGGGGAGGGGCAGAGAGAGAGGGAGACGTAGAATCCAAAGCAGGCTCCAGGCTCTGAGCTGTCAGCATAGAGTCCGATGTGGGGTTTGAACTCACAAACCGGAAGATCATGACCTGAGGCGAAGTCAGATGTTCAACCGCCTGAGTCATCCAGGTGCCTCTTATTGTCTATAATTGTAATAGGTCTCCATCTTTGAAAGGTTATTAAACAATCTAAGAAAAAGTAAAATATTTTATAATTAGTAAAATCTTATTTCAAAAGGATTGAAAAATACCTGATTCTCGACCTTTATTATTAGGATTGTTTGAAGTTTTAATTGCCACTAAGTTTTTGTAAAAAAATAAAAATTGATGTGTTGTATTTTGAATTATCATTTTATTCATACAAAAAGATATAAGAATCCCTCCTAATTTGTTGAGTGTGTGTTATATATGTGTAGAACAAACTTTCTATTACTTCACTTTCTACCTATTTGGAATAAAAATGGCAATAATAATTATAGCAGAGGGTTTAAAGTGGAAAGACCTGTTTTCAGTCTTCATTCTGCCTCATGACTTTAGGTAAGTTCTTTAATTTCTTTGAGCCTCATGTACTCAGCTCTAAAAAGGAGGAATTAATAATACCAACCTCAAAGATTATTGTTAGAGAATATTACCATAGATAAGTATCTCTATAAGTTGCTCTCCTAAGACAATGGTGGTAAGCAAATTGCCTAAAGCGATGAAGAGATAGTGGTTAAGAGACAAATCTTTGGAATTAGTTTCAGAGTTCAAAACCTAGCTCTGTGTGTTATTATTAGCTTTGACAAACTTTGACCAATGTCTTTATCTTTCTGATTCAGATTCCTCACCTATAAAAAAGGGGATAACAAACTTACCTCAAGGGGTCACCAACAGGATTAAACGAGGTAATATATACATTGAGTGCTTAGCATAGTCTCTTGTACTTAGTAATCACTCAATTGCAGAGTAATGTAATATTATTACGTTTTTGTCTCTGTCAATGGTAATCACTGTCGGTTCTTCTTGGGTAATCATAAATGACTTCTTTTAAAGATGGCATGTCAAGCATTTATATCTGAAAGCATCTACACAAATGAAGTAACTCAGTTGAGTGGATATACATAACCTTCGCCAATACAGAATTTTAAAAGCGTACTTCGTATTACTAGCAAATGCTCGGTCTTTCGAAAATATTTTCATAGGACAGTTATCAATCAAGGCCTATCTACATAAGCTTCCAATTATTATGTCACCGTGAAACTTCAAACAAAGATACCTGTAACTGTTCTTTGTTCAAGGACTTGAGCTTAAGATGCTTTGGCCACAACATAATTATCTTTCTGCAGTGTTTTCCCTTGCTATTGATGTCAAAACCCAATGCTTGCTGTAGGGACTTCTCTTAGGACTCAAGAAATTCAGCAGGAGTCCAGCTGTCCGTCCACTTCAGAGACCAGCTAAAAATGTTGTTCGCTGAAAAACACTGTGAAAGAACATTTTGACAGTCATGTTAATTCTCCGCACACACGCGCACGCACGCGGCACACCCACACACAATCTCGATGTTCTGGGGAATAGATCGAACTGGAAAACAGTCCCCGAATCATTCCCCGAATCTAATCGCCCTCGTCTGTTTTCTTTTGTCGCCACAAGAAGTAACAGTAGCTGAGAATAGACTTCACTGCAACCAATTGTGTGCACTGTCAACAGTGAGATCGCCCAAGGGTAAACAACAGAAGGAAGAGGTCTTGGAGACGCGGCTCATGCTATGCCTCGGAATTTTCACTATAGGATACAGTTGGAGGGAGCTCTTGCATGAGCCTGACAAAGACGAGGACAGCACCACCCAAGGCCCATTGCAGCTTCTCCGGGATGCTCACTGGTGGAGCTCGAGGTCTTTTTTCACGTGCTTGAGAAGTCAGATTTGGACCCTACCTTTGTGCGACAAAAGAAGGGGAGCTGGGAGAGCAGTTAGGGGTGCCTCGGAGACGGCGGGTGCGGGGGGTGGGGGAGCAGACGCTGGCGGCAGATTTCATCAGCGGAAGCGGTCTGGTGTCTGACTCAGCTCGCCGTGCAAAGCCCCCTGCCGACGCCGCCCCACCTCTCAACCTTCCCAGGAGGTGTTCTTTTGATCGGGAGACCCCCAGAGACTCCCAAATCATGCCATTTTGCCTTTGCACATGCTTCTCCTTTGGCCTGGAAAAGTCTTCATCCTCCTCTTGGGGGACCTGCTGTTTCAGAATTGCTCGAACATCACTTCCTCCATAAAGCAAGCCTGCCTCCGCTCGCCCCCCGCCCCCCTGCACCGCACGTGGTATGGGCCGCTCTCTGCTCGCTGCTCCTCGTACATCGCAGCTAAGTCAACCCGCCCTCACCTTACTGGACTGCAGTCACCGCTTTATGTCTCTCTCCCACTGTACCCCTGAGTCAGGCTCCTGTTGGATTCCTTTCTGCTCAGCGCACAGCGCAGCACCTGGCAGGAGGGAGTCCCCCTCCTCCGTTTAACCTGAAATAAGGGAATGTAAACGTGACTGAAGCGACCTTTGTTTGCATTTTAGTTCCGTGATTGCTTTTACAAGGGAGCTTAAATGCGATGACCTCTTAGGAAGTTTTTCATCCTGAATATTGATTGGGAGGTGAATAAATTAATTTTCAGGTGTGAAGAACTGATTATAGTGGTATCACTGGGTGCTTTTCGGAAGAAAAAAAGTTTTCCAGGCTTCACCAAGTTAAAGAAATGGGGGATTCAGCCAAATTTAGAATAACATACGTAAAATTCCAGGTTTCATCAGAACCTAGCGTATTGCGTTTTGTTGCCTTGCCTACATTTTAAATTCCTTAGGGGAGGAGGGAATGTTTTGATTCTGTTTCCCAACAAGTAAGCACAATGCTTGCTAGGTAGTTAATGCTCAGTAAATGCCTAGTTGACACGACCCACACGCGCAGTCCACATCTTGAAAACCAGTGGAAAGCCCGGTACGGTGTTTGGTTAAGACACATGTAAAAAAGACATCAGCTTTTCACTGAATGCCCTAAGATACATAGTTAATTCATGAATACTAGAATAGGTGGTGTAATCCGTGCATGACTTGGGGTCCTCCCAAATCCCTGGTCGCCCAGTGACTACAACGAAAGAAACGCAGCCTCAAGGGCGTTTTTCCAATGTGGAGCTTACTTACATTTATGTGTATTGTGTATTTTAGAAATTCTGTATCCGCTACTGTACCCAAAAGCTGGCGTGATGTGAATGTGCCTCTAGTTGCACGAAAGATTCCAGCCGTGAGAACTTCCCCGGACAACCTGTTTTCTCTATTTGCGTGAGGGAGAGAGAGCAAATACAAGAATTTCTCCCGTGCGGTACTGACTTCCTTTGAGGCCCCAGAGAAGCCATTTGAACACTCTTCCTTAGTTCCTCCAGCTGTAAAATGGAACTAATAGTGACTAATAATGTATTTCACAAGGTTTAACTGTGCGCATGAAGTAGTCAGTGTCTCGCGGTGATACACCCTGAGTATGAAATATTTCTAGGATGTGAAATTCTGGTGACCCTGTTTTTTTCCTGCCTGAACATTAATGTTTTCGATCGCCTTGGTTTTGCAAATCCCCGAAGTTCATTTAAATACCCAAATCCGGGGCGCCTGGGTGGCTTGGTCGGTTAAGCGTCGGACTTCGGCTCAGGTCATGATCTCGCGGTCCGTGAGTTCGAGCCCCGCATCGGGCTCTGTGCTGACAGCTCAGAGCCTGGAGCCTGTTTCAGATTCTGTGTCTCCCTCTCTCTGACCCTCCCCCGTTCATGCTCTGTCTCACTCTGTCTCAAAAATAAATAAAGGTTAAAAAAATTTTTTTTTTAAATACCCAAATCCAGTAACTTGCAAGAGACAGGGTGTAGTTCTATATTAAGAACTCCATTTCGGGGCAGAGGCCTTTCTAGAGAACAACGGCACTTACCATTGAGGTAAACAATGTGAATTCCTCGCCCGGCTGTATTGCAAGCGTGGGCAGGTCCCTAAATGTATTGGCTCCTCTGCTTTCTTTCAGGTCCTAAAGCAAAGCATCTGGGCCCCCACTCACAGGATTGCGAGAGGAAAGGGGTGACACACGGGCGAGGTGTTTTCAGCTCTGTGGTACAGGTGCCAGAGAGCACTATTTCACAGATGCAAACCCTGAGTCTCCAGAGAAGCAAACAGGCTTGCCTTACATCATGTGACAAGTGTCGGCAGGAATAATACTCCATGCATGCCCTGGATCTCAACCGGGCATTTTGGCCTTATCGCTCTCTGAGGAATCAAGCGCCTACAGAGGGAGGGTTTTCTCTCCGAGAAACCATCCTTCCCACTTTGACGGGAGTCGACTTTCTTTCACCTGTTAAGCTAGTTTTAGCCTCCTGCTAAAAACGAAGCACATTTCTTTTGCCGGTCGTCTCTCTTCCGCCGCAGGAGAGGAGAGGAGGCGAGGCTGCTAGAGCTGGAGGCTGAGGAAAAGAGCCTCGTTAGAACATCCCGTTGAAGACTTACTGGCTGCAGACAACACTGTTACGTGGCTTGTAGAAATCACATAAAGTCTGGAGAGGAGGCCAGAAAGTCAAAGAAATGCCGTTAAGTCTCTAGTCCTGTAACGATGCAGAATAAGTAAAGGGAAAATGTAGGGTGTAAATTGAGTTGTAATTCCAACTAAGTCAATGCAGTCAGTTGTGATGGCCAAACAACAGAGGCATAAGGGCTTAAGGACCCCAAATGTTACAGACTCTGGCTGCGACCCAAACACCCTTGCAGCTGAAATAAAAGAGTCCTGTATTCTTGCAGAGACAAAGCTTTAAAGACAAAGCAGCAGACCCTCTTGACTAAAAGGGTTTGCAATGGATATATTGCTAGGAATCTTACACCCGCTCGGCAGAGACTGGGCAGGCTGGGGAAGCAAACAGGTTTTGTAGAACGACGGGTTTTGTGTAATGCCTACCGTGTTCTTGGCACGCAGTGGCCTCATTGTTATTCCTGTGCGTGTTGGTTTGTAGAACAACAGTATACGGACACAGGACTCCCTGGGTGGGGAAGAAAGGGACCTAGCATGATTTCTTCAAGGCGTCTCTGCGAGTTCTGTTTCTTTGGGTCTGGGCTGAAAAGCGAAGGAGAGAAAGACGAAAAAGAACAGCTGGCCTTTCCGATTGCCTTTAATCCCCCAGGCCCCGTGCCAAGTATACGTACCGTATCTCATTTAACTAACACGCTAAATCCTTGAGGTTTGTAACCTACGTCTGGTAAGTAAAGAGGACCAGGGCCGGTCTAGGTGAGCGATGGTGTAGTCCTTAGAAGCTGGGGCTCTGGAGGCAGACCAGCTGGATTTGAGCCCCAGGTCCTCCACTTCCGAGCTGCGTGACTTTGGACAAGTGAGTTCACCGCTGTCTCGTTTACAAAGTGGTGTGAGAATAGTGCCCCCCACCACTGTGATGATTCGCCAAGTTAATAGACACAAGGCTTTAAGAAGAGTACCTGGCGTGTGATAAGTACTCGACCAATGTGACTCATTCTTATTACTGCCCAAGCTCATAAGCCCCCCCTATAACCGGGGTCGTGGCAGAGCCACACCCAGAACTCAGGGCTTTCTGAAGCTTGAGGTGACTTTTCCCCTAACTCTATCACTCCACCGCCTACGTGGAGTGCTTCTTGCAAACAAGAGAAAAGAGAGATGGTTTTCCTGGTGTTCCTTGTGAACTCAGAACAAATAGCTTCAGGGGGGGAGAAAAATCATCAATTCTATTCCGTGTTTAAAAGGCACGGGTGTTTAGATGTTGAAAGGGCACTGTCTGATGTGATTTCCTTGACATAACCCTTTGGACTTGGCTTCAGTTTTGACGAAACACACAGGAAAGCTCTCATCATCGGCTTGGACACTTACCGCTCCCCTCAGAGCCTTGCAAAGCTGTCTGCACAGGGAGGGGAGGACGGATTGCATTCTCTTATGCTAGCAGCTGGCGGTCCTGCTCTAGTGGCCGCAAAGTCCAAGGCTTTCTCTGCAGGGTCTAGTTAGATCTCAAGTAGGATCTGGAGGTCTTGACTGTGACCAAATGAGGTGTACAACTCATGCTACCAGTTTAGAAGAAGACAGCAGGGGTTAGGTTTTTTTTTTTTAAATTTTTTTTTAAATGTTTATTTATTTTTGAGACAGAGAGGGACAAAGTGCAAATGGGGGAGGGGCAGAGAGAGAGGGAGACACAGAATCGGAAACAGGCTCCAGGCTCTGAGCGGTCAGCACAGAGCCCTACGCGGGGCTCGAACCCACGGACCGTGAGATCACGACCTGAGCCGAAGTTGGATGCTTAACCGACCGAGCCACCCAGGCGCCCCAAGGTTTTTTTATTTTAATAATGATTTTAACTTTTCAAAACTTAGAACTAGACGAAGATGTCCACATGACTGTATTCAGAGGGTTTGCATGTCATAATCTGGAAATTTTGAATCAGTTTGGTCCTGCTGGCAGGCCTTTCTGATTCTCCAATAGGTGAGAAACAGCGCGGTGGCAGACCGACTGTTCAAATGGTGCAGGACAGCAGAGACCTGTCAGCAGCCGATGGGGACATCTTCCCCGGGGTCTACGGCGTCACTGTGTTCTACTGTAGGTGGCCATCGCTTTGCCACCGACTCCATACATTAGAGTCCCAGCAAAGATCTACCCCCTTGTTGGGTGGGACACCAGGATTCAAAGATTTGAGTTATGTATTGAAGGCATTGCTGCCTCCGTGGAGCCCAGGAACTTGGCCTTTGCCAGCAGACCCAGCACTAAGAGATGCTGCAGCAGTCTCTGGGGGTATAGAGACCCCTTTGCCCACCTGCCCCCCTGGCTGCGAGTATTTACTGGAACGCACCAAGGGCTGAGCGCTGTTTTCACTTCAGAAGGAACGAGCCCACCTCCGGCTGTCCCGGGGAACCCTTGTTGAAGAATTGCAGCGGCTCTAGCTCAGGGTAGGCTCGCCTCTGTTCTTGGACGGATGCGTTCATCTGCAGATTGAGCATGTGCTAGCCAACACCCAGAATCCTTTAGTCTGAACTCGGCTCAACGGAGAAATATCCCTTCTACAATACTGACACTGAATATGCCCTCGGGTAGAGCACTCACCACTTTCAGGGTTCGATACAACAGATAGTGTTCACACTGGGTCAGAAAGTCTTCAGCAAAAGATGTTAGAGATGTCAGGTTGATCCGCTCTTAATTCTGGGCAAATAGCCCCCTTGGTGTGGTGTTGGGTCTGGCTTCTCTTTCTGCTGGTCCTGTTATCTCCTCCACCTTGGAGCTGGGAGTATGTGTGGAATGATAGGTTAATTTTCGTGTTTTGTAGGAACGGCGATCAAAGAGTTTTGCTTGATCGTTCGAGAGAAATCGCAACTCGGCCTTAAGGGAAACAATGGAGACACCTCTGCTTTTTTCTTATGCACACTGGCCTCACTGCCAATCTTGCTGGGGAAGGGGTGGATATCTATGGTTGGAGGTGACTAGGAAAGCAACTTCTCCTCTCATCTCTTTTTTCCAAGAAGGGTGACGAGTCACTTCATATGGGGGGCAAAATGCCTATCTGTCCCCTGGACAAGTTCACCAAAGCCTGTTCCCTGCTGGAGAATCGGGACTTGTCCCAGGTGAAACTGTCTGTAAAACATGTTGCTTCCTATCAGAGACCTCCATAAAGGGACACACTTGAGCTCAGGGACTTCTTACCTCCCCAGACCTTTGAAGAACTCATCTCTGAGTTAGATGTTGCTGATTCCCGTACCGAAAGGAAATGTTTTGAACTTGTTTTGCTTATCAAGGGGTGATACATCACGCAGCCCCTTTAGCCGTGGAAACAATGCGGTTAGTCACAGTTTTGCTTCGTTCCAGGTTTTTCACGTTAACGTGGTCTGCGTAGTAAAAGCCTTGCCAGTGAAGGGAGAGCCAGATTTGTGGCACGGCCCATAACACACGTACATTACTGAGACCACACACAGATTAAAAAGATAAAGGAATGCATTGCTTTTGAGCAATGACCCGCGTGCCAAAAATGAAGTTTCACCCACAATAGACCAGAAGAATGCAAGAGTTTGGTCTCAGGATATCAAGAGTTTCCTTTTCTGTTGTAGTCTACCTTTTAAAAGGATGGCAGGGACAACATTTTACAATTCTTTTGATTATGCTAGTTTCACAGTTTATGGCTGAAAAGGCAGTAAAGACCACCTCCCTTCCACCGGCAACCATTGCAAGGAAGCAGCAAGACAAGTCAGGGTTCAGACCTTTGGCTCTGGAACTCGACTGCCTGGCCCCCTTTCTGGATGACCCACTGTGTAACTTTGGGCCTCAGTTTCCTGTAAAACGGAAATAATCACTGTACTGTTGTGTGAATTAACTGAGGTAATACAGGTAGGGTGCTCAGCTAGACCCCAGTAAGGTTTCGGTTGTCTGCTGTGAGTACAGTAAAATCTTGCCCGAAGTCCAACGATGTGCTCCCAAAATCAAGTTGCATAAAATATGGATCAATTTACTCCAACATTGTTAATATATCTTTGGTCAATCTGTACTGTTGCAAAAAGCACAGAGGAGACAAGGTAGTACAACTGACCATTCACCAAACCAAGAAGGTTGTTCTTCTGAAGACGACCCTTCTTGAATGCATCCTCTTCCAGAAAATGAAAGTTTCTTCTATCCTTCTATCTCTCGGTGCTTTATAGAGCTGGGGTACAGTATAGTATAATCACAATATGTCTGAATTGGTGTAACGGGGCAGGGGAAACATAGAAAGTGTTGCTTATTATTAGCTAGGTGTCTCGGACCTGCTTTTAGCCTTTTTCATCGATGGCTGTTGGTCCTGGAAGCACATTAGAATCACCCAAGGACCTTTAAGGACTTATTGATTCCTGGTCCCAGGACAGAAGCAGCAAAACGTAGTCACCAAGACTTCAGATCCTGTCTCCATCATTTTTAGCCTATAGGACCTTTAACAAGCTATTAGCTTCTCTTTTTCCTCATCTGTGAGATGGGACTGTTGAAAGGATTCAAGATAATGCATTTAAAACTCTGAGCCTATATCTTGGCATGTAGTAAGTGATCAATAAATACTATTTGTTAATAACCTATTTTCTCTAAAAAAATCCCAGGCTGCAGTGTCTTCTACCTCTACTGAGCTCAATTATAGAAATTTTGCCTTCAAATATGGTCTTGGGTAAGAACTGGTGAAGGTCTCTTGTTTTACAAATGAGAAAACTAAAGCACAAAAAATTGC
Organism: Lynx canadensis; assembly: GCF_007474595.2. Taxonomy (NCBI): domain Eukaryota; kingdom Metazoa; phylum Chordata; class Mammalia; order Carnivora; family Felidae; genus Lynx; species Lynx canadensis. Next base: position 90,713,457 of record NC_044309.1, on the reverse strand, counting down.
TCAAGGCTACACAGCCCATTATTAGCGGTGTAAAACTCAAACCAAGTCTCCTCTTTGTCTGTTGCTTTTCTTCTTATTCTACAGTTCTGAATCACATGACCTCTGACGTCCCAAATTCTGGCATTGGACACCAACTCCCGATTCACATTGTCCTGGTCCCTTCTTGCCTTTACTTTATGGTGCAGCAACACCAAATTGTTACTTCCTGATACTCATGATCGCTGTTTCTCACCTAATTCCTTTGGCTCATTTGATCATTCTTGCCCAAAATGCTCTTATTGTCTTCATTTTCCACCGACTACACTAATTCCTGCTTCTGCTCATGAATGATTATTACAGCAATTGCCATCTCACTGTAAACAATAATCCAGTAAAGAAATGGGCAGAAGACATGATAGACACTTTTCCAAAGAAGACATCCACATGGCTGATACATGAAAAGATGCTCAACATCACTCATCATCAGAGAAATACAAATCAAAACCACAATGAGGTACCAGCTCACACCTGTCAGAATGGCTAAGCTTAACAACACAGGAAACAACAGATGTTGGTAAGGATGTGAAGAAAGGGGAACCCTTTTGCACTGTTGGTGGAATGCAAAACGGTGCAGCCACTATGGAGGTTCCTAAAGAAATTGAAAATAGAACTACCCTGTGAACAGCAATTGTACTACTAAGTATTTATCCAAAGGATACAAAAATGCTGATTTGAAGGGGCACATGCAGCCCAATGTTTATAGCAGCACTATCAACAATAGCCAAATCGTGGAAAGAACCCAAATGTTCATCCATTGATGAATGGATAAAGAAGACATGGTATACATACAAAGGAATATTATTCAGCAATCAAAAAGAATGGAATCTTGCCATTTGCAACAATGTGTATGAAACTAGAGTGTATTATGCTAAGCAAAATAAGTCCATCAGAGAAAGACAAATATCATGTGATTTCACTCATATGTGGAATTAAGAAACACGACAGGTGAACATAGGGGAAGGAAAGGAAAAATAAGATAAAAACAGAGAGGGAGGCAAACCATAAGAGACTCTTAAATACAGAGAATAAACTGAGGGTGCTAGAGGGGTGGTGGGTGGGAGGAGTGGCTAAATGGATGATGGGCATTAAGGAGGGCACTGGTTGGGATGGGCACTGGGTGTTATACGTAAGTGATGAATCACTGGGTTCTACTCCTGAAACCATTACTGCATTGTATGTTAACTAACTTGGATTTAAAATAAAAAAATAAAGGAAGACAATAAAATCCAGCACCCAATGAAATAAAATTCGCAATATGTCAAATTCCAAAAGTAATTGCTAGAAATGCCAAGAAGTGTGAAAATGTGATGCATAACAAGAGAAATATTTATCAATACAAACAGATTCAGAAATGATAGAGATAGTAGACAAGGACCTTACGAATACCATTATAAAGCTCATTCTTATGCATGAAGATATAAACGAAAACACACAAATGATGAAAGAAGAATAAAAGATACAAAAGAGACCTAAATGTAACTTGTAGGGATGAAAATTTATGGGCAAAAAAATAGAATGGTTAAGATTACCAGCATATTGTATCATGCAAAAGAAAAGATCATCATGCCTGAAGACACAGTAACAGAAACTATCCAAAATGAAGCATAGAAAAATAAAAAGACTAAAAATAAAACCAGAACAAATGCACACACACAAACAGAGCCTCAGTGAACTCTGGGATTATATTAAGCCATGTAATATACGTGTGATTGGAGTTCTAGAAATGTATTTCAGGGAAATGAAAACACCATTTGAAGAAAGCAATGCCTGAAAATTATCCAAATTTTATGAAAAATATAAACCCACAAAGCCAAGAATCTCAACAAACTACGAATAGAAGTAACATAACGAAAACCACACCAAGACACATCATAATTAAATTTTAAAACCAATGCCAAGCACAAAATTTAAATAGCAGCTGGAGAAAAAAAAACATATTATGTACAGAGGAAGGAAGATAATCTCAGCAGACTTCTCATCATATACCATGCAGGTCTAAAGACAATAGAATGCTATCTTTTAAGTGCTGAAAGAAAAACCTGCAAACTTAGAATTCTATACCCAGCAAAGATACTTTTCAAAAATGTAGGCAATGTAGGGGCACCTGGCTGGCTCAGTCAGTTAAACACCAGACTCTGGATTTCAGCTCAGGTCATGATCTCATGGTTTGTGAGACTGATCCCGCATCAGGCTCTATGCTTACAGCATGGAGTCTGCTTGGGATTCTCTCTTTCCCTTTCTCTCTGCCCCTCTCCCACTCACATGCTCTCTCTCTCTCAAAATAAATAAACATTTTAAAAAATGTAGGCAATATAAAACCTTTCAGGTCAATAAAAGGTAAGAGAACTTCACTGTAAGAAATGTTAAAATTTCTTTCAGCAGGAGGAAAATGATACCAGATGGGAATCTGGATCTATAGAAAGAGATAAAGAGCAATCCAAATGGTAAATATGTGGGCAAATAAAATTTAAAAAAAGGGTTTTTTTTTGTGTAATTTTTTCCATCTCTTTTACCTATATCCATTTCCCTAAGGAAGAAATTCTATACTTCTTTATCATCCTTCATTGAGCCAAACTCAACACCTTATATAGTTTAGGCTGATAAGGTAAATGAATGAAACCTGTTTATAATTAGGTCAATAGTGAAGACAGTGGTAAACTAGACCATGAATGTCTCATCCAAAAGGAACATCCTTTACTAGCTTCAATTGATTGTTTCTGGAAAGAAATTGAGTACAACTCTTCCTTTATTTTAATGTTGTCAACTAATGAGACTCAACCCAAACCAAAAGTCCCTATATATATTTTATACCTATGGGCTATATTTGGCCTTTGGATCATCAGGATACAGCTACTGTTTTAGATATTCTTCACTTGTACTCTCATAATACTCAGTTGGTATGTCTGTTATATTTACTAAAATGTATTATATATTTTTTTGTTGATATGTATGTCTCCCCAACTAGATTAATGCTGGTTATGGGAAAGAAAGAACAATGTCTTATTTATTTTTATATTCTAAGTGATTAGTGTATAGCATGGCATGGGAAGTGCTTAACATATATTTGTTTTTTTTATGTTTAAAAAATTTTTAAGTTTATTTATTTTTTGAGAGATGGAGCATGAGCAGTGGAGGGGCAGAGAGAGAGGGAGTCACAGAATCCAAAGCAGGCTCCAGGCTCTGAGCTGGCAGCACAGAGCCTGATGTGGGGCTCGGACTCGTGAACTCCAAGATCATGACTTGAGCTGAAGTCAGATGCTTAACTGACCGAGCCACCCAGACACCCCTATTTTTTTTAAATGTTTATCTTTATTTTTGAGACAGAGAGAAACATAGCATGAGTGGGGAGGGGCAGAGAGAGAGGGAGACACAGACTCCAAAGCAGGCTCCAGGCTCTGAGCTGTCAGCACAGAGCCCAATGTGGGGCTCAAACTTGTCAACCTCGAGATCATGACCTGAGCTGAAGTTGGATGCTCAACCGACTGAGCCACCCAGGAGCCCCAGACACCCCTATTTTTAAGAAAGAGAGAGAGAGAAAGAAAGAGAGAGGGAGCAGGGGAGGGGTGGAGATAGAGGGAGACACAGAAACCAAAGCAGGCTCCAGACTCCAAACTGTCAGCACAGAATCCAACACAGGGCTCGAACTCACGAACTGCAAGATCATGACCTGAGCTGAAGTTGGACACTTAACTGACTGAGCCACCTAGGTGCCCCAACACATGCTTGTTAAATAAGAAATCATTGTAATATATTATTTACACAAATGAGCTCATCCTATTTGCAGCTCAAACTACGGGGAAAACGTTAAGGAGTTAAGTACTTGACTAAAATTTCAGTAAAGTACTCTGGGAATGCATCACAGTAATTTAGTTTACTTGTTTTATTCGGTTGATAAGTCCATGCTATTCCTATGGTGGAAATGTTTGTGAGAATCACAAGTATGAGAGTTAAAGGATATGGTATTTTGGTAGCTGCAGTCTGACTTCAATGCCTTTACTTTTTTGGGGGGTGGGGAAGAAACCACAAAGCTTGTCCTTTATCTTCTTCTAATACCTACTCATACTTTTCCTAATGTAATGTCACAGAGATGCATTTGTCACTGGGCTAGTGTCTATCTAAGCATGAATGGGAGTATAGGTGGGATCTCTCCTTTTATTCATCCCCAGGTTTTCTTTTTAGCCCACCTTCTGGACCCACCCAGCCCACCCTTTGACACACATACATTTCACCTTATTATGCACACTTTGGTCTCACTATTAAAAAACCAAGTTGACAATGGGCATCAGTTTTTGGAAGCTGCTCCAATGCTCCGAGCAGTAAAAATAAACTGTTGATGGCAGTCAGCATATCGAGTTCTTATCATATACCATGTAGATGAAAGCACGCCATTTAATGCTCACAGTAATCCTACATGATAGTACTTGATGTCTCTTTCACAGGTAAGAAGACTGAAGCCCAAGGTTTCACAGCTCATATATTCAGAAATTAGATTTCGTGTTCTTACTTTCTATATTCTGGTTCCTCCAAGCATCAGCACTTTAATGTCTGTTACAAAGGTCGTACTTCAGGTACCACTCTAGACCTACTAAGTCAGAATTTGTGTTTTAGCACTATCCTGGGCGATTCGTATGCCTATTAATGTTTGAGAAACGCAGGTCTACATGGTACCATTTTGTGTTGGGTACACACTTCCTGAGAGAGCCCATACTCTCTGTGGCTGGAAGCCCCAACACACGTCCCAATGTGTGCAACCATTCCTTCAGGAGTGAGTTCAGCAGCAAAACTTTTGCTAGTAGAATTCCGTGCCATGCATACTCACCCCAATATCTCTCTCCTGTTTTCTCATCCATCGTGTTTCACTTTCCACTTTTGGACACAGCTCAAAGATGTGAACAAGGAGAGAGGGGAGGTTTGCAGAGAAATGTATGAAACATGGGGCTGGCTTGTGACACTGGTACCCTAAACAACGTTTGGTCCTAACTTCTGATTGACTCTGGGGGGCCACCTGAGTCATAATTTCTCCCGATGGCTGCTTCTGTCACTGTGCAGTCAATTGGGAAGTCCTACAGATGGGAGGGCAGAGGAGCCTTCACAGGAAACACCCATCAAGCAAGAGTCTTGGCAGAAGCGGAGGCATGGAAGTGGTTATGGGTACAGAGGTACATGGATGCTAATAACTTTATTAAAGCTTATTTTTACATTGATACCTTTCACAAGCAAAAGTCTAACCACTGCATACACATTTGATGGGGCCCAAGAGACTGTAGAACTGATTTATTATAGAAGTGGGCTCTCAAAATATTTCATGAGGTCAAAGTTGCTGGGTTGCCAATGAAAAATAATTTTTCTAGTTAAAGTATCTCATACACATTTGCTTTGGTATGGTACTGATGACAAAGGATGCTTTTTATGACATTCTTCTAAGGTCCATTGTGATGTTAATAAATAAATTATTTATTTCCTTCTTTTCAAGAGCTAGGGTGTCTCAAGCTTTTTGTTTGCCAGTTCTGTCTTTGGAAATCTTTTGTCTTCATCACCACCCGTCTGTGGGGGTCTGGGTTGAGCAGAATGGGCTGCTGGGCAGTGATAGGAGGAATTCTTCCCCCCCACCCCTTAGACATGTGGTTGGGGCAGAATACTGGGACAGAGGCCAAGTTTTCTACCAACAGTGTATAGCTTGAAACTGTAGTATACTCATTCATGTTGTGGTAGCTTTGTTTTCCACACGAAACGAACAGAAACATCTCATAGAAATAAGGCTGTTTTACAGAGGTAGCATGGCATAGCAGACCAGAGCTCCGTAGCGAAGGGACATTGTTCACAGGGTTCCTGCATTCACAGGATTAGAAAGTTATGGGAATAACTCTACCATAGAATCAAAGTGCTAAAAGGGGGTGCTGTGAGATCATTTCATATATTTTCTTTTTCAAAGAAAGGCAGATAGCCAAATTTTTAGAGATGAGAGGCAGTGAGATATAATGAAAAGAACAAGGGTGTAGGTTGAGGCAAATGTTGGAGGTAATCTCAATTCTGTTATTTATTAACATGACTTTGAGGGAATTGTTCAACTCTGATTTTTATTTTTCTCATTAAAAAATGAGGAAATAGGCACTTTTGTACTTTTGATCCTTAAGACATGGCCCCAAGTTGATTGTAAGAGAGTGAAACAATGGAATCAGTGGGGAGAGATCCGGTTTTTGTGTAAGTTCTGCTTTTTAGACACACTATTTGAATGATCGAAACTTTAGAATCTCACCGGAGTTCTTTAATTTTATTTTTCTTTGCAATTGAAATTACAGTCAACTTGTTTAAGTGAGACTCTGACTGAAGTGAAAAATTTATGCACAAATATTGAACTTCGTTTGGGTTGCTTTATCTATTGAAGTTATTTATTGGGGTAGCTACTGTTAGCTGTTGTTACAGAGACTCTCCAAAACTCAGGAGCTTGGTTTATTTCTTTGCTCACACAGAATCCAAAGGGGCTGATCTTGCCTGGGTAACTCTTTTCCAAGATGGGACTCAGGGGTTCTGGCATCTTCCCTGGCATCTTTGCCATCCACTAGGATGGCCCTTCCCAGGAGGCCCCTGCCGAATCCACTAAATTCAACTAGCTGATGAGCAAAGACAAAGGATGAGGAGAATCTCATGGGTCTTTTTAAGGGCCAGGCCTGTAGGTATGTACATTACATCTGCTCACATTCCACTCGCCATAAATTGGTACAAGATCCCATCTAGATGCAAGAAAACTGAGAGATGTGGTTTTCCTGTTTGCCCAGGAGAGAAACCACATGGTTTTGTGAACCTATCACATTATCTTTGGCTGACAGCATTGCTCTCCACACTAAATTATAGCTGTCAGGCAACTACCAGGGGTCTCTCAGAAAGTTTGCTCATCAACTGATGTACAGAAGGGTGGTTTGGGGGTATAGGAAGCAGTTTATAGCTGTCCACACATGATATATGAAAGTTAAATGTATGAAAGTTGAGGAATATCTGTTTGTCCCTCTCTCAGAATTGCACGGACCTCAGAGTTGTTACAAAGAGTCAGTGAGATAGTTATGTGACAATGCCTAGCAGAGAGTTAGTATTGACCAGTGGTTCTCAGAGTGTGGCAACCGGACGAACATCAGTGACCTCACCTTGGAACTTGTCAGAAATACAAATTCTAGGGTTTTACCCTAGACCTACCGAACCAGAGACTCTAGGGGTGGGGCCAAAATCTGTGTTTTAAAAACACGGGTAACATAACATGATGCAACACCTTGGGTTGAGAGCTACCAGCATAGATCTTGATTTTCTTCTTTTCCTTCAAGGAAGGGGAATATTCTTTTCTTTTTTTTTTTTTTTAATTATTATTAAAAAATTTTAAATCTTTATTCAAAAAAAGTTGTTTTACATTTATTTATTTTTGAGAGACAGAGAGACAGAGCACAAGTGGGGAGGGGCAGAGAGAGAGAAGGAGACAGAATCCGAAGCAGTCTCCAGGCTCCAAGCTGTCAGCACAGAGCCCGATGCAGGGCTCGAACCCATGAACCATGAGATCATGACCTGAGCTGAAGTCGGATGCTTAACCGACTGAGCCACCCAAGCACCCCAAGGAAGGGGAATATTCTTTTCAAATAGAATAGATTCTTCCACCGTTTCCTTTAGTAAGCTTTTGCAGTGGTGAATGGGTTCCAGCTAGTCTGAAATTTCTTATATGTTGCCAAGTTTGATTCTTCTGCAGTTTAATCATATTAATTTTGGATTATCCTCATTGAAATAGTAAAACATCGGATCATCACTCTTCCCATGTTTCCCTATCAATGTCAAGACCATTCGGCCATCTGTAAGTCTTTTTTTCTTTTGGCTTACTTGGAAGTTTTTTTGATATGTCTACCAGTTTTTACACATGACTTAAAACATATCAACTGCTATTTTCCTGTGGCATTTTGTATGTGAAAAATGGAGCATTATAATCATTTCATACCTGAGAAAGTTTCCATTGACTTTTATTTCCCATTCAAAAATGGAGGTTCATTTATCCAATGCTTTTTGTAGGGTAAGCATTGTGTATTATGTGAGAATACCTCAAGAAAATAAGGATTTTTCTTACAAAATTCAGAATATTAATTGATTCCAATGACCTACTATATCTGAAAATTATCAGCCATACCATCACAACCATTATTTTCTACAATATGAGAAATACTTTTCTACAATATGAGAAATACTTGCTATTATGATCATTCTTTACATCAGTAAATTTTAAAAAGAAGTAAATTCCAATGAGTTTAATAACTTGAAAGGTATTGGACTTGAATGTAAATAGTGAGTCATACAATGGGCTACAATTATTTAACCAGCTCAAAGATGAGTAGCTTTTCTTCTAGACTGATAGTGAGATCTTCTTTCCTTTCTGCATCTGGTGGAGAGAAAAGGAAGAGAGAATGCTTTCAAGAGTGCATTTACAGAAGGCACTTAAAAAAGAGTAGAATAGAAATATAACCACAAAAAAGATGCCTCGGAACACTGGTTTGGGTGTAGGGCAGACACTCTGGGAAAATCCTGCCAAGACGTTTCTCTTATCCTTTCCTTCAATTTTGTCTGCATCTCCTAAGCAGAACTTTCCAAAACCTACCATCTTCTGAGAACAAGTCAGAATTTGTCCTGGGCCTGCCTTCCTGATGTGTCTGTGGGATTCAGAACATCGTGAATGTTCAGCCACCACATAATGTGGGCACTCAAGAATGGAACAGGAACCACGTTCTCCCTGGTCTGATTTGAATTTAGAAGTACTGACTTGCCCAGTGGTGTAAGTGTTGCGACTTAGAGACCCGGGGCCATGTTTCCCTGCTTCCTTACCAATCCACTTAATAGTTTACTGCCAGACTGACTTCTTTTGCTTTGTAGGTGACTGGTTATTTTCACTTATTAATGTTAAGAATGCCTTTCAGATGAATTACTCATTTACACATTCAAATTAGGGCCTTCATTTGCCAATTTTTGTCACAGCTGGCATAATGAAGGATGTCAAGTTTTTAAAACTATATTGTGACAACATTTAAACTTGTTCTGCTTTTGCCTGTGGATGTAATTAAGACAGCGTGTTTGGTATCAGTTTATTCTTAAAAAGCAAAGTAAAAGCAGATGAGGTGTATTTATAGACTCATCAGCCAATGAATGGATGAAAGAGAAAAAGAAATTAATGGGGAAACGTCAGCCAGAATGGAGGAGGGACCCACTGCGAAGTTCATTTCCAGACCAACTATTTAGAATTTATTCCAAAGACAGCTGTCTCTTGAATTACAGTAGGGGGAAAAAAAATGACGTTGTAAGACTATCGGGCCTCAAGTTACGAAGCAGGCAAAAAGAGTAACATACTTCAAATAAACCTCTGCAGTTGGGGTGGGGGCCCAGGCACAAAACTTACAGTCAGAGCCCCACCTTGAGTCATGCCCTCCTACAAAGACTGGGGCTTAGGAAAATCTGGGAAAGAAGGAAAATCTCTAGGAAACGTAGGAGCTTTGGAACTTGGTCTTGGCCACTTGAAAGCTGTTTTGATTTGGAGCCAAAGACCCCATGGGGGAGGGGTGGAGCAGAGAAAAGGGCAGAAGACAAAATTGTAGCATAAAACTCCAACCCAGGGAGTTCAGTTTTCAGGACAGACAAAGAAGAAAAATGAATTGCAAAGCTTAAGGGATATAGATTAATTTCTCTGTTTTCTCCCGAGCCTGGGCAGTACATTTCCTTGATTGTGAAATGAACCACAAAAGTTGTCAGAGATTCTCGGGCATGTGGCTAACATTAGACACAGGTGAGGCAGAACAAATCCGCATTGTCTTGAGTACATATAAAGAGGTAGCGTAGTGGGAAGAAATATGGCTATTTTAGCATCCTATTTTTAACCATCCATATTTCAGAGATAGAAGAAATGACTCGGACCCCATCAAAGTCCTGTGGTCTGGTGATGTTGAGCTGGGGCTGAAGGAGCAAGCAGCAGGGGAAATGGCTTCACCAATTCTCTTCCCAAAAGAGTCTAAAGGAATGTTCATTAATGACTTAGAAGAAATTTCTTTGGATTTTCATGGGTAAACAACCAAGAAGAGTTCTTCTTCAGATTAAAAAATGACTTTTCGGGGCACCTGGGTGGCGCAGTCAGTTAAGTGTCCGACTTCAGCCAGGTCACGATCTCGCGGTCCGGGAGTTCGAGCCCCGTGTCAGGCTCTGGGCTGATGGCTCAGAGCCTGGAGCCTGCTTCTGATTGTGTCTCCCTCTCTCTCTGCTCCTCCCCCGTTCATGCTCTGTCTCTCTCTGTCCCCCCCCCCAAAAAAAAAGTTGAAAAAAAATGACTTTTCTAGACAATTAAAACGTTACTAAAAAGTGACTTCATTTAGGAATCCCCTGGGGGATTCACGAAGGAATGCTTCTTTTGTTTGTTGTGGATGCTTTTCTCTAGATTCTACTGCAACTGCATTTCCCATCCAGAGTTTTGTGTCTCCATATATCCCTATGTTCCTTTTTCTCCTTCCCCCACCTCAGTGAATTTTATTGATGTATTTTATTGACGTGTGTGACAGGGCTTCACATATTTTCATTAAAAGTTTTTCATGTTTATTTTTGAGAGAGAGAGAGAGAGAACATGAGCAGGGGAGGGGCAGACAGAGAGGGAGACACAGAATCCAAAGTAGGCTCCAGACTCTGAGCTGTCAGGACAGAACCCAACACAAGGCTTGAACTCACGAACTGCAAGATTATGACCTGAAGTGGGTTGCTCAACCAACTGAGCCACCCAAGCGCCCCTTGGTTTCATGTTTTAAAGAGAGGGAAGAAGATGATGCTATCATTACATAGAAAAGAAAGAAGGGAAGGAGGGAGGGAGGGAAGAAAGAAGAAAAAGGATCAAGGCATAACAAGTCCAATTGTTTCAATCATGTAATTAAACCATTTCTATTTCTGAACAATCTCTTCAGCCGTGGCACATCTGGGGAGACTGAAGAAATGAATGCACAGAGCTTCAACCTTTGTTTTTGCAGAATTAACTGTTCTGTTTTGTAGATAAGGCCTGCATGTGTATTTCTAAAAATTAAAATTTCTAAAAATATAAAATTATAATTATATTATAATATATGATAATATATATTATCAAATATATATATGATGCTGTACATTTAATTCCAAAGACAGTTACCTGACTATCCAGATGACTTTGTAGTTTATACCAATGCTTCTCAAACTACTGGTGGCAAAAGCCCAGTTTTAAAAGTTCCAATTGGACATGGCTGATATTTTTGTAAAATGTAACAAAAATGAATCACAAGAAAAATTAAATTAAAAGATACCCCAAGTCATGCAGAAGGCAAGCCTCAAATATTTAATATTAGATTTAACAGGCAAAAATTACCTGTCGAATTGCCATAAACAGTTTCTAAATGCGTATTCTCAATTTCTGTACTTAACTCATTGCTGTGGGTGACTGTCGGTCCAGAGGCAAGCAGCACTGTTGTTCAAATACCGTTTGAGTAGTGCTAGTTTAGATGGGTCTCTGTGCTGAGGAATGAAAGGAAAAGGATAATAGATTAAGTTCAGAGCCATTAAAGCACTATTGAAGTATAGAGAGAGAAATTCTGGTAGTTTTCAAATAATGCGATTTTATTATATAATTATGTATTACTTCCTTTTGAAAGAAAATATATAATTGCCTGGGCACTGTTGATTTCTAGAAATCACTGAAGTGTTTGCTTAAGTAAAATAAACTATATACATGGAGTATCTCCGGTATCACATGGGCCCAGCTTGTACTCAAACCCTGGAAGAATGAATCTATGTTTCGTACTGAAGTTGTCTTTAGAAAAATAAAACGATTTCTAAAATGTAAATAAGGGTACGGTGTTCTGAGATACATATACAGCTAACTGACATGATATACACATTCATGGACGCCATGTTATTTTTTTCAATTGATCTTTCTTTACCCAAATATAATGAATGAATGTAGACCATCGCCTAATCCGCTGCTGACTGAAGTAGTATTACATTGGGTTGAGATGGCCAGGAAGATGGTGGAGGGCTAAAAAGACTCTAAAGTGAACTGTATGTTTTCCTTTTAAACCGGGACGCATTTACCAATTCCCACTGGTCCCAGGTTGCCAGGTCGCCCTCACAAACTTTCCACATGTAGGCTCATAGAATTTACGTCTAGAAAGGCAGTAAGTTAAAGAAGCGGAGGCTTGAGTCACAAAGACATTCTCTTGCTATAAATTTATTATTTGCGAGGAAGAATTTCCTATTTAACAAAAAATGCAGAGCAGAACTATTGCTTATCATCCCCACATGGAACAGGTGCTGAAAGAGCTTTGGTGTCGTAGAAGTCGTATTTATTGTTAGCGTATGTTTTCCTTAGCTGTGGCTATCAGAGAGAACCTTTCGGGGAGGGTATCGCTTACAGTGCCCTATTGTTTAACGTCCAACTTTATGATTCTGTTTCAATAATAGTTTATTACCATCACATCTTTTTTTTTTTTTTTTTTCTTCATCGATTTAACTGTAGCGAAATATCTCACCCGAGTAAGGAGATTTTAAGAATGACTCAGTATTCCAGGGGCACCTGGGCGGCTCAGCCGGTTGAGCGTTCGACTTCGGCTCAGGCTCAGGTCAGGATCTCACAGTTCGTGAGTTCGAGCCCTGCCTCAGGCTGTGTGCTGACAGTTTGTTTGGAGCCTGGAGCCTGTTTCCGATTCTGTGTCTCCCTCTCTCTGCCCCTCCCCAACTCGCACTCTATCTCTCAAAAAAAAAAAAAAAGTTAAAAAAAGAAAGAAAGAAATTGTCTCCCTGTTTGTTTCAGCAGAAGTTGAGCTCAGACTTAAAAAAAAAAAAAAAAAAAAAAAAAAAAAAGAATTAGTCTGAGAACCATGTGAATTCAATGGTTTATAAGCTTGGAATCCTAAAAAAATTGCTAAGTAAATTTTGGGTGATGGGCATGAGAAGAGTTCATATAAATATGTAACTTAAAAGTGGAACTAAGGGCGCCTGGGTGGCTCATTCGGTGAAGTGTCTCACTTGGACTCAGATGATGATCTCGCAGTCCAGGAGTTCGAGCCCCCCGTGGGGCTCTGTGCTGACAGCTCAGAGCCTGGAGCCTGCTTCAGATTCTGTCTCCCTCTCTCTTTGCCCCGAACCCCTGCTCACGCTCTGTCTCTCTCTCCTTCAAAAATAAATAAGCATAAAAATAAAATAAAAAAATAAAAAATAAAAACAAAAGTGGAACTAAAATTCAGTAAGTGGCAGCAAACCTACATGAATTGACTTCGTTGTGGCTGAGAGGAAGGAGCTGGCTCTTTTAAGGTTGAATTAGAGGCAGGACAGAGTGGCAGAGCTTGGGTGGGAGTTTTTGTGGGTCCAGGTGCACTAAGGTGTAGGTGTGACTTCTGATTGCACTTTGGTTGCCTCAGGCTGCTAAAACCTCTTTTTGGTTTTGGGGGTTTTTCCCCCCTATTTAAATTGTTTGCCTCCCGTATGGGGCCCTTCCAGTGTTCCTGGGTGGCAGGAACCATCCACAAATCTGAGGCATTCTGCGTTCTGAGAGGGGATGCTTCCTGGACAAGACCATCATTCTCTCTGTCCCTCGGTTGGATCCATTTTTGACCCCAGGGCATGATTTGTCATCCTTTTGTCTGTTCTGGGTCTCCGTCTTCTGTTTCTGCTCCCACCCCTGTACTTGTAAATATACAGCCCTAGCTGGTTGCTCTCTTAGTGTCGTTCAGGAGCCCCATTTCCACAGGATGATGTTGGCTGATTTGGTTTTAGGAACTGTCAGAAATAGCCACTAACCAAGAGAAAGAGAGTTAGGACCAGTCCCGAGTAATTGGTAAACGATACTGGTTTTGTTGGCTTTGTTTTTCTTTGCCTCCTGGAAAACACAGATCTACAAAGTGAATCCTGTGAGCAGGTCGGCATAGCAGAATCTAGAAGGACGGTTGTGAATTTTGTTGCTTCACCTTCTCTCTCTTCAGACCCAACATTAGCATTTTTTTTTTCAACGTTTATTTATTTTTGGGACAGAGAGAGACAGAGCATGAACGGGGGAGGAGCAGAGAGAGAGGGAGACACAGAATCGGAAACAGGCTCCAGGCTCGGAGCCATCAGCCCAGAGCCTGACGCGGGGCTCGAACTCACGGACCGCGAGATCGTGACCTGGCTGAAGTCGGATGCTTAACCGACTGCGCCACCCAGGCGCCCCAACATTAGCATTTTTTTAGGAGACTTGGGATCAGGTCATGTATGTACGCTGAGTCCGGTCTGTTCTACAAATGGAAAAACAAGGGGAGAAGGGGTCCCGTTATATGTCTTCATACTTTCTTATAAGGTATTAAGGAACGTTGTTTTGGACCACTTTGAAGACGATGAAAAAAATCCATTTTTCAAGGCCAGCAGGGCTGGTTGCTTATGAGCAGGCCTACGTCAGCACATAAGACCTTGCTCTGTTTCTCCTGTGAAGCTTCCACGTGAAACCTTTCCCATAATCAGAAGGTAGTTGCTGAGGAAAGAAGGGTCACTAGATGAAGGACATGATGGTTGTGGCAACAATGACCCATCTGTTCATAAAGTACTTCTAGAACCTCTCCTTTGTGACAAGTCCTCCGCCTGGTGGTGGCGAGTAGAACCTCTTTGTTGCATTCTGGACTCTTGAAGCTATTTGTTGTTGTTTTATTACATTTTATGACTATTTATAAGTCAAAATGTAAGGAACTTGTTTAAAGAACTCAATAAATCTCGATCTAATGATTCACTTCCGGGGTGTGTCTGCCTGTCTTTGTCTTCTCTCTCTTTCACACCACCCACCCACTCCTCATCCTAAATATTTATTGAGGTCGCAGTGAGGGAGACGATATTATGGCTACCCTGTTCCTTGAATGAATTTTAAATTATTATTTGCAAGGCCTCTTCCAGTCGTGTCCAGACAACTAGAGGTGTTTCCATCCAGACTTGAAGAAATGTTTCAAGGTGGGAAATATTGGTTGTTCATTTCAGAGGGAGTAATAAGTAGCACACTGTGTTTTCTTGCTGAGGTGTGTAAGAGGTAAAATTAACGAAATCCAAAGAAGGAAATATCTTTACAGGAAGCTCTCCATGGAAACCTATCAAGCCACGAATTTGCAGAGCGCTAAGCGGCTTCTGGCAAAGCCACATCGTCGGAAAGGTTTATCAGTGAACAACGTTAGCACACGGAATGCTATAATTCTAGGGTAACTGCAGCCAGCAACTCCTAACTTTCCTGGACAACTACACAAATGTTTTCTTTTAGTGGGATCTTTAAGGTATTCTGTCTTAATTCTGAAGGTTTTCCTCATGCCTCCACATCTGAAACAATTCAATGCTGTCTTGATTTGAAGTCCCTCCTGGTTAGTGAGCAGGCTGTTGGTGATGTATCACATACAGTGGTTTCTATGATGTGGTTTGCTGATCATGGCAAGATGAATGAAGATCACAGTCACATTAAGTTGAGGACTATGGTCAGACTTAAGCCGTTATCCTCGAGGTGTATGCCTGTTGATGTATCAATGTCCTCATGTTTAAGAATGGAATCTTCTCAAGGTTGTCATACACTCTGTGGATGCATGTCAAACGAAGTAAAATATTGTATTCTCTCATAACTTCATAAATAAGAACGTCTTGCTTTGAGGATGGAATAAAATGACAAGCTCCATTTGGCATCTAAATAATAAAAAGGTCATGAAGAGATTGATGATTCTTGGCAGCTGGTCAAATTTCTTTGATGTCCACTATTTTTTTTTTTTTAACTAGAATACTGCATTTGTCACTCCCTGAACAAGTTGCCCACACATTTATGTACATAAATTATGGTGCCTTTATTACATCACTTCCAACCTATCTGGATAAAAGCATGGTGGAATTTTTTTCCCTGTGTGCAATTTCCATTTTGGTGGCCTTTCTGCTTCCTAATAAATTCCAGAAAAATATATACTCGAAGCCTGTTTTTTATGTATTTCAGCTTTCTGTGTTCAGCCACACTTTGTTTGGGAGATGTCCTGCAGGAATTCACTTAGATTTATGAATATTTGGAGAGTAATCTGCAGAAATGGGGGTCTGGAGATTCATATAATCCCATTGTATGTTGTATCTTTTCTTTTTTTTAACTCTATATTTCAATTTTTGGTAATTTGGATGTGATACTTAATGTATCGGCTTAATTTACTTGTAGTTTCTCTCTCTAAAATATTATCCGAAAGATGTAAAAAAAAATTCCAACCTCCTGGATTCATATGGTTTTCTGTCGCCAAAGACAGGCTAACTTTTTAACTTGCGCCATTTCACTAGCATGAGATAGAAAGATGCCCAAATGCCCTCAAGTGGTCTCAACCTACACTCACTCCTGCTGCTCCTTTTCCTCACTTCTCTGCACTCTAGATATAGACGTTGACTTTTTCTGTTACTTAAAACCAACATTTATTAAAAAAATTTTTTTTAATGTTTTTATTTATTTTTGAGACAGAGAGAGACAGAGTATGAGCAGGGGAGGGGCAGAGAGAGAGGGAGACACAGAACCCGAGGCAGGCTCCAGGCTCTGAGCTGTCAGCACAGAGCCTGATGCGGAGCTTGAACCCACGGACCGTGAGATCGTGACCTGAACCGAAGTCGGACGCTTAACCGACTGAGCCACCCAGGCGCCCCTTGAAACCAACATTTAAAGGACAAGTGTTTATATATATTTATTTTGGTTTTTTCTTTTCTTTCTTTCTTTCTTTCTTTCTTTCTTTCTTTCTTTCTTTAAATGTTTTATTGATTTTTGAGACAGAGTGTGAGTGGGGGAAGGGCAGAAAGATGGAGACCACAGAATTGGAAGCAGGGTCCCGGCTCCAGCTGTCAGCACAGAGCCCGCTGCGGGGCTTGAACTCGCAAACAATGAGACCATGATCTGAGCCCTAGTTGGACGCTTAACCGACTGAGCCACCCAGGTGCCCCTTGTTTTGGTTTTCTAATGTTTTAATATTGGCACTACTGAATAAATGTTTACTGGGGGGGGGAAAAATTCAAACACCAAATTGATAAAATCGGTTTACTGATTTTTTCTTAAACAACACATAGAAAAAGAAACACCTTAAAGTCTAAACCTGCAATCTGTCAAGATAAAGAACATAAACTTGTTATATTCTTCATGTTGAAGAATTAGTAATACAACTCTATTAGGTTTACTGAGAAATCACTCTATCCTTTGCAAAGACGTACGTAAGCATATGGCTCAGTTATCCAGCTCAGTGGGTTAGGGCCCCAGGTTCATGGGAATCTACAGAAAAATATGAGAATGTGGTATTTCTGATAGTAGTGTTGACTGCCAACTCCATGTACTCTTTGCTCGCCTGGAATTGGGATGACTGGTTGCATTGCTTTATGGTGGAGACGCTTAGGAGTAGAGTCAGAGGCTAGCAGTGGATAGGGTTTAGAGACAGGATAAGGGTACAAAAAGCCCTTAAATGAATAGGCAATTATCTGGAAACTGACTATGAAGTATGCAACAAAGTCTATTCTAATATTTAACTTTGTACTTTAAGAAAAACCACTTGACATATCATCTCATACCTGTTAGAAAGGCTAGTATCAAAAAGAGAAGAGATTGCAAGTGTTGGTAAGGATGTGGAGAACAGGCATCCCTTATGTACTGTTGGTGGGAATATAAATTGGTACGACCACCGTAGAAAACAGTATGGAGGGTCCTCAAAAAACTCAAAATAAAACTACCATAGGAGCCCGTGATTCCACTCCTGGGTATTTATCTGAAGGAAATGAAATCACTAACTCAAAAAGATACCTTCACCCCCACATTCATTGCAGCATTGTTACAGAAAACAAGATGTGGAAACGGCATAAGTGTCCATCAACGGATGAATGGGTAAACAAAATGTGGCATATATATTCAATGGTATATTATTCAGCCATAAAATATAAGGAAATCCCGATATTTGTGACAACATGGATGGATCTTGAGGGCAGTGTGCTTAGTGAAATAAGTCAGACAGGAAAAGACAGATACTGTGTGGAATTTTTAAAAATGTGGAATCTAAAAAATCCCCCCAAACTCATAGATACAGAAAAACAGATTGGTGGTTGCCAGAGGTGGGGGAGGGAGGTGGGCAAAATGGCTGAGGTGGCCAAAAGATACAATCTTCCAGTTATAAGATAAATAACTCCCGGGGATGTATTTTATATTTGAAAGTTGCTCAGAGAGTAGGTCTTAAAAGTTCTCATCACACACACAAATTTGTAACTCTAGTAGGGCGATGGCTATTAACTAAGCTTATTGAAGTGACCATTTTGCAATAAATATATCAAATCATTATGTTGTACGCCTAAAACGAATACATCATATGCCAATTTTAACTCAATTAAAAGAAAGAAAATCACTTACCTAAAATAGCAGCAACAACAAAATAAGCCAACAACAATAACAAAAAGGAAACATTTCCCCAATCCTCAGGATTAAGTAGGGGATGATTATTTGCATATAGGTTTTTTTCTTTTTTTTTTACACAAACTCTTTCTCAATCTTCTTGTGGCTATTTAACTCAGTAATCCCGATTGCATTAGAAAATAGTTTCACTTTCCAAAATATATAAAGAACTTACACAACTCAATACCAAAAAGCCCCAAATACTCCAGTTAAAAAATGGACAGAAGACGTGAACAGACATTTCTCCAAAGAAGACATGCAGATGGCCAACAAACACATGAAAAGATGCTCAACATTACTCACCACCAGGAAAATGCAAATGAAAACTATACTGAGATATCACCTTACGCTTGTCAGAAGGCTAAAATCACAAACACAAGAAAACACAAAGAAACACGAGAAACAGCAAGTGTTGGCGAAGATGTGAAAAAAAAAAAAAAGGAACCTTGTGCACTGTTGGTAGGAATGCAAACTGATAGAGTCACTGTGGAAAACAGTATGGAGGTTCCTGAAAAAATTAAAAACAGAATTACCATATGATCCCGTAATTCCACTACTGAGTATTTACCCAAAGAATATGGAAACATTAAGTTGAAAAAATATATGTACCATTATGGTTACTGCAGATTATTTACAATAGCTGAAGTATGGAAGCAGCCCAAATGTCCATCAAGGGATGAATGGATAAAGAAGATGTGGTATGTTTATACAATGGAAGACTACTTAGCCACAAAAAAGAATGAAATCTTGCCATTTGCAACAACATGGGATGTGGTATACATACCACATCTTCTTTATCCATTCATCCCTTGATGGACATTTGGGCTGCTGGAAGTCCAAGATCAAGGTGTCGTCACGGGATGGCGCTAGAGAGTATTGGGCTAAGTGAAATGAGTCAGTCAGAGAAAGATAAATGCCTATGATTTCATTCATATGTGGAATTTAAGAAACAAAACAAATGAACAAAGAAAAAGGGAGACAAACCAAAAACCGGATACTTAACTATAGAGAACTAATGGTTACCAGAGGGGAGGTGGGTGGGGGGTGGGCAAAGTAGGTGAAGGGGATTGAGAATACACTTATCTTGATGAGCACCGAGCTACGTATAGAACTGCTGAATCACTATATTGTATACCAGAAACGAATATACCACTGTATGTTGACTGTACTGGAATTAGAAATTTCAAGACTAGCTCACCACATAAAGCTGGGGGCAAAAAAGAAAATCCAAAAAATAAAATTAAATGAAAAATCTCAAAAAAAAAGTTCACTTAAAAAGTTAAGTTTTAGGGGTGACTGAGTGGCTCAGTCAGTTAAGTGTCTGACTCTTGATCTCAGCTCAGGTCTTGATCCCAGAGGCGTGAGTTCAAGCCCCACTTTGGGCTACAGGCTGGGTGTGGAAGCCTACTTTAAAAAAAAAAAAAGTTAAGTTTTAGAACAAAGTTTTGGCGAACATACTTTCTGTGTCTTGCACCATTTGTGAAATGATGCTATTAAACGCTGTTAGTGCCTGTTGTGGCAACATTTTCCCTTCCTACCAAGGAAGAAACTGAGTTTTCTTAGTCCCAAAGAGAAAAACATAGTATCTTTGGCATGTGGGCTGGTTTGAACACTATGGTTGGAGCCAAGCAGAATAAGGAAAGGTCAGTCACCGAAAGGAATTGTGAGATACTTTACAATGGGCTACGCAGAAGAGGTTTAGATTTTCCGCTGTTAGAATTCGGTCAATCACCGCCACGAATATTTACTGAGCGTCCACTACAAGTCAGGGGTTATTCTAGCCAACGGAAGCACGTAAGTTTCAGATGAGGAAAACCTTTTCCATAATCAGACAATAGCCATTGCGGGGGGGGGGGGGGGTCACCAGATTACGGAGATGATAGTCATGGTAACAATAGCTATTCAGTTCAAAAAGTAATCGCTGAAGATCTGTTTTGTACGAGGCTGTCTGCCGGGCACTGGGCAGTAAGTAGTTGTGCCCAGTCTTCATTGCATTTTGAACTCTTTAAATTATTTTTTGTTATTTTACTTTATTAGTATGTGTAAGTCAACATCTAGGGAGCTTGGTCAAAGAACTCAATAGAATTTCCCCAAGAGGCACAATCTTGATCCGACTGATGATCCTCTCTCTCTCTCTCTCTCTGCCCCTTTCTGTCTCTTTCTCTCTCCTCTCTCTCATGCCCACACACTCCCCATTCTATCCCCATCTGGCAGCATACAAAACAGCTAGCCATCCCTACCCTCATGGAGCTTACCCAACAATGTGAAGAAAGAGGCAATACACCAGTATAAATATGTCTGTTATCTATCATATTGGCAAGTGATGAGTCTCTGAGGGTAAGTGAAGCAGGGAAATGCAATGAACCATGAGGGAAGGGTAATTTTATAAGTTTAAATGAAGGTGGTCAGAGAAGGTCTCATTGTGAAGAGACATTTGAGCAAAACCCTAAAGGAGGAGGGGGAGAAAGCCATGTGGATGTTTGGGGCAGGGGAGGTTTCATGTACAAGGAACAAGGAGGATACCCACATGGCCGGGATGAAATGGGAGAAGGGAGGTCTACAGGAGATGAGGAGGGAAGTGAGGTGAGCAGATGATGAATATCCATGCCGCAGTGAGCTTGGGTTGCCATAACACGATCGTAGAGGCTGGTGGCTGAAACAACAGACATTTTCTCACAGAAAATTTCTCACATTATCGCAAATGGCAAGATTTCATTCTTTTTTGTGGCTAAGTAGTCTTCCATTGTATATACATACCACATCTTCTTTAGCCATTCATCCATTGATGGACATTTGGGCTGCTGGAAGTCCAAGATCAAGGTGTCGTCACGGTTGGTTTCTGGTGACACCTCTCTTCCTGGGTGTTCAGGGATGGCCTCACTATAACTTCACATAGCTTTTCCTCTGTGAATGTTTAGGGTGTTGGGAGGGGGCAGAGAGAGGCGGAAGGGAGAGAGAGAGAGAGAGAGAGAGATCTCGTTTCTGTCTCTTTTTTTTTTAACTTTTTAAAAATGTTTTATTTATTATTTTAAGAGATAGGGAGTAAGCGGGAGTAGAACAGAGGGAGAGGGAGATACAGAATCTGAAGCAGTCTCCGGGCTCCAAGCTGTCAGCACAGAGCCCGATGTGGGGCTCAAACTCGGGAATGGTGAGATCATGACATCAGCCAAAGTCAGATGCGTAACCGACTGAGCTGCCCAGGCCCCCCTGATTTCTGTCTCTTCTTCTAAGGACACTAGTCCTATTGGATCCGGGTCCCACCTTTCTGACCTCATTTAACTTTAATTATCTCCTTGAAGACCCTATCTTCTAATACAGTCTCATTGGGAGTTAGAGCTTCAAAATGAGAGTTTGGGGGCAGCATGATTCAGTCCATGACCATCTACAGTTGCAGATAGTTGTAAGTCAGACGCAGGTAAGCCATGGAGAGACATGCTCAGACTTTGTTTCTGAAAAAAAATCACCTTGGTTGCTGAGAAGCTGGGAGACCAGCTAGGAGGGTCCTACAATAAAATGGGAAGAGATGGTGACAACGGTAAACCATAGAGAGTAGGATCTGCTGTGCAAATGAATTTGAGGATAATCTGGATGTGACGTTTGTCATGCCATTGAGCTCTTCTAGGAACCTTCCAATTTCTTTGTATATGAACCTCTCTGATATAAGACACTGCTGTGTCTTAATCTGTTGTGAAATGTGTAAGGAATTCCATATGGATGCAAATCAATATTAATAATAGTCAAAGTATCAAAACTAATTCAGAATATTTTGCCTTTTTCTTAGTAGGATGACACTTTCACTCCCTGGAAATTTGAAAAGTTATCTTGGGTGGAAAAAAGAAACCAGGTTAAAGAAAGCATCACTGGGGAAGTCTACAGGCGTGTGTTTGGGTGGAGAAATCTGCTTTCCTCCAATCTTCACTTGGCTGGCTTTTCTTGGCATACAGGCTTCACCTCAAAAGCCTTCCCGCCTAAGAGACCTTCTCCGACTGCTCCATCAAAGGTGTTTCCTGCAGTCACTTTCCATGTTATCACGCTGCTTTATTTCCCATGGCACTTGTACGCTTTGGTATTTTCCTATTTGGGTGTTCGTTGTTCACGGTTGGTCTGCCCCTCCTAGAATCTGCACTCCAGGAGAACAAGGTCTTTGTCTTGTTCACCAAACATTCCCAGCGTCTAGAACAGTGCCTGGCGTGTAGTGAGCACTCAATAAATATTTGTCAAGTGGATGCAAGGATAAAAAAAGAAAGCACGGACACCCAGCTCACCAAGACTCGCAAAGTGCGTAAGGGGAAAGAAATCCCTTCTGTGTAGTGCAATGTTGAGGTTGACAGGGGACCACACAGTAGACAAAGGGCTGGGCACATTTCAGGGCTAGAGGCTTTGTATTTTTGAAGGTTTATGTGCAGATCTGGGAGTCAAGAGATTGGGGGTTCACATCTGCTCTATCTCCAACTCACTGTGTGACTATGGTACAAATCATTAACTTCCGCAAGCATTAGTTTCTCCATCTGGGTGGTGTTACGGGCTAGTTTAAACATTTAGAAACCTTCATTGGCATATATGACTCTATTTATGCTGTTTCTTTCAGGAGATTGAGTGCTTTGTGGAATCGAGCCCTGTTTTTCCCTTTGGTTTCTGAACTGCATTTCCTTGGCAGGCGAGGTGATTAATTGCCTTGAATTCCTCTTCTCCTGCTCCATTTCCCAGCTTTTCCCAGAGAGTGTCCTCATTCAGACTGCATGACTTTGATGGGAAGGACAAGGCCTTGATCATCTGAAGATATGCCTTGGGTTGTCATTCCCCACCTTTATTCCTCTTTCTTTGCTGACTCTAGCTAGGTGAATCCCCCAGCTTTCCACCACCCAGATATGCAGGCCTGGCCCAGCACGAGAGGGACGCATATAGCTGTTAGTCATCTCCCAGTAGACAGGGTACAGAAATTAAGACTTGGGCTCAGATCCAGAAGGCCGTCCATGCCTCTCTCCTTTATTCTCCCTTGCCAGCCAGACAGTCTCTGCTAGGAGGAGGCCTCGGTCCTGTAAACAGCTGTTGGGTGACTTCCTTCTTCACTTCACCGCACTCTCACCTCCAAAGAATCCAGCTTCTCTTTAGGTCTGCCTCGGGCTTCTATCCCCTGGCCCTACCTAATCGTGAAGCAAGGGAGATACTGGCATGGCAGTGAACGGCATAAGCTTGGGATTCGGCCAGACGTGGGTTAAAATCTAGCAATACGACTAACTCCGTGAGCTTGGGCAAGTTACTAAATCTCTCTGGGCCTCAATTTCTCCGGTAAAATGAAGACGAGGAGGGATGGCCAGAATGAAACGAAATGACGTGAGTCAAGAATTCAGCGTAGCGCCTGGAATGCATCCAAGTGTGGTAGTTGCTACCATCAATTCCTGGTGCCCTCTTCACCAAGCCTAGGGAGCTCACCTGATGACATTATGCTCACTCTTTTTCCTTAGTTTCAAGGGTTGTTGCTGAAGGTTTAAAACTTTTGGTTTGAAAAGTTAATCACCCCTTTTTGAGACCTCTAATTTGTACAAGGAGATGATCAAATGATCTTCCCCATGGGTATTATCTACTCATCAGCTTGGCTCTGATGACTAGGGTTTCTGGTGCTCAGAAACATCTCATTTCATCCTTTAAATAAT
Organism: Lynx canadensis; assembly: GCF_007474595.2. NCBI lineage: Eukaryota > Metazoa > Chordata > Mammalia > Carnivora > Felidae > Lynx > Lynx canadensis. Next base: position 90,689,319 of record NC_044309.1, on the reverse strand, counting down.
TATCCTGCAAAAAAAGAAAGTCGCTATGTCGACACAACGCTACGTCGACACAGACAAAATCAGACAGAAGTTCACAGAGTTTTCCAGAGAAGAGGAACCTAGACATAGCCCATCTAGGTGATTCCAGCTGGATACGAACATGTTGATATCTTATGGACTACTTAACTCTTCTTCAAATGTTTGATGTTAGCAATATTTTTTTAAAAAAATAGTTGCATTCTGAAGCCAACCTAATCTTTTCCATGCAGTGGATGGTGCATTGGCTTCCTAGATAGCCCGGACTGATGAAGTATTTGCTTAGTGCCATGGATGGAATTTGTTTTCCCTAAAAAAGGAAATATCTCAACGGGGCATTTAGTATACATGTGCCAACTTCTCAAGTGGCACAGTAGGCTTTCTTGAGGGGCATGTAATGTTTTCTGGTTTTATGTTCTAACTTATCCTATAGGTTACAGCAATGAAGTGGAGCAGAATCTGTTGGTGTTATGAAGTCTGAGTGCTAGAAGAAAGAAAAAGAAAGAAAAAGAAAGAGAGAGAGAGAGAGAGAGAGAGAGAGAGAGAGAAACAACAAACAATGGAAGCATTGTAAGAAATATTTATAAGTCAAATGTTACGGAGAAAAACTCCAAACCAAAACCTATTTCAAAAAATGTTGGAGGAAATGGTATATCTTTTATGTGCTTAAGAAAACAGTTACAAAGAACTTCACAGCATTGGGTCTATTAAGTACTTTTATTCCAGTGATTTCCCAGATATTTCCAAGTTCCATTTAAAACAGAAGTCTCCTATCAAGAAATCCTTTGAAATTATTTACTCTTTTAGGGTTGTAAAGTATGGAAACATAATACTTTTAATGGAAACTCTAATAAACGGCACATGCTATGAAGTGTCTACTGATGTGCTTTATAGGTTAGGGCTCTTACGTCACACGAACTTGCCAGTCTACGCTTCTGATCCCCGTAGATGCCCCAGTGATGTGGAAGAGGACAACTGGAAGGGCAAGGCCGTGCAAGAATGGCCTGGATCATTCATCCTCAGCAGAAAGATACGGCAGCCGGAGTCCTTCTGACAGGAAGCAAATTTGGCCAGCAGGCGGAAACAGAATTATTTGGATTAAGGACTTTGTTGTGCTTGAGGGATGGTGACTTGGTGGTCACCATAACTTGAAAAAAGGTTTTTCTTATATTCAGTGTAAAGGAATGTTTTGTATAAGCCTGGTTGTGAATCCCCAGAATAAAATAGCATGTGACATTTTTAGCACGTATTTAATTGGCAACAGAAAAATGAAAACCACTTGACTTATAATGTTGAAATGGTATTCTGGTTAAAATCAACTGCCATAGAAGAAAATTTAATGTGCTTCACCAAATGCATATTTTCATGCAAAATAAATGTATTTTAAAGTTATATATCCTTAATTTTATGCTGAAATGGTACTTGCAGTCCACAGATGCATTCCCCTCCCCCACCCCAGCAAATTAATTTTCAGTGAAATGTCTTCAAAGCATTTTCACTTGTATATGCTTCAAATTAACAATTTGAAGCAAATAGTAGTTGATTTATTGACATCTGATGGATTCATGCTTGTGTTCCTTGGTTTGCAAATCTTGTTAAAATGTTGTTAATAATCTATGGATATACATTTTAAACAACTGTCATTAAATTTAGAATAACTGTCATTAAATAAGGAGAAGTAAATTTAATAGTGTAGTTGCCATATATTTAAATACCAGTGGATGATTAGAAGCAGATTTATTGAGGGTTTAATCAAGGCTGGATAGATTCATGCCTTTTCAGCAACTATATTCATTTCATATTCTTTTGTTTCATTTTTCTATTTTAAAATGAATGGTTTGTAGGTATGTGAACTAGTCTCACATCAAAAGCTGAAGCATCAATTAATTAGTACCAAAATATATAGGATGCGCTATACTGCTCAAGATAATTCAAGACTGTATATTAATCCTTGGTGAACCTGGTCGAGTCTTTCCCGAAAGACCCAGAGAAGCCCAGAGAGGAATGGCCGTTAGGAGGAGAGAAGAAATTCACCTGATTTTGTTCATATTTGCCACTTGGTAAAACAGTTGTCTAACCTCTTTTAAAATGCCTTTGATTCTATGGCTAAAATATCAAAGACTGATACTTTTAACAACATGGTTCAGAAATGTCAGTTTGATACACTTGGACTATCTTGTTTTAGTTTCATTTTATTTTGAAAGAACAAGACATATCTTCCAAACTATCTGGAGAGGTTGGTTTCTTTTCGCCAGGCTTCAGCCCACCCTATCCCGAGTTTGAAGCATTTTGTTAGATGCCTTTGATCTTCTGTTTGACTTCTGCTTCATGGAAAAATGCTCATAAACCTTCAGAGAATGGCTTTCTTTACTTTTAGCTTTATTCAAGTATTATAAACAGTGGACAGATCTATAGCAAAACGATTTTAAGAGCACTTAGGACCCACATGCTAATTTATTTGCTCACCACCAAAAAGGCTTGCTTGGTAAAAAGAAGTTTAAAAAGTTCAACTTGGCTTCATGAAAAAAAAAAAAAAAAACAACTCCACTTTTAAGTGGCTCAAAGGATTGCGTTTCGGGTTTTTTTTTTTTTCTTTTTTGAAATATTAAGATCTCTAAAGCAACAATCTTTTTAAAGATGTTATGCACAAGGATTGGCATGACGTTTGAAATGGCTTCAAGAGTTCCTGTTACTCTTGACATGCTGGCAAACACTTCACAGATGTGCTTTCTCACTGCAGCCCCGTCAAGAGAGAATACAAAATCCGCGACTACAAACAAGTCCCCGCATGTCTTAATGCTAGGGCAAGAGTAGGCTGGAAGATGTCAGGGTGAGATGTCCTCTAATCCATCATTACTCCAGCCTAATTGTTGCTTCTCCACAAATGATGGGATCTACCAATGGAGCTCCACATTGTTGGATGTTGGATAACAATTGTGGTTTCAGATAAAACAGACAAACAAACAAAATTAGAAATCTTCGCCATTTGGCATTTTGCAATTCTGAAGACGTCTTTCAGTATAAAATGTGGGAAAGGTTTAGAGATCGTTTGTGCTATAGATTTTTATTTTTTTTATTTTTTAAATTATTTAAAAATTTTTTTCTAACATTTATTCATCTTTGAGAGACAGAGTGTGAGTGGGGGAGGGGCAGAGAGAGAGAGAGAGAGAAGGAGACACAGAGTCTGAAGCCGGCTCCAGGCTCTGAGCTGTCAGCACAGAGCCCGACGTGGGGCTCGAACTCACGGACCGTGAGATCATGACCTGAGCCGAAGTCGGACGCTTCACTGACTGAGCCACCCAGGTGCCCCTATGCTATAACTTTTTAAAAATGGAGTCTTCTAGAGCTCTACAGGAGTTGCAAACTGATGTGTCCTATGCTGAATCAGTACTGATGAGGGATTTTATTTGGACAACCGCTTAATTTCATGTTAAGATTCAGATTTCAGCTTCAGCTCTAGCAACACTGGCATTTTCTCCAGCAACACCAACTGGAAATAGTAGTGGCTGCACATTTCGTAGGGACTGTTGAATTTTTTAAAGAGTTTTCTCCACTTTTAACCATGACACTGGGCTTCTTGGCTCATTTACCCATGGTCTTCAGGTGGCATTTGGGTCTGTGACTCCTGTAGCGTAATATCACTCTGAAATACTAATGATGTTACTGCTGTGTCTGTGTGAGGGAGTCTGAAAAATTTAAGTTCTGTTCTCAGGAGATACCCATTATGCAAAACTGATCCTTGTTCTTTAGCAGGACATTATATTGATGCAGAAGTTGCTTGGGAAATCTACAAACCATTCTCTCAATGGATCTGAATCAGTGGCCTTCGTCATTGATGGTGGAGCTTCAGGGTGGTAAGGAGTTCTACTCTGGGCTCAGTGGGAGAACCATCTCTCGCCATGTGGGTGGCATATAATATGCAAACCCCCCAAAGAATGCCAGTTCCGGGAGGACGACTCCTTGTCAAATTCTGTGTACCTGGAAAAGTGTTTGGCATGCCCGCGAATATTCTGGAATGAACTAGATGGATTATTTATGGAACGTTCAAACTTAACTTGAACAGGAAATAGTTTAAAAATGGCCATTATTATTATTACTGATCACTGAATGCCTTCTATGTGTTAGGTAGCTTACAAGCACCATTTGATTTATTTCTCACCGCAATTCCACAGGAGAGGTGTTGTTTACCTGTTACATACGGGAACACCGAGAATCAGATTTTTAATGTCTGGTCATATGCCTAGAAACACCAGTGGTAAAGGCAGAAGCGCGAGCAGCTGCAGGTGGCGCTCTGGTTCCTTAGAGCCAAGCCCGCTGGGCGTCCACCTGGTACCTCGGTGAGGCCAGGGCCCCTAGATCTTGCCTCTCCTCCGGCGTGTTGGGGACAGGTTAGGCGACAGCACCCGCTTCTCTGAGGAGACACAAAGGTGGTTCCCCAGTGCTCAAATTTCTGGACCACCTTTGCTTTCTCCTCTCCGACGTTGGGCAGTCCTGTCCCCATTCTCTTTAGCCCCCCCAGAACTTCTCTCCCTATATCTCCCCCACACGGGTGCTCCCCACCTTCATGAACCAGCTCTTCCTCCACTCCCCTCATTTTCTTCATCCTCTTCGCCCTCCTGGGATCACACTTTGAGGGCAGCCTTTGAAAAACAGAATAGTGGACCAGAGCGGGGTGGGGGTGGGGTGGGGTGGGGGGTTAAAAGTCGGGGCGTGCCAGGGAGGGAGATACGATGGCTTCCTCATCTGGCAATGAGGATGCTCTCATGATACCTAGAGCTGCTATCAATAAGATGATCAAAGAGACTCTCCCCAAGTCTGGTGGCCAACAATGCCCGGGAGCTGGTGGTGAACTACTGCACTGAATTCATTCACCTCGTATCTTCTGAAGCCAATGAGATTTGCAACAAATCTGAAAAGAAGACCATCTCACCTGAGCATGTCATACAAGCACTAGAAAGTTTGGGCTCTGGCTCTTATATCAGTCAAGTAAAAGAAGTCTTACAAGAATGCAAGACTGTAGCATTGAAAAGAAGAAAGACCAGCTCTTGTTTGGAAAACCTTGGCACTCCTGAAGAAGAGTTATTGAGACAGCAGGCAAGAATTATTTGCAAAAGCCAGACAGCAACAAGCAGCATTGGCCCAGCAGGAATGGCTTCAAGTCTGCTTGACTCCAAAATATATGTTCTTTCTTGGGGTGCCAGGGTGGCTCAGTTGGGTGAGCACCTGACCCTTGATTGCAGCTCAGGTCATGGGATCGAGCCCCGGGTCAGGCTGAATATGGAGCCTGCTCAAGATTCTCTCTCTCTTTCCCTCTGCCTCTCCCCTACTCACTTTCTCTCTCAAAACAAAACAAAATATGTGTTCTTTCTGCTATTCTTTGTTTCCTTTTAAATAGAAGATCATATTTGGAAACATTAAGTGAAGTGATGATGGAAAGGTTCTGTCTAAAAGACACCAAAACATCTGACAAATTGCTGACATCCTCAATTTAGTCAATTGGCTTGGCTATTTATTCCACAAAATCAGCAGTTTGTGAGTTTACTGATCAGTTGTGGACCTTGTAGGGGAGCTGGGAGAATGGAGCATGCAAGAGTTAATCTGTGAAGTGGGATCAGAAAGGTTACAAGACTGCCCACATTGAATTGGTTATTCAGCCTTAGACCCTCTCCTCTCACCTGGCAAGTGGCTTTCCTGACCCCATCCTTTTTCATCCAGAGCCTAAAGGGTTGAATTTTCTCAGGGTGTCCCTTTACCTCTGATTTGTCCCACTATGGCTTAAAAAGGTGGCCAAACTCCCAAAGCTTTTGGCCTTCCTTGCTTCATGTTGACCTGTCTACTTTATCTCAGATCTCCATCTTGGTACATCTACCTCTGGCCTGGTAATCTTGCTCCAACCTCTGATTTCTCCCCTAGCCTGGAAGTTTGGTGTTATGTATTTTTGACCTTGAACAGTAGCCAGATCCAGTTAATCCAACGATAGGAGTGTAGCACACAAGACTCAAGGCGACTGACTTTAGTTGGACTGATCTGAACTGGTCAATGTAGCATGAGCCTTGGAAAGTTGTTTAACTTCTGTGGCTCATGATTACATTTTCCTCTCTTCTTCATAGAGTTGTGGGAACAGCTTTAATGGTGCTTATAAAGTTGTTAATTGAAAATGCTCGTGGGGGCACCTGGGTGGCTCAGTCAGTTAAATGTCCAACTTCAGCTCAGGTCATGATCTCATGGTTTCTGGGTTTGAGCCTCAAATCAGGCTCTGTGCTGACAGCGTGGAGCCTGCTTGGGATTTTTTGTCTCTCTCTCTGCCACTTGCACTTTCTCTTTCTCTCAAAATAAACTTTAAAAAAAATTACAAATTAAAAAAAAAGAAAATGTTCATGAATTCAAGGTAGTATATTAGTAACATTTTAAACCAAGTTTCTATTAATTTATATCTAAAAATAATTGCATAGGTATAATACAAAAACAGTTTTCACATACAAAAATCAAATAATTATGAAATCCAAAACAGAGAATCAAAACTGAAACAATGTATAAAATGATAACCATTAAGGTAAAATAATGAACAACTTATTTGACTTTTTTAGATAAAATTTTCTTAGATAACATTTTTATCTGTATCTCTCACCATAATTTTTTCATTAAAAAATAGTATAGTTTAGGTATAGTAAAATTCACCCTCTTTAGTAGAAAGTTCTATGAGTTATGTCAAATGCATAGTCACATAACTACCACCATATTAAAAACATACAATAGTTCCATCACACCAAAATATTTTCTGTGCCTCTTGGTAGTCAGATTCTACCCTCAACCCCAGTCCCTTATAATCAGTGACAGCCAATATAAAATATTTGGATTCCCTAACCATTTGCAGGTATCATCTGGCTCTTTTCACACTGCCCTGTGGGAATTGGGGTTAGAGTATCAGCACAAGAAAATACTGATAGTCTGGTGATTGCTATCACTATAAGTAATGAAATACTTTTCTATAACGCAAGAATCTTGTGCCCTCTGCCAGCATCCATGAAAACAGGGCAGGTTAACTTGTTTATTTGCAACTATGGTAAAATTTGAGGCCATTTATATGATTCTCAACTAGCTTATTTATTTCTTTCCAATATATATGTCTAATTTTTTTTTCTTGCCTTGTTGCATTGGCTAAAAATTCTAGTATGATGTTGAAAAGGAATTGTAAGAGGGACACCTTTGAATTGTTCCCAATCTCGAGGAAGGTGGGACATCCAGTTTCTCACTCTTAAGTATGACACAAGGTGTTGGTTTTGGTAGATGCCTTGTGTCAGTTTTAGATGTTCCCTTTTATTCCTTGTTTGCTCAGTTTTTGCTGAGGATTTTTTTCATCTTTGTTCAAGATGGATATTGGTTTTTACTTTTATTATAGCATCTTTGTTTTGATTTTGGCATCAGAATAATGCTGGCATAATTAAATAAATTGAGAATTGTTCCCACCTTTTCTATATACAAACTCTGGAAGAGTTTGTACAAAGTGGTGATTATTTCTTTCTCAAACATTTGGTAGAACTTACAATGAAGTCATCTGGGCCTGGAATTTTCTTTTCTGAAAGGCTTTAAATTAGAAATTCAATATCTTTAAAAGATACAGGACTAGTCAAGCTATTTATTTCTTCTTGAAGGATCTTTTTTTAGGATGCTTAAGATCACCGGTTGATAGTTCCAACATCTCTGTCATGTTTAAGCGTGATTCTGTTGATTGCTTTGTCTCTTAGGAGTGTGTTATTTTTATTTGCTGCTTTGTATGTCTTGCAATTGTTGATTGAAAGCTGTACATCTTATGTAGAACAGTACAGACTGAGGTTGATAATGGGCATGGCTTTTATTTTGCTAGGCCTTTAATGTGTGGGAAATCGTTCAAGACAGTAGGGGTGGGTTTGGGTTATTTTCCTGCTATGTTTACAGTCACTACCACAAGCTTCAACTTCTAGCATTACCTTGTGTTTAGGGTAAGGAGTGGTTTGCCAGAAGGTTTTTCTTAATATCTTCTTCACTCTCAGATTTAAGTCTTCCCATTTTGCCTGTGCCTCACAAAGGGCTCTCTCCATACTTTTGAGGACTGGTTACCTGTTTCTTGAGTTTGCTAGCCTGGTGTTGGGAATGGACTGGAGGTGTGTTTTATTGTTCTGTTTCAGTCCCAGTCTTAGATAGGTGCTCCATTCTGTGTCTTAGAGGTGGGGCCTTCGCAGTGATTCTTCTCACCCAGAAGTTGGCAATCTCTAATGATCTGAGCCTAGATGTATTCCTCCCTGTCCCCAGAGGGTTTTGTCTGCTCCTTTTCTCACCTGCAATGTGTCTTCATCTGTACCTTGAGGGTAACAGGGTTTAATGCCCTTCCTCCAATGGGATAAGGCTTTTATTCTGTAGGAGACATATGAGAGGATATGGGAAGATCTTCATGCCTTCATCTCAGTGGATGCTCTTTCTTTCTCCGAGGATGTACCATAAGAGATGCTTCTTCAGATTTTCATTCTATGTCCAGTTTTTCATGCACACTCAGTGAGGTCTGTGAGAGGGCCCTGTAGGGGGGGGTGTGTGAATTTCTCTGTCTCTGTGGCTCTCGGCAGTTCTGTGCTTTCACTCTAAACTTTATACCATATACTCTCACACTTGACCTTTAAATGTTCGTTAACAATTTCAGCAAAATTTTTAGTTTTCCCAAACTGGCAGAGCAGGAGGTGTCAGTATGGAAGTTGACATTTGCCACAACAAAGACTGAAAGGTTTGGTGCAAAGAGCCCAAGGACCAGAGCATCTACCTGAGACCGTTGGTCAGGTCGTATGGGTTTCTGGCCAGATGAACCGACTCTACCATTAGCCAAGTTGTGTTGAAGAAGTTGTTCAAGAATTGCACCAACCGGCCACCTCTGTCCCTCTCCTGGATGATCCGTAAGATGAAGCTGCCTGGCAAGGAAGACAAAACAGCTGTGGCTGGGGGCGCCTGGGTGGCGCAGTCGGTTAAGCGTCCGACTTCAGCCAGGTCACGATCTCGCCGTCCGTGAGTTCGAGCCCCGCGTCAGGCTCTGGGCTGATGGCTCAGAGCCTGGAGCCTGTTTCGGATTCTGTGTCTCCCTCTCTCTCTGCCCCTCCCCTGTTCATGCTCTGTCTCTCTCTGTCCCAAAAATAAATAAACGTTGAAAAAAAATAAAAAAAAAATATATAAATAAAATCAATGGCCAATTGATATCTTTTTTTAAAAGTAGTCTTCATACCCAGCATGGAGCCCAATGCAAAGCTTGAACACACGACCCTGAGATGAAGACCTGAGCTGAGATCAAGAGTCAGACGCTCAACTGACTGAGCCATCCAGTGCCCCTACATCATTATTTTTTAAGGGAAAGGAAAATATCGCAAGAGGCTTCCTATCAAATTTGCCAAATGTCTTACTGAACACATGCCCATTGCTCAATTGTTGCTAGAATGGGAATGGAGCTACCCTATTTGATTTAACATCAAGATTTGCCTCTGGGCTAGAAAGGGAGCAAATTCCGCTGAAGCGCATGGCCACCTGATAGCCGAGAAAAATCAAGATTCTATGAGCAAAGAAGAATATGGGGGAATGGCTGTGACTAGTGGTTCATGACTGTTAGAGTTCATAAGGCATAAAGAGGACAAGCTTTGCAGTCAGGTTTATCTAGGTTCAAATCCTAGATTTGTACCTTGGAAAGTACAAAGGGGATAATATTTTGTAAATACTAAATAGTTAACTATTTCTCTCTTTCTTTCATGAAATCATGTTCCTTGGCATTCATTTTGATCTTATAGCTCAGGAAGGGGCCATGGATAATGCCACCTCATGAAAGTAGAGGAGATGATTTTAAATATGGTAAATTCAGAATATAGTAGCTATATTATAGCTACAACAATATTATAAATTGTTATATTTAGCTGATAGCTTTTTCTAATTAAAGGCTCTTTATTACGGCTGCACGTTCTACTTTGAGAGAAGATAGAGAAGTATTTTCTAGCTCAAATGCAGAGTGAGAGGCCTTTGGTTGATCTCCCCTTCTGTGATAACAAGGGACAGGGTCATATGGCCAAAATGGCAATTTAAGGCTTTTCCATTATGGAGGAGGGGCCTGTATTCCTTTTTTTTTTTTTTAATTAAAAAAATTTTTTAAAATGTTTTTTATTTATTTTTGAGAGAGAGACAGAGTATGAGCTGGTCAGGGGCAGAGAGAGAGGGAGACACAGAATCCGAAGTAGGCTCCAGGCTCCGAGCTGTCAGCACAGAGCCTGACACGGGGCTCGAACCCATGAACCACGGGATCATGACCTGAGCCAAAGCTGGACGCCCAACCATAGCTGTGAAGTATACGGGGCCAAAGAGGTACAATGGAAGAAAGAGGAGCTTGAGGAAACAGTGTTTGTCTTTTTGTTCACAGCTATGGGACTCTGCAATGAAAAAGAAAAGAGCTCTGGACAGGTAAAAAATAGTTTTGACAAGTTTAGAAAGACTGTTATTTACCTTTTATCATAACAGCAAGATAAGACACTGTTCAGGTTAAAGTGCAGTACATCTGGAAGAGAATCAAAAAACAAAATGAGCCTTTTTTTGTATATCCCTCATCAAAGAAGTTATTTTGCTTTGGTTTTTTAAAAAATTTATGCCTAGCCTTCTTAATCTCTCGGCATATTTATTTCCCTAAGGCCCTTGATCATATTAGTTCCTGGAGTAGTCTTTCCAAATTGAAAGTGTTATATCAATGCTGTAAGAATAGGATGGGCCTCCACCCATAATTTGATTTCAGTGTAAGAGACATCCCAAGAGCATATGAAAATACAGGGTTAGTTTCCCGAGAGCCTCTGGTCACAACATTTTTATCAACCTATCAACACATAATTTTGTTTTATGTGTGTGTCTGTTTAAAAACATCTTATTTAATATATATTGTTGATTCACTAACAATGAACGCACAGAAACATCACTATAACTCATGCTCTAACACATGCTCTGTCAGACTTCTCAAGTGTTGCCAAAAAACTTCACACAGATTGCTGTCTCACTTTTGTTTCATTTTTATTTTCTTAATTACCAGGGAAGGGGGAAATCTTTCTGTGTGGCTATTTGCCATTTGGTTTCCTTTTGCTGTGAGTTGCCTGTTCAGATCATTTACCCGCTTTTCTTTTTGATGGCCCCTTTCCCATTAATTTATGGATTTTTAAAATGTACATTTTGTATGCTAATATTTTCTTGAATGTATGTTCTACATTGTCTTCTAATAGTGTGTCTTTACATTTCGTGTAGATGGCCTTTGTCATACAGAAAATTTTAATTGCTTGCATGAGGTAAATTTTGTGTTTTCTTTAAGAAATTCTTCTATGCCATAAGGTCATAAAGATATTTCCTCTATATTGATACTCTCCACATTGTCTTCTCATAACTTTAAAGTTTTGCATTTCGCAGACCTTTAATCAACACAGAATTCATTTTTATATATAAGGTCTGTAGGGACTTGTTTTTAAACTATAAGGATATAGTCAGTTTTCTCTACCTCACTTACTAGATAGATCTTTCTTTCTCCACTATTTATTCTGTCACTGTCATGCACCGCCCCTCCCCCCCCCACCCCGTCCCAGCCCTCCCTCCCAAGCACCGGAAGTACGTATACCAAGTTCTCTGTATGTGTGTATGTGTATGTCTGGCTGGGGTATTCTATCCTGTTCCATTAGTTCATCTAGTTATCCTCAAACTAATATCACATTGTTTATTTTATTAAAAAAACATTTTTTTAACGTTTATTTGTTATCGACAGAGAGACACAGAGAGTGAGCAGGAGAGGGGCAGAGAGAGGAGGAGACACAGAATCCGAAACAGGCTCCAGGCTCTGAGCCATCAGTACAGAGCCCGACGCGGGGCTCGAACTCACAAACTGCAAGATCATGACCTGAACCAAGGTCTGTCACCCAACCAACTGAGCCACCCAGGTGCCCCTATATCACATTGGTTAAAGACCAAAACTTCATAATCAATCTTGATACTTGGGAGGGCAAGATGCTCCCCTCTTTATTCTTATTTTTTGAAATTATCTTGATTGCTCTTGATCCTTTATTCTTCCATATGAATATTAGGATCAGTTTGTCAAATTCAGTCAAAAGCCCTGTTCAACTTTGAATTAGAGTGGCAATAAATTCATAGACTACTTTGAGAAAAATTGTCATTCTTACAACACTGAGTGTTTTTATCTGTTAACATTCTGTACATTTTCATGTCCTAAAACACTTTTTTTTTTTTTTTTTTTTTTTTAAGTAGACTCCATGCCCAGCATGGAGTCCAACATGGAGGGGCTTGAACTCACAACCCTTAAATCAAGGTCTGAGCTGAGATCAAGTGTTGAGCGCTCAATTTTCAATTTTATATGTAGAAAATCACATTATTGGTTAATACTGACCATACTGTTTTGTTCATTCTTTGAGTTCTGTCTTTGTTTCTGTTTCTGGACTTCTATCCTGAATCTAAGCAGGAAAAGTGAGCATTTTTGCCTTCTCCCTGACTTTGAACATAAAACTAATATAATGTTATGTGTCAATTATATCTCAACTAAAAAATAATGCTTCTAATGTTTCGTGTTTAGAATGACATTTGCTTTAGGTTGTTGGTGGTACCTACATCAGGTTAAGAAAATTTCTTTTTTGTTCCAAATTTACATCTTTCTATCTTCCTTTTTTCTTCCTCCCTTCCTCTCTTTTCTCTTTCTCTTCCTCACTTCCTTTTGTAAAAGGTTAGTAAATATTAAATTTTACTAAAAGTTTGTGCATCTATGTTTATAACTATGTTTAACATATAATTTTTCTCCTAGTATATTGTCCTTGTGGAATTTTATTTTTATTTATTTGTGTGTACTTTGTGGAATTTTCTTTTACATAAATCTTTTTTTTAAAGGTTTATTCGTTTTTGAGAGAGGGAGAGAGAGAGACAGAGTGCTAGCAGGGGAGGAGCAGAGAGAGGGGGACACAGAATCCGAAGCAGGCTCCAGGCTCTGAGCTGTCAGCACAGAGCCTGATGCGGGGATTGAACCCATGAATCATGAGATCATGACCTAAGCCAAAGTCAGGTGCTTAACCGACTGAGTCACCCAGGCAACCCGCCTTGTGGAATTTTAATAGCAATGTTTCGCTAGCTTCATAAAAGAAACTGGGGGACTACTCCTGTTTTTTAGTCTCAAAAACTCTTGTGTAATGTAGGAATTATATGTTCTTTGAAGGCTGGGTGGTATCCGATCTAATACCTTTTTTATATATTAGGTCGAATGTGCATCTAATAACTCTAATATTAATAATCATTAAATTACTATTTGTAATTATATTAATAAGTTGTGTTAATATAAAATAATATTTAATTCAATTATTAAATTAATACATTAATAATATAACTTAATATATAAATTAAGTTAATACATTTCATATGTTACATGAGTATAATTTAATATTTAATATTTTCTTCTTACCTCACAGTTGAGGCAGCAGCTGTATTCCAGCTACTCCAATAATACGCTGGTTTTCTTTTTTGGAACCTTTTGAGCGTATCCTCTTTCTCTGGGAATTGAAAAAACTCCCGGGTGATCTGAGTGTGTTGAGAAACACAGGCCTAGCCTTCTGACGGATTCTCAGAGGAACTTTCTCCTTGGCTTCTCCTGTGTCTCCAATGCTCACTGAGGTGACCTGCAAATTGCCTGACTGTGGTGTTAGGATCTTATTTCAAACACTGAGAGGAATGAGGCTGTATGTGAAAACAAGCTTTTATACCTCTCCAGTTGACTCCAACCCATTCCTAGAGTGGTCTCTTAAAAAACCTTATGCATATCTCAAATTCAAGGGAAGTTAGTTCTGGTTTTAATAAAGCACTGTCAAGCAATATTAAGAGGCATTAATCCATTCTAAAATAAGAAAGTGGAGGAAATATCACAAGATCAGTCATGTACCATTTGAGGGCTCCTTGCAGATGTTTAGGGCACCATAGGCTTTCAATAGAACAGGCCGCATGGTCAAGAGGCCAGTTCTTCCCTTCCCTTTGTGAGATCTGGAACGAACCATGACATCTCTGACCTTCTTAGCTGCCCTTTCTTCCAGCTGGGGACCTGAGAACTCCTTTTATGTTCTAGATATGAAGCCAACCTGGACAGCACAACCTCAAAATCCCAACACTGGGTCTTCTTTCTATCGATTTGGGGATAATGGGCTTAATCAGGCCATTGAAAAGGAAAGGCACTTGATCCTTCGTTTTCATTTCTGAGCTTTATTTTCCCTTCACTTTCACCTTTATTCCCTGAAATCAGTATTGCCTAGAAATTCTTCCTACCACAATTATGTTGCTTTCCCAGAAACTCTGGAGCCTTCCCAGCCCACACCCAGGCCCCTGCATGCCACCATTCTTACTCACAGCTCCTGCGGGTTTTTCCAAGACAGAGAAGATTCAAAACACACTCTTTGAGGCAAAATGGCCCCAGGAGGAGATTCACGCTAACATAACAGAGTCTGACAAGGAGTGTAGCTTATTCCGACCCCTCTCCCATATCAGGATACATATTTGAGAAGAATTGCCAAGTATTAAATGAAAAAAGCACACAACTTCATTCTTGTGGTTTTTGTACCCCATTTCAGACAGGCTTGGACAAATTCTACTAATTCTATTGTAAGTGATGGCTCTGAAAACATTTCCAACAACTTGAAGGAGAAAAGAGACAAGCAGGGAGGAAGGGTGGGTAAGATAAGCCTGATCGGCTCCCGAGGGGCCACCCAATCTGCTGTGGGGAGCTGCTGCCACTCACCTTTCAAACTTTTTGAAAATTTGCTCCTATGGAGGAATAGATTGGTGGGGGTGAGGGGACACACAAGTGAAGAAGAAAGAAGGTGTATCCTTTCCTGAAAAGGGAAGTTCGCTTGGTTCTGCAGTCCTGTGTGGAACGAGCAATGACCTGTATAGACTTCTATAGTCCTGTATAGAAACGAGCAATGACCACCTGCTGGCTGAACCAAAAGATAGGACCTGGCATGCGTGGTTGTCCAAGTACCGGGACTGATCAAAACAGACCTAAGATTGTACGTGTGTGGTGTTCAAAGCAAAGCCTGGGGCTGGAAACATGAATGGATTTAAAACATTAAGCCCAAAGCAGATCACAAGGAGTAAAACCAAGAGCTGGAGGAAGAGTGAGCAACTGGGCCCAGAACAGGTGTAGGAGGTGAGGCCTAGAAAAAGCCTTCAGAGAATGCCTGTGAAGGAGGCATCACAATAACCTTAGAGTGCAGAGAAAGCTGTACCGGGCCCAGCCCGATCAGAGAAGTGAATCACAAAGTTTCAAACTCAAGAATGGACATACTGGAAGAGGAGATGGCCATAAAAACAGGTAAATGTACACCGTATCATAGCTGTAATCATGTCTGTAATCTCTGTAATGCTAAAGTAAAAAATAGAGGAGCCGTAGTGGGTCTGTTGTGGGGTCAATGCTATGGGAAGTTTTGCAGAAGAGGCCATGATTAAGCAGGAGCGATGCTGGCAGATAAAGAGAACAGCATATGCGCGAAGATACAGAGCCATAACACAACATGGTGTGGAAGGAGCCATAGCAGCGAGATCATTCTGGAGGGGAGGGAGGAGGGGGAAGCGTGAGCGTCAAGACTGGAAAAGAGGATCTATGAGCTGGCATAATGACGGAGGGCCTCAAATTCCATGCTAAGGAGTTGGGTCTGTTTAGTTTTCATTCGGGAGTATGGAGCCACTGATGTGTTATCACCTGGGCTGTGTGACTTCATCAGTTTTGAGTTTCTGAAGGATGCATTCCTGGAGGGAGTGGCTATAGCACAGAATACTCATCTGGGCTACAAAAACAAAAGGACTTGACCAGTTAGAAATCTATTGCCATGATTCACGTCAAGGCTAAAAAGAGGAACCAAAGCAGTGGCAGGGGGGCTGGGCTGGGGCTTGGGAAACAGATTCCAGATATAATTAAGACTTGATCATGAATTAGAGATAAGAGGTGAGGTAAAGGTAAGAGTCAAAGATGACCAGCTCAAATGCCACTCACCCTTCTCTTACATCTCTAACTTTCCATTGCACTTGATCTTTACATATAATACATGTCGATCACAAAAGCCCTCCTCCTCTTGCAATCCCCCACTAACCTTTCCAAATTTACTTCTTACACTCTCCTCTTGCTCATTGTGCTTCAGCCCCATTGGCCACATCAAACACTCCAAATATGCTCCTTTTCCAGGACCTTTGCACTTGCCTGTTCCATCTGCCCGTGATGCCCTTTGCCCAGATGCCTTCATGGGCGCCATTCTGATTTCTTTCGGGTCTCTGACCAAATATCAATTTATCAGAGAGGACGTCAAAACCCACTCTGTCTGAAATAGAATCTGCTTCCTCCCGTATCATTTTTTTTATACGCTTAATCATGCTCGACTTACCCCCAGGACACTTAGCCACCCCTTCTTTTCAGAGAAGTTTTGGCTATTCTGTCGTAACTGATAGTCTCCAAATGTTAGCGGCTAAACACAGCAAAATGTGTCTTGCTCATGCAACGTGTCCACTGCAGGCCAGCAGGAGGCTCTACTTGTGGTCATCACTTAGGGTCTCAAAGGGACAAGGCCTCATTTAACATGTTGCTTCCACAGTTACTGCAGCGATGGTAAGGGAGGATGGAAGTTTGCACATTGGCTCTTAAAGGTTCTGCGGGCAGGTGACACAAGTAATTTCCGCTTCTGTGTCATTGGCCACAACAAGTCACGTGACCGCGCCTAGCTTTCAAAGGGTCAGAGCGAAGTGATGTTACATGTGCACAGCAGCCAGCCAGCAGTATTTGTGGAACGGCAGTAAATAGGTACTGTGATGGAAGACACATTATACAGTCATTCATTGTCAATCTCCATTCTCCACAATATAAGCCCAATAGCAATGCCTTTGCTTCCTCCCTGTTGTTTAGAATGTGGTTCGCATACAATAAGCACTTAACGAATATTTGTTGAACGACTGAACACATATCTAAGGTCTTCCTCTAGACAGAAATTCCTTCAGGGCACACGTTTATCTTCGTATCTCCTTTGTTTATGAATGACTAAACGTTTATTGAACATATTCCCAGTGGGAAAAAAACAACAACCATGCCTATTTTTTCAGAGCTCAACAATAAATTTTTTTTTTTTTTTTTTTTTTTTTTTTTGCTAAGAGAATCCTGGAAACCAAATGGGGTAATGAAGGGAGAGAGAGAGAAAGAAGAGCGGGGCAAAAGCTTTCAGGGTAGGTATAGTCTGCTAGGTCCTGTGTTAGGCAATTCCAGAACCCCCAGAGATCATGGGGATTAACTGAGTAGATTAGTTAAAATAAATGATAGTTGTTACCTGCCTTTTATTCTGACCCACTTTTTTCCTCCGCAAAAGACTTCAGCACAGAATTTAACTCTTCTTTCTAATTTTTAGCTGGAAAATTATAAAACTTAGAAAGTTGCATGATTCTCCGAGACTAGATCTGATCAGCAGACAGTGACCCATTTTTTAAATTGCTGTTTTCTTTGTCACTCGGATTGAAGTTTATCAATTAGTTGAAGATTTCTTTATAGTGGAAAATTACAGCTGTGGCATTCCAGGCACAAGCCTTAGTGGGAAAGTGAACCAAATGAATCACCACGAGGCATGTGAGGTTGTGGTTGAGAGACAAATGCTATTTGTGATACAGGCAATTGACTCAGGTTATGACTTGTTGGTCCCTGGATATCTGGTGTGAACCCCTCTGAAACGCGGAATGAGTAGACGAAGCCTGGCTCAGAAGAGGAGCATTTAGATGAACACATTTGTCCTAGATTTCTAATTTATGACTACAAACATTGTAAACATACCCACAAAGAGACATGTCTGGACCAAGACATCAAGATCTTTGAGGCCTTTTCAAAAATGAAAACTATGAACATTCCCTCCTACTTTTACCTGTCCAAGAAAAAGCTGGATACAGACATAGCAGTGAGTATTGTGGTTGCAGAAGAGCTGGGTTTGTTTGTTTGGTGTCAGTCCCCCGAAAGAGGAAAAGAACAGTATGTTTGTGGTACAAGAACAGTGCTGATGGAAACACATAGCCTGCTAGGGAGCCCCAAAGGGGCTGAAGAGACGAGATGTGCATCTTGGCCCTGAGGACCTTGTCATCTGGGTGCCTGTGCTCCAGTGTGGCACGGGGAGGTGGCACCAGCCACGCGAGAACGTTTCCTTAGTGCTAGCAGGCTTTTTGGAAACGAAAGTAGGGTTTCTGCAAAGTGAAAATGATGCTCAAAGCCAAGGTCCTTTGCAAGGTCTCTTTCCCTGGCTAGAGGCTACAGCTTGATCCTGGCATGAAGCTTCAGCTTGTGCTTTGGAAGCTGAGAATACCCACCTGCTTCAGAAATGCTTAATCGTCAGAATAACACCGTGAGGTCGCAAACATTTATTATTGTTGTTGTTATTGTTAGTATTATTTTATTTTAGAGAGACAAAGAGGACAAGCGAGCAGCGGAGAGGGGTCGAGGGAGAGCGAGACACAGGCCTGACACAGGTCTCGACCCCACGACTCTGGGATCATGACCTGAGTCGAAATCAAGAGTCAGACGCTCAACAGACTGAGCCACCCATACGTCGTTCGTTATTATTTTTTTTTAATTTTTTTTTAACATTTATTTATTTTTGAGACAGAGAGAGACAGAGCATGAACAGGGGAGGGGCAGAGAGAGAGGGAGACACAGAATCGGAAGCAAGCTCCAGGCTCTGAGCCATCAGCCCAGAGCCCGACGCGGGGCTCGAACTCACGGACCGCGAGATCGTGACCTGAGCCGAAGTCGGACGCTTAACTGACTGAGCCACCCAGGCGCCCCCGTCCTTTGTTATTATTATTATTATAATTATTATTTTATATTTGAGTATAGTGGACACCCGGTGTTACCTTAATTTCAGGTGTCCAACATAGTGATTCGCTAAGTTTATACATTATGCTATGTTCACAAATGTAGCTACCACCGCCTATCCCCCTATATTGCCATTCAGTGCCCTTGACTGTGTTTCCCGTGCTGCATTTTTTATTCCAGTGACTTACTCATTCCGTAATTGGAAGCCTGTGTCTCCCACTCTTCTTCACCCTTTTTGCCCATTCCCCCACACCCTCCCCTCTGCCAACCATCAGTTTGTTTTCTGTATTTGTAAGTCTGGTTCTGCTTTTTGTTTGATAAATTCACTTTTATATGAAAGAAGTGATGACAGAACTTGCCCAAGGAAGCAGAGCTAGTACGTGGAGGGGAGGGTATTTAAATCTTTTCTGACTCCCTCTACAACAGCTCTGTCCAAGATAAGTATCATGCAGGCCACACATGTTATTTTATTACTTTATTTTATTTTGGGGGTAAAATTGGTATATAACATTATATTAGTTCCAGGTGTACAACATTATAATTTGATATTTGCATACACCTCAAAGTGATCACCGTAATAAGTCTAGTTACCGTCCTCACCATAAAATTGACCCTTTTCGGCCGCCTGGGTGGCTCAGTCGGTTGAGCGTCCGACTTCGGCTCAGGTCACGATCTCACGGTTCGTGAGTTTGAGCCCCGCGTCGGGCTCTGGGCTGATGGCTCACAGCCTGGAGCCTGCTTCCGATTCTGTGTCTCCCTCTCTCTCTGTCCCTCCCCCGTTCATGCTCTGTCTCTGTCTCAAAAATAAATAAACATTTAAAAAAAAATTTAAAAAAAAATTGACCCTTCTCACCCTTTTGGCCCATCCCCAAAAACTCTTCCCCTCTGATAACCACGAATCTGCTCCCATTACCTATTAGTTTTGTTTTATTTGGTTTGGCTTGTTCATTTGTTTTGTTTTTTAGATTTTACATAGAAGTGAAATCATACGGTATTTGGCTTTCTCTGTTTGGCTGATTTCCGTTAGCACAATACCCTCTATCTGGTTCCGTCCGTGTTGTCACAAATGGCAAGATTTCCTTCTTTTTTATGGCTAAGTAGTATTCCATTTGTTGTATATGTATATATACATCTAAAGATGTATATATATATATCACATCTTTATCCGTTCAGCCATTGATAGACACTTAGATTGTTCCCACATCTTAGCTATTGTCAATAAGGCTACAATGAACACAAAGGTGCAGATATCTTTCATAATTAGTGTTTTTGTATTCTTCAGATAAAATACCCAGTAGTGGAATTGCTGGATCACGTGGTAGTTCCTGTAGTGGCCACCCCAGTTTACGCTCCCGGCGACAGTGTACGAGGGTTCTCTTTTCCCCACAGCATTTCTAACACTTGTTATTTCTTATCTTTTTGATTGTATCCATTCTAATGGGCATAAGGTGATATCTCATTGTGGTTTTGATTTGCCCTTCCCTGATGATTCGTGATGTTGAGCATTTTTCCATGTGCCTATTGGCTGTTTGTATATTGTCTTTAAAAAAGTTCTATTCAGATGTTCTTTTTTAAACGAATTGTTTGATTTCTTTCATTATATATTTTGATATTAGCCCTTTATCAGATATATCATTTGCAAAAATTTTCTCCCATTTAGAAGGTTGCCTTTTTATTTTGTTAATAGTTTCCTTCAATGTGAGGTAACCTTTTAGCTTGATGTAGTGGTGATGAACTCCTTTAGCTTTTGCTTATCTGGAAAACTTTTTCTCTCCTTCAATTCTGAATTTTAGCCTTTCTGGGTAGAGTATTCTTGGTTGGAAGTTCTTTCCTTTCAGCACTTTGACTATATTACTCCATTCCCCTCTGATCTAGAGAGTTCCTGCTGAAAAGTCATCTGAAAGCCTTATGGGGGTTTTGTCATATGTAACAAGTTGTTTTTCTTACGTGCAGCTTTTAAGATGCTTTATTTTTAACTTTTGACATTTTAATTATAATGTGTTTTGGTGTGAATCTCTTTGGGTTCATTTGCTTTGCTTCTTGGACCTGGGCGTCTGTTTCCCAGGTTAGGGAAGTTTTCAGCCATTATCCCTTTAAATAATTTTTCCGTTCTTTCTCTCTCTCTTCTCCTTCAGGGACCCTTATAATGTGAATTTTATTCTCCTTGATGTTGTCCCATAAGCCTCTTAAGCTATCCTCACTTTTAAAAATTCATTTTTCCTTTCACTGTTCTGAGTGGGTGAGTTCTACTGTCCTGTCTTCAAGTCACTGATCCATTTTTCTGCTTCGTTTAAGTTTGCTAGTGGTCCCCTTCTAGTTTTGAGTGCAGGTAGTGTATTTTTCAGCCCTGAGACTTTCTTGTATTTTCTATCTCTTTCAAAAATTCATATTGTGTTCATTCATTCTTCTCTCAAGTTTGGTGAACATTTTTATGACCATTACTTTGAACTCTTTTTTTTTTTTTATTTTAAAAAAAAATTTTTTTTTCAACGTTTTTATTTATTTTTGGGACAGAGAGAGACCGAGCATGAACGGGGGAGGGGCAGAGAGAGAGGGAGACACAGAATCGGAAACAGGCTCCAGGCTCTGAGCCATCAGCCCAGAGCCCGACGCGGGGCTCGAACTCTTGGACCGCGAGATCGTGACCTGGCTGAAGTCGGATGCTTAACCGACTGCGCCACCCAGGCGCCCCATTGAACTCTTTATTAGATAGATCATTTATCTCTGTTTCATTAAGGTCTTTTTCTGAGGTTTTTCTTGTTCTTGCATTTGGAACATATTCCTCTGTTTTCTCATTTTGCTTGACTCTCTGTGTTTGTTTGACTATGCATTTGGTGAAACACCTATTTTTCCCAGTCTTGAAACAGTGGCCTTGTGTGGGTGATGGTCCTTCTTGTTCAACCTTGCCCTAGCTCTTGGTTGTCTCTCAAACCTTTGCATGGCTCTATATAGCCTGATTTATTCTTTTTTTTTTTCTTTTTTTCTTTTTAATCTGGTATAGTTAACATACAGTGTTAAATTAGTTTCAGGTGTACAATATAGTGATTCAACAATTCTGTACATTCCTCAGTACTCAAGATAAGTGTACTCCTCTTCACTTATTTCACCCATCCCCTTACTCACCTCCAGTCTGATAACCATAAGTTTGTTCTCTATAGTTAGGAATCTGTTTTTTGTTTTGTCTCTCTCTTTGTTTCCTTTTTCTTTTTGTTTTGTTTGGTTTCTTAAATTCCATACATATGGTATTTGTTTTTCTCTGACTGACATATTTTGCTTAGCATTATACTTTCTAGATCCACCCATGTTGTTGCAAATGGCAAGATTTCATTCTCTTTTATGGCTGAGTAATATTTCACTGTGTATACATATATGCCTATATACCACATCTTCTTCTTCTTCTTCTTCTTCTTCTTCTTCTTCCTCTAGAGGAAGAGAGAAAGCATGAGTGGGGGAGGAGGGCAGAGAGAGAGAGAGAGAGAGAGAACCTCAAGTAGGCTCTATGCTCAGTGCAGAGCTCAACACGGGGTTTGATCCCATAATGCTGGGGCCATGACCTGAGCTGAAATTAAGAGTTGGACACTCAACTGACTGAGCCACCCAGGTGTCCCAGTATACCACATCTTCTTTATCCATTCATTTATTGACGGACATTTGGGCTTCTTCCATATTTTTAGTTTGATTGATTCTTTTTAAAAAGTGTTGATGTATTTTGAGAAAGAGAGAGAGAAAGAGTGCGTGCATGAGCACGGGAGGGGCAGAGAGAGAGGGAGAGAGAGAACCATCCGTGCAGAGCCCACTATAAGGCTCAATCCCACAAACCGCAAGATCATGACCTGAGACAAAAATCAAGAGTCGGCTGCTTAACCGACTGAGTCACGTGGGTGCCCCAGCTTGATTTATTCTTGATAGGTCCCAGTGGTTGAGGGGGTGCCAGGACCTGTCAGTGACCCAAAGGGAGAGATGTCAGTCAGCACCTAGATTCAGGCTGATTGCCTGATCCTCAGGCAGCAGCTTTTAAGGTCTCCAAATATACACAGTCCTGTGGGGCTGCAGTTTTAGACCATGCTGACCTTCAGACTAAGAGATCTGAAGGTGTTCCTTGGGTGGCCATCGCAAGAACTGAGGCTTCAGATGAGTGTATGAGATCCTTTCTGGGAAGTAGAAGCAAGCCGTGGCAAGGAGAGCACATAGATGTTGTCTCTCTGCCTATGTTTCCCAAGAGCCCCTCTGTAGCCTTTATACGTGCGGCAGACTCAAAGCTCATCCCTCAGGTTGAGGCTCCAGGACCATTAAATGCGCCTTTTTCACATGCAGACTGGGGGTGTATGTCAGTCTGCCGTCTGTGCAGTGCCCTGGGTGTGGTGTTCTGCCCAGAACTGTCTTTCTTATTGTTCCAGTCCCATGGGGCCCGGGAACCCAAGACCCTCTGGCCCGTAGAGATGGGCCATCAAGAAGCATTCCCTGTGTGGACTGCAGTTGTCCACCAGCTTAACTGCTGGAGAGTGGTGGGGGGGGACTGTGGTTTTGACAAGGCCAGGAGCAAGCACCAGGGGCTGGGCAGACCCATGGTTTTGTGAGGCTGGAGAAGTGCATTGGGAGTGGGGCAGGCCTTCAGGCTGAGCTAGTTGTGTCCATACGCGCCTGCCTGTTCTAGCAGGGTCGTGAGAGAGTGCAAACATTGGCACTCTTCAGCACCTCCATTCCTGAGGAAAATCCCAACTAATTCCTGCCCCTCCACCAGACACTTTAAGATTAGCAAATGAATCACCTTCACATATAACCCTGTTGCCTCTGAAACTGCTGCCTTTGTGCTCTTCCCAGGATGAGCCTCCCAGGATGTGCTCTTCCCACATGCAAGCCTCTCCCAGTCCCCTGGATTCTCTGGATGTAAGGATCCTCTGTTGGTTTCCAAAGACAGACGTGTGGGGGGCCTTGTCTCTTTGGCACAGGCCCTAAGGGTTGGGGTGACCGGTGTGGACCAGAAACCCTTCGAAACTCAGGGAAAGGCTCTGGGCCTGTGAGATCCCTCCCTTTTGTGGGTTGCTGTGCCAGGGGTGGGGTTTTGGGTAAGGTCACATTTTTGCCTCCCCTGTCCATCTCAGCGTGGCCCTTTTGTCCCTCGTGGAGGAAGCTGTCCAGCTTTCTGTTCTTTTCCAGTGGGAATTATTCCATATGTAGTTACAGACTTGATGTGTCCATGGAAGGAGGTGAGGTGGGGTCTTCCTATGTCACTGTCTAGGACCACTCGCCCACCCCAAATATGGAATCAAAATTGTTTTAAGTTTATTTCTTTTGAAAGAGAAAGACTGTGTGTGTATGAGCAGGAGAGGTGCAGAGAGAGAGAGAGAGAGAGAGGGAGAGGGAGAGAGAGAGAGAGAGAGAGAGAGAGAATCCTAAGCAGGCTCTGTGCTGTCAGCACGGAGCCCGATGTGGGGCTTGACCCCGGAACTGAGCCGGGAGTCAGAGTGGTAGCAGCCCAGAGCTGGAGCCTACTACTCCATATAGTCTCTCCAATGCTCCAAAGTGTGTGAGGGATTTGGAAGAGTGGGGCCGAATACCTGGTGTCACCGTTAACACCTTTAAAATGGAAGGAAGCTATAGATGCAAATTCGAACCCAGTTCTCCTTCGGGGCAGATACGGCCTGCACCACTGTGCTTGATTTGGCAAGCAGAGCGTTGGCTGAATTTGAGTCTCACTCGCCTCCTCTGACAGGAGCCCTTGTGCGGTGAGCAACGTCCACAGCCACACGAGATGGCCCAGCTCCTTGTCTTTCTTCGGCAAACTCTCCCATCATCTTCTGGCCCTTAGTGACTAAGATTGAGCTGTGGAGACATCTCTTCATCAAGGTCTTGTATGCTGAGAAGTAATTCTTCCCCTTCTCTTAATATTTACATTCTTCTAGGGGCGCCTGGGTGGTGCAGTCGGTTAAGCGTCCGACTTCAGCCAGGTCACGATCTCGCGGTCCGGGAGTTCGAGCCCCGCGTCGGGCTCTGGGCTGATGGCTCAGAGCCTGGAGCCTGTTTCCGATTCTGTGTCTCCCTCTCTCTCTGCCCCTCCCCCATTCGTGCTCTGTCTCTCTCTGTCCCAAAAATAAAAAAACGTTGAAAAGAAAAAAATTAAAAAAATATATTTACATTCTTCTAAACATTTTTGATGGAAGCAAATGCTTCTAATTAAAAAACAACAACAACAACAGTGTCTCTCAATTGATTCCTTGATGAGGCAATAGATTCTCACTAACAGGACTTGGAATCCTGCAAAAGAAACCCTTGTCTCTCAACTCCATTGGTTGAGTTACTGTGTTTCCATATTGGCTGGAGAACGCTTTCACTCACCACAGAAACCCCAGGACCAATCCACTGAGATGAGCATGTTTTAGAGATGCGCCAGATGGAAAGAGTCCACACTCCATCTGTTTATCATATAGATGTGGCCATTGTCCAAATCTTATAAAATCGCTAGGAGAGAAAAAAACCACAAGGCGGTGCATTTTGAGGGTGATCACAGCTCTTTGGACTATTTTAAAAGCACTGTCTGTTCCATATATATGCGTGTGTGTGTGAGTGTGTGTGTGTGTGTGTGTGTGTGTTAAGGGACACTGCAGATACAGTCAGATTGGGTTTGAACTTCTGGTCTGTTGCTTGTTGGTTGTATCAGGGCAGGTTAATTCATTTTGCTGCCCCCCAGTATCTTCATCTGTGTTGTAGAGTTGGTCTAAGAATGAAAAGGCCATAGAGATCATTCATAGAGAGCACTTAACACAAAGATCAGCGAATAGCAAGTGACTGATAAATGGCAGCTCTTATTATTGGTCATAATGATTTGTTATTATTTTAACATTTACAATATTTTGTTGTTTGTAAGTCTTCAACTCTCTCACAGCATTTCTCATTAGCTAATGGATTCCAGACATCCCTCAAACCTGAGACCTTGGGAAATAATTCACAAATGTGTTTCCTGCAATGTAGCATAAAGAATAAATTCAAATATAAATATTAAATATTTTTTTAAAAGAATACATCCAAATATTCCAGCAGCGATCTCTTTTTTTCCCTTCAATTCAGCAAATATTTCACGGAGAGTAAATCATCGGGTTTCAGATCCTAGGCTGGGTAGAATTGCAAAGATCCTACACCAGGATCCCTCACTCAAGGTGCTTCCTGAGATGCAAAGCTTTCTGCATGCACAGTGACTTTCGTAACACATTCCGCCACTGGACTCCCTCTCCCTAACTCCTGGAGAGCAAAAACCATGCCTGGGTGGGAGTTGTGGTGCATAATAAGTTCTCAAAAAGATATTTCGGCACGAATAAAAGCCATAGATGGTGAGTAACAACAAGAGGTATGTGTATCAGTTCTGGATGTCTTTCTCGGAGTCCCGTCTCTACCTCTGTGTCCATCCATTCCCTTGTCCTCACACAGCTTTATGTCCGGCCACGTCAGGTTGACTGCGTTTCACAGTGCTTGACTACTCAGCTTTGCACATGCTGTTCCCACTCTCTGGATGCCCTTCTTCCTTTGCCCGTTGAGCTCCTAACTATCCGTCATGTACATTCAGCAGAACCTTCCCTGACCCCCCAGAATTAATCACACTCTTCGGGTGTTCTGTTGGTATTTTGAACAAGGCTGCCCCTGACATTTAGAGGGCCCAGGCAAGCGCGTGAATGGAGGCCTGCATACCACGTGGCAAAATGTTTAAGGAATTTTACATCAAGCTAATCAATAAAATAAAATATATTCTATCCTCCTCCCTTGTCAAATATACCATAATCTATATATAAAAATATAAGAAAATATTATTTTTGTACGGCTGAAAGTTGGCAAAATACTGAAGATGGCTGAATTTAATTTAACAATGATTATTAAGCATTCTTTAATTTATAGGCTGGAAACATTTGGATGAGTAATAGAAAAGATATACATAATGTGCACATTATTACATATTACTATGTGTATTTTTACATAGTTTTTCTACAAAATAGATTTTTCTTGACTTCAGGAATATCATTTATTATGTTATAATAAATATTTTTATTTCATTTGTGCTGTGTTGGCAGTTACGATCTACCAGATTAAAACAACAAAACATAGTATTCAGTGGATTCAAAATTGACTCTCTTAAGTTTATATATCACAATTAAACATAAAAATTATTTTTATTTTCAAGAAAGTTATTTCTTTCAAGTGTTTTAAATTGCTGACAAACTTAGAAGGTAAAAGATAGAAGGTAATTAATGCATATCAAAAATTTTAAGTCAAAATTATTCAAATAAAACTGGTCCATATCCAAAAAATGTTCATACCAATGCATTGGTGCTGAAATACCCACCATGGGTTGACCGTGGAAAAGGCAATAAGGCCGATCACTTTACAGAGCAAAGTTCAAGTCTTGCCCTTGCAGGGCTCTGCTCTGCCTTCATCTTCTAACGTGCGTCTATTTAAATTTATTAGTTTGAAAAGTTCATTAGATCTTCTTAAATGTTTTTATAAAAGTATTTGCAAATCTAGACGTTGATATGCGTCTAATTACCCGTGTAAATAGTCAGCATTACATTTCTTGCATTAGTTACATCTAGGTCTTCGTGTATAAATATAAGAGTATTTTGAATTTTTTCAATGTTGCAAATTGTTTTCTTCAGAAGCCATGCACCACAGCTTTGAATAAAGAGCAATTAAAGAATATCTCCCAGGCCACAAATTGGAATATCAAGAGAAGCAGGAGGGCGCCTGGGTGGCGCAGTCGGTTAAGCGTCCGACTTCAGCCAGGTCACGATCTCGCGGTCCGTGAGTTCGAGCCCCGCGTCAGGCTCTGGGCTGACAGCTCGGAGCCTGGAGCCTGTTTCCGATTCTGTGTCTCCCTCTCTCTCTGCCCCTCCCCCGTTCATGCTCTGTCTCTCTCTGTCCCAAAAAAAATAAATAAACGTTGAAAAAAAAAA
Organism: Lynx canadensis; assembly: GCF_007474595.2. Taxonomy (NCBI): domain Eukaryota; kingdom Metazoa; phylum Chordata; class Mammalia; order Carnivora; family Felidae; genus Lynx; species Lynx canadensis. The sequence continues at coordinate 90,661,479 of NC_044309.1, read as the reverse complement.
AAAAAAAAAAGAGAAGCAGGAAAATTGATACTCGGTACTGCTGGGAAATGATGCTATTTACGCAAGAGGAAAGATGTGGCAACTTCATTTCTCTTTCTCTCTTACCTAAGTCCTTGCACTGCTCAAGTCCCCTTCTCGGTGTTTCACAGATGAAAGCAGTGTGTCATCTCCAGCACTGGCAATGGCACAACCTGCATACCTTCAGGACAGCCATATGCTTACAGTTCAAGGATATGAGGCGAGAGAGCGAGAGAGAGAGAGAGAAGTGTTTCCCTAGGGGCCTGAATGTTAGCCTTGAGAGCGATGTTTAGGATTACCAGACATATGCAGGCACTGAGTGCCAGATCCTAAGTAACAGAGTTCATGGGCTCTTTAATAAAATGTGTGTGTACGTGTGAATGTGTGTTGTGACATGCAGCCATTATTTTTTACATACTGTATCGAAATGGAACCCTTAGTTTCTCTAGCGTGAAGCCTTGAAATCATCCTGGACTGGTGTCTTTCGCTCTCATCCTCTCTCCAGTCCGTCTTCTACCTTATCGGCATAAACTTTGCAGATGATTCTTGAATCTGACCACGAATCCAACTTCCGCCACCACCGTTGCAGGCCAGCTGCCTTTACCTTTCATCTCTTGTCGGTGCCCCATGCCTCGTAACTCTTCTGTTTCCTCTCTCTGCCTCCCCGGATGCCTCCTAACGTCTATAACAGTAGGCAGCCTTCTTCCTAGAACATAAGTAACCTCATGTCAATCTTGTGCTCAAATTGCGTCATTACTTTCCTGTCGTGTTTAGAATAAAATCTACCTTTGCTGTGGTCTACAAGGCTGTTCCTAATTTACATCCTGTGTCCCTCTTTCTTCATCTCCTACCAACTCTTGCTTTCTGTACTCCAGCCACGCGGGCCTGACGCTGGCTGTCAGATACTCTCAGCACAAGCCACCCTCAGAGTCTTTGCATTTGTCATTCCCCATATCCAAACACTCTCCACCAGCTCCTAACACTCGTTCCCTGCTGACATTTTCTAAAAACAAACAAACAAACAAACAAACACCAAACCAAAACAAGCCACCCCCCCCAAAAAAAACATAAAACGAAAAACCACCACCTGTCCTCCTCTCCCTTTACTTGGTTATATTTTTATTCAGAAGATTTGTCAATACTTGATATAATATTACACATCTATTGTTTTAATGCTATGTGCCTGTCATCCAGATTTGTCATTTCAGATTTGGTCTATGTGTTTCAAGGAATTGACTTAGCCTCCTGGATGTAGAGACGGACGTTTTACCCAGGTTTGGACTTGCCTGGCCATGGTGATTGCTCTGGGGTTAGACAAGCAAAGCAAGTAAGTATCTGCCTCGTACTGTCACCGAAACATTTTGGAAACAAGTTCTGATTTTGTTGGGGTTGCTAAATTAGAGCCTCGCGTGGCCATTCCACCAGTGTATGGGAGAGCCTGCTTAAAAATAAAGACAACATCGAGAAAAATAGCAGTAGAAGAAAAAAGAGAGTTCCTTGAATATATAGTTTGAGCACTTGGATTTTCAGTTCAATGATCCAATGAATTCATTTTTTCACTTAAGCCAATGCAATTGTTAGCAATTGAGAGATTCTGATGAATGTTTTTATTCTGTATTACTTCCATAGTTGCCTCAACATTCCCATACATGGATGTATACCGATAAGTCAGATTTTACTAAAGGTTTGGTGCATCTAAAGAGAATTACCGCATGGAGGGTTGTAGTAGTAACATGATACGATATACTGACAATATTATTTTTTAACTTTTTTGGATGTTTATTTTTGAGAGACAGAGACGCAAAGTGTGAGCAGGGAAAGACAGAGAGAGAGGGAGACACAGAATCCGAAGCAGGCTCCAGGCTCTGAGCTGGCGGCACAGAGCCCTACGAGGGGCTCGAACTCACAAACCGCGAGACCATGACCTGAGCCGAAGTTGGATGCTTAACCGACTGAGCCACCCAGGCGCCCCAGACATGTGCCTCTCTTAAAAAGTGCCTCTTCTTTCTAAATTCTCCTGGGAGAAATTCTACCTGCCCCCCTTTTGGGAAATGCTACTGAGGGTGAAAGTGAAATGAGGGAGAGTGGTGTGGAGAGGCAGCCCCAACGGGTCCATCTGAGGTGACCTCTGGCATTGCAAGTGCCTCAGTAAGCAACCCAAGGTGAACATGCATATTCAAAATCCAGGCTGTTTTTTTTTTTTTTTAAGGTCTTCCCTCTAGTGTGAGTTACAGACACGCCGTCCAACAAGTGTTTCCCCTTGTCCAGCAGTCAGTTGTAGGATCACGCACATATAAGCACTAACGATTTTCAAAGGCCATGGCAGGTAAGCTCATATGATAGAAATGTTTCCTAAACGTACTCCCGGAGTCTTGCAGAGTATTATTAGTCCTTTTCCTTGACCCTAACCTTAACTTTTGTCATGAAATATTTTCTCTTAGACATGATGTAAATATGAGAAGATCTTCGTAGTGCGTCATAATGTAGTTGCTGATTAAATTTATAGCCCAGGGATCATTCTCCTTCCCAGTGACTTGGATGAGGGGAGTTGAGATGGGAGTTGTCTATAGGGGAGAGAGTTTCATTCTTTTATTAACAATATCTTTCTATGGGTCTGGGGCTTCTTGAAAAATCTTAGGTCTCTCAACCAAAGTTGTCGATAAATAGGTGTTGAATTAACAAGTGAAGCTCGTCATGGTTATATTTATGGATTCCTCACTCATGAGTTGGGTAATTGACTTGATTTATATGCATTACTACATAGAAATGGATTGGGAGACTTTATTTGGGGCCAAGCTCTTTGTTTTCCAGAAGTTGTTGATTAAGATAAAGATTGGAGAAAGAAAATAAATTAGTCCTTAAGGACCCATTAAAATAGAGCTGGTTCTCATATTGGCCAGAAGAGGGCAGGATCCCTGTGGGAATGTGACAGGATAGTATTTTGATGTTGCAGAAAGGTTTCAGAGCATGTGGCCCCGCCAAGGGAAGGTAGGAGTAAGTGCTAAAGATAGTGTGAAGGGAGTAGGATAAGAGATCTTTAAAATTTTTACTTTATCCAAACTCATCATTAATTTATTAATTTATTCCTTCATCAAACACTACTACGTGCTGGGCACTGTGCACGAGACTAATACAGAGATGGAGACAGCAGACATGATCTCAGGCGCAGGCTGCTTACAGACTAGGAAAGATCACGGAAATTAACAGATAAGTACATGGATAATTACAGATTTGGATAAGAATGTTGTAAGAAAACAACAGGACGTTATGAGAACTACTTTAAGTTGAGGAGATCTCTGATAAGATGGACCCTGAAAGATGAAAAGTCACATAAAAGCTTAGGAGAAATATGCTTCAGGCAGAAGGAATAGGATGTCTGAAGACCCTGAGGTCGGAAGGAGGTTGGAATGTTCAAGGAAGTATAAGAAGGTCAACGTAGCCCCACAGTTTTCCAGAAAACAGTGAAGGAGTCGTTTCATGAGATAGATTTGAAAAAATGCAGGAGGATCATGCAGGGCTTTTTAAGTCATCTCAAGGGTCTTGATTTTCTTGTGTGACCAAGTGGAACCATTAAAGGGTTTTAAGCAGAGGAGCGAGATTATCTCATTCATGTTTAAGAAGATCACTTTGGCTGCTACGTGGAGAATGAGCTGGAGGGGCCCTGAGGGGAGCGAGACAGGAGGAGGCTGTCAATGTAGTCTAGGGAAGAGATGATGACATCTTGGACGAGGCGGAGCCGAGAGGTGGAGAGAATTGGGTTCAAGTTGTCTTTGAAAGAGAGACTTGGCGAGACTTGGTAATTGGAGGTTGAGGAAAGTTGTCACGTTTTCTGTCTAGTTTCTGCCATGAGCAATCGGGGAAGTCTGCAGAAAGGCAGGCTGGCGATGTGAGCATGGAAAGTAGGGAGTAGAAAAATCAAGAGTTCAGTGTTGGACACTTCAAGTTTGAGACATCCAAATGGAGATATTCCGGAGTGGAGCCCTGAAGGAAGGGTACGTGGAGATGCAAACTCGTGAATCATCCACAGATACAAATAGCATCCAAAGCCATGAGTGCGGATGATGATACAGAGGCAGGGAGGAGAGAAGAGTGAGAAGATGTCCCAGGACTAAATCCTAAGAAGCTGTGACAAAGGCAGGAATCACAATCATTTAATATTGAGGCTTTCATGGGTTGATGGGAAGACTTTCAGAAATTAATCTAGTTGATGGCCATGCAGTTTTTCCTCTTGTAGGTTCGTTTTATGTATCAGTTTCCAATGGCACTGTAACAAATTGCCACAAACTCAGTGCCTTAAAGCAACACAAATTTATTTTCTTCAGTTTCTGAAGGTCAGAAGTCCAAATGGGTCCCACTGGGCTAACATCAAGGCTGCATTCCTTCTGAGGCTTAAGGGAGAACCTGTTTTCTTGCACTTTTCTGGCTTCTAGAGGCTGCCCACATTCCTTGACTTGTGCTCTCTTTCCTTCTTCAAAGCCAGCAAATGACAGGTCAAGTACTTCTCATGCTGCCTCACTCTGACACTGACTCTCCTCTCTCTTTTATTTTTAAAGACCCCTCATGATTACACTGGGCGCACCTGCGTAATTGAGAATCCTCTCCCTATCTCAAGGTCGACTGAGTAGCAACCTTAATTCCAACTGCAACACTAATTCTGCCTTAGTGGGGAATATAACATAGTCACAGATTTTGTAGATTAGGATATCTCCATATCTTTGGGAGTCATTATTCTGCCTACTAAGCCTTATAAATCTTGCTTATTCCCCTTTGGAAAAGTATAAAAGAGTACACACCACACCTCCAGTCCTAGAAAGAAGTCCTCTCTGAGGGCCCCAAAGGGTGGCACTTGACAAAAGTGATGAGGTTTATTTATGTGTCTGTTCATGCACTCATCCCTGTATTTGAGCAATACACCTTGTTGGACAAGGGAGAAAAACAACCGGCAAAATTATTGGTTAGAGACTTGTTTACACTTCCCTTCTCAACTAGAATAGCTGTTTATTTGAACGGGGATCTTCAGGTTGTTATCATAGCTAATGTGTCTGTCTTGGTCCGTTTGTTCTGCTGTAGCACAATACTATAGACCGGGTAGCTTATAAACAACAGACATGTATTTCTTACCATTGTGAAGGTGGGGAAGTTTGCAAGATCAAGGTGCTGGTAGATTCGGGGTGTGTGATGAGAAACCACTTCCTGGTTTATGGATACCTGTCTTCTTGCCATGAACTCACACGGTGCAGGAGGTGAAGGATCTCTTTGAGGTCTCTTTTATTTCATTTTATTTTATTTTAATTTTTTTAATGTTTATTTATTTTTGAGACAGAGAGAGACAGAGCATGAATGGGGGGAGGGGCAGAGAGAGAGGGAGACACAGAATCGGAAGCAGGCTCCAGGCTCCGAGCTGTCAGCACAGAGCCCGACGTGGGGCTCGAACTCGTGAACCACGAGATCATGACCTGAGCCGAAGTCGGATGCTTAACCGACTGAGCCACCCAGGCGCCCCTGAGGTCTCTTTTATAAGAGCACTCATCCATTCATGAGGACACCACCTGCATGACCTAATTATCTCCAAAGACCTCAACTCCAGATATCATCACATTGGGGGGTTAGTATTTCAACATATGAACCGGGGGCGGGGGGAACACAAACATTCAATCTATAGCAGTCTCTAAGAAATAGAATATCACTCAATGCCTATTATAGTGATGCACACATCTGAAATCACACCAAATAAACCCCCTACCCCAACACTACCAAGATTTGTAGTGTTGCAAGATTTAGAGCAACTGGAACTCTCATGCATTGCTGGTGAGAAGGCAAATGGTGCAGCCACTGTGGAAAGGGGTCTAACAGCAACTCAGAAGGTTAACCATAGTGCAATCCTACTTCAACATATTTGAGAAATGAAGACCTACGTTCACAAAGAAACCTGCATGTGAATGTTACATTGGTTTTATTTGTTATCATCAAAATTTGTAACCAATCCAAATATCCCTTCCCTGGGGAATGGATAAACAAATGGTACTTTCATACAGTGGGATTCTACTCAGGAATTAAAAAAGAATGGAGTACTAGGGGCATCTGGGTGGCTCAGTTGGTTAAGCGTCTGACTCTTGGTTTCAACGGCTCAGGTGATGATCTCACGGTTCATGAGTTCAAGCCTCACATCAGCCTCCATGCTGTCAGAGCCTGCTTGGGATTCTCTCTCTTTCTCTGGCCTTCTCCTGCTTGTATTCTTCCTCTCTCCCAAAATAAATAAATAAACTTAAAAAAACCAGGTGTCTTTAAAAACAAACAGGGGCGCCTGGGTGGCTCAGTCGGTTAAGCAGCTGACTTCGGCTCGGGTCATGATCTCGCGGTCCGTGAGTTCGAGCCCCGCGTCAGGCTCTGTGCTGACAGCTCAGAGCCTGGAGCCTGTTTCAGATTCTGGGTCTCCCTCTCTGACCCTCCCCCGTTCATGCTCTGTCTCTCTCTGTCTCAAAAATAAATAAATGTTAAAAAAAATTAAAAAAAAACAAAATAAAACAAACAAAGGAGTACTGAAAATGCAACAACATGGATGAAACTCTAATCCACTATGCCACGAGAAGGAAGCCAAACTCAAAGATTACATACTATAGGCCATTTTGTGATATTCTGAAAAAGATGCAATTATAGGGAGAGAAAGTAGACCAGCAGTTACCAAGGACTGGGAGTGGGGGAAGGAGTTAACTGCAAAGTGACCCAGGAGCATTTTCTGAGCAGCGGGACTGTTCTAGATCTTGATTGCTGTGATGGTTACATGACGGCAAGTGTTTGTCAAGATTCACAAAACTACACTAGAAAGAGTAAAATTTTTACTCTCTGTACATTATTAATTTTTAACAAGGATGTGCACAAATTCTACAAGTCTTTTTGTTCCCCACAAAAAGGCCCCATCCAAAGTCTATATTGTTATAGAGTGTTAATTCTTCTACTGTCTTAAGAGACAGTTAAGCAAACCTGTGTCCCACGTAAGCTAATAAAATAAAGGTCTTTTAGGAGAGATCTCCAAGTGGCATCTCTGCTGAAACAAGTCTCTGGAAAAACAACAAACAAGGAAGTCAGGAAATCAAGGTTCCAAGACCACATCGTCACTAGCTAGTCTTGTGATTTTAGACAAAGCACTTGAGCTTTCTAGGACTCCGCTGCCCTATCTGTAAAATGGGAATAAGGTCTGATCAAAACTCCCTAAGGGAGGGTTATGAATATCAAATGCCAAATGACCTTCATTTTATTAGCGTAAGGAGGACACAGGCTCACTTTATGTACACTGAGGTGCTTATCAAGATGAAACATTCTCTTCCACTGTGAAGTATTACTATTCTCTTTTCTAATTTTTTAAATTAAATTTTATTTTTTTTAACGTAATCTCTACACCCAGCGTAGGGCTCAAACTCACAGCCCCAAGATCAAGAGTTGCATGCTCTACTGACTGAGCCAATCAGGTGCCCCTCTTTTCTAAATCTCACAATTTACTATTTGTGAGTTTTATTGCTGGGCAACAAAGGACGCACTAGGTGTGTAGTAACTTGTAATCATCACAACAATTTTTTTGCGGCTGGGACCCGTGTTCCAGCAACTGTCACTCACAGAGAAGGGGACTGAAGTGCTCAGTGGTTGCACACGGGTGCTGAAGTCACCCAGCCAACGTAAGGTGAGGTGGAAACGGAATTCAGTGCCGTCTGACCAGAGGCCATGGTCTTTTTCATCCCTTCATCTTGCTTCTCTCAGAGCTGGTTTCTATTTAGAGGCAAAACGTCCAAGTTAGACTCTGATATATGCACACAGAGAATCATGTTGCATATACGTGAAGCTATTGCACATACATAATTTATACGAGAAGGTCAGACTATGAACTCACTGAAATTTCCGATCAATACAGACATAAAAAAGACAAAGAGTGTGTAGTGAAGAAAATCATCACTTAAAAAAATTTTTTTTAAATGTGTATTTTATTTTTGAGATAAAGAGAGCACGACAGGGTAGGGGCAGAGAGAGAGGGAGACACAGAATCCGAAGCAGGCTCCACGCTCTGAGCTGTCAGCACAGAATCCAACGTGGGGTTCGAACTCACAAGCCGTGAGATGATGACCTGAGCTGAAGTCAGAGGCTTAACCGACTGAGCCACCCAGGCGCCCCTAAAATCACCATTTTTATTAGTTGGCTAATAAAAACTTTACTTGGAACTAATAGGTGTTTGTTTATTTACCTAATGATCCCATTTGTTTATTGTGGTAAAACATGCCCAAATGATTTTTGTATAAAAAAAGGATGAGGCCTTACTTTGATGTCTTTCTTTGAATTATTTAATACTTTCTTGAAGTAAATGCTTATTCACTTCAATACTCTTTTAAAGAAGTATTTGAGGCAGTAAATTTATATCTAAGAATCATTTTAACTGTACCCCATAATTCTGATACGTAGTACTTTTACGCTTGCTCAGGTTTAAATATTTTGTAATTTTCATTGTCATTTCCTCTTTAGTTCATGAACTCTTTGGAGATACATTTCATCAAAATGTGCTGTTCCTCTCTTTCTATAGTGTTGTTGATGATATCTTCCTTAGTGATCATGTGGTTGAAGTAATGCAATCCCTGTGACGTCCAATTTTGGAAAAATTTTGAGTCGTCCTTGGCGACCTAGCACGTGGTCAATTGTGATAAGCGTTTTACGTGCGCTTGAATAGAACGTGTACCTTCGATTTGGGGAGTACAGAGTTTCATGTATCTGTAATCCGTGCACTGAATCCATGATGCGTGGACTGCAACCAAAATGCAATTTTAAATTTACTCGGAGGGCATCAGCTTCCTCTGCCTCTGGATGTAAATGCTGGGAAAGGTGAGGTCTTTTCTGTGAACCCTCAAATGATCATCCCATTCTCACTTTGGTCCCGAATCCCCACATCTGGTTAGGGGTCCTGCAGCGGAAGTCAAACAGTGCTTCCCTCTGTGTTCAGATGAGATCGCCTCTCCCTCCATGCTAAGGTCTGCAGTTGGCTGTGTCTTACTTTGGTGGGTGTCACCGGCTTCTGGATCCTTGTTTCTTCTCTTTCCATTCAGCAGTTCCTTCTTCACCTGCTTCTCCTTCTTGGCACTAGCCTGCCAAGTTCTGTCCCAGACTGGGAATTATCCTGGACTCCTCTTCCTATGTCCACCCCGATTTCTAATAAACATCAAGACTCATCAGTTCTACTTCCCAAATATCTCTCACATTGGTCCACTCGCCAATCTCGGCTGCCGCTGTCTCTGTTCAGGCCACCGTTATCTTTTGCTTGCATTGCTGTGATAGCCTCGGATTGATCCTTCTGTATTTTACCCCCTACTGACTTCTTTCCGCTGTAGTCGGTGATTTTTCTAAAATAGAAGTCTGATTACATCATTCTCTGTTCAACTCATTCAGTGCTTCTCTGCAGATCATAAAACAAACTTCAGTCTTCCTAACCTTACTTACATGATCCTTCAGGATCTAAACTCATTTTTTAAGGTTTCTCTGCCGTGTCTTCTGTGATTATTTCTCTCTTCCCAAAATGAAGCTATCTATTCTTCCAGTTTCTAAAATAGGCTAAGCCCCCTCATCTTGAGACATAATGTGCAGAACTTTGTCTTTGAGATTGATGATATTTCTTGAGTTTACATATCTTAACTCCAAAAGAGTGGGATGATGGAAAAAAGATTATACACTCTCTCACACACACACACACACACACTCATATATTTACACAAATACATATATACTCACACATATACACTCACATATGCACTCATATATACTCACACACATACATACACTACATATATATATACTCACATATATGCGTATATAATAAATGAGATAAATATATGGAAAATGTATATATATACATATATATGATGGAAAGTATAACAATCAATAAATGCTTTTAAAAATTGTGCATGGATGTTCAGTTATAGATGGTAGATTAACCAACATACTAATTTCCTTGTCTTCTCTAGGTTCCATTAGAATCTTAGTAAAATCATACAAAAGGTAGAGATCCATGAGGACAAAAGAATGGAACTGGAGTCAGTAGCAGATAAGAGATTTCTACACATTTCTGGAATACAGATTTAGCAAACTTAGCAGAGCAAGGAAAGCTACCTTTTCGACTATACACAGAGAGAAACAGAAACAAAAGAAATCAGATTTCCGCAGAGGAATCCTAGAAGGACTAAGCATTCTGGAATGCCAGGCAGGGTAGAGAGTGGTATTAGGCTTGGGGTTGAAACAGAGAGATATTTTCGGTCAGTTGACTGCCATCCATTTCTTTGGACTTAAATACCAATAGCCTCGGTTCTGTACTGAGCCGAAAAGTCAGAGGTAGCTTCCCAGGAGACCTTAAGAATCTCCGAAAAGAATAACTTTCACATACCTGATGTATAAAGTGTTTAAAAGGTAAAAATCAAGAAAAAATTTCCTATAAAATAGAACAAAATGGTAAAGACAGAAAAAAATATATAAAAGAAAACCCTACCAGGGGCGCCTGGGTGGCTCAGTCGGTTCAGCGTCCGACTTCGGCCCAGGTCATGATCTCACAGTTCGTGAGTTCGAGCCCCGTGTCGGGCTCTGTGCTGACAGCTCGGAGCCTGGAGCCTGCTTCGGATTCTGTGTCTCCCTCTCTCTCTGCCCCTCCCCAGCTCATGCTCGCACTGTCTCTGTCAAAAATAAATAAACTTAAAAAGAAATTAAAAAAAAAAAACAAGAAAAAAAGAAAACCCTACCAGTGTGAAGGATTAAACCAGCAGGATCAACGTCTGACCAGTGGGGTGCCCCAAAAGATAGAAGAGAGAACATGAAGGTGAAGAGAGTATCAAGGAAAAGATATGAAAATCTCCCAAGGTCAGAGTCTGTTCAAATAATGAACTTCTCAGCGAGGCATTCCCTGGTCCACCTGTTGGAACCGCAGCCCCTCCATCCAACGCTCTGGGTTCTCCCTCCCTATTCAATTCTTCTCCATCGAACTTGTAACCACCTGACATACTATATCTTGCACTTGTTTATCTAACTTCTCTCTTCCCCACCAGAATGCCAAATCCCCAAGGCAAGGAGCTCTGTCGGTTTTATCCACAGTGGCATCCTCAGCCCCTCGCTAATGTTCGGCACAAGAGGTGTTCAGTAATTATTTGTTGCGTGAAGACAGAAGTCAGTGATGCATGAGATCTAGACCCTCACCCGCCATGGAAAGAAGTCAATGGATCATGCCCCAAATTGGTTCATCAATAAGAGATACAAAGCCTATAATTGAGAAATATGAGGCGACCACCTGCAGCCACAACCAATGGGGTTCAAGGCACTGAGCCGCATCTGAGGGATGGACGGACGGGCAAGAGTGGGAGCAGGCAAAGCCGCTGTTGTTTTCCATACGTTTTTGCGAACTATTTGCTTTTTTTCACCGTGTGCTTGAACTGTTTACCTTCTTTTAAAGTGTATATGTCTTAGAAAGCATTTTGTGTTTATTTACTATAAATATGTCATATCAACAATAATAATAGCTAAAATTTATTGAGCACTTATTACATGCCAGGCGTGGTGCTAAGATTGGAGAATGTATTACATATCTGTTGTCATTTTGTACGGATTGAAAACATCTGGAGTTAACCCAGAATTAGAACAAAACCCTCAGTCCAAAGATATAAATACTTAGTAACCTAAACTCTGTTGAATAAATTCTGCTTATCAATCCTCATAACCAAGATATAAATTTGATAGGCCTCCTCACGTCCTTAAAATGCAAGAAAAAAAAAAAAGCATCACACAAATCGTTTTCAAATAAAGTTTTCATTTGCTAGGAAATCCTTGTAGAACCACACACACGCCCGCCAACGGGATCTGTTGCAACAGGAACTGGAGACAGTGAAGGGAAAATCGTGTGTAAGCTCTTCTGGAAACATCTGTCAGTGTCATCTGCTTCTTTTCCCGCCACTCTTCTCTCCCCTCCACATTTCTCTTTCGGTCTGTTCATCTGGAGTGTAAGTGACCTTTGTTTCGGGAAACTTATGAGATTTTCACAACATGAAATGACTTCTGACAGAGTCATGTTTGGGCCTCAGCTCTGATCTACTTCCTCCTGTCTGGGCCTGGAGTTTCTGCTGTGCCGCCATCCATCAGTCGTTCAGGAACACACTGAGCCAGTCACCGCTGCAAATCATTCTTCAGTCATTCATTCTTTCAGTCAGAGCTGAAATTTAACGCTGCTAGTTGTTTAAAAAAACAAAACAAAACATTTTAGCACCATTTTTGTTTGTTTGTTTGTTTAGATGCTTCTGGTGTTTCGACCGTGCTATGGATGTGTTGGGAGCTCCCCTCTCCTTCCCTTTTCCCTCGTCGCTTGGACAAACTCCTTCCCAGCTCTCGGTCTTCAACTTAGACGTGCCCTCCCTGCAGGAGCCTTTCTCGAGCACGACACAACCCAAATGGGAACATCCTTCACCTCCGGAAGCTTCTGGCACGTCCCTCTGACATTGCACTTCGTATACAGCATTGTCGCTGCCGTTTGTTTTTCAACTCCTCTGCTGGCCCTGTCGCTCCCTGGGTGCAGAAGCTGAACTGTTTGCCTTGCTGGCTCTAGGACATGGCATGGAACCCTGGTACAGAGTAGGGGTTCAGCAAACACTCGTGGCATGAATGAATAGTCGAACGAATGAATGCACAAATGAATAAATGAAAGCAAGTATATAGTCACTGTATACAGCTTCACCATAGTCTGCATATTCTGAGTACATGTCAAAAATAACAACCAAAACAACTAACTGCACAGCTGTGCTTAGCAATTGCTAAGCCAAAGGCTAATGAGTTAAAAATATTGGCTTAGATCCCAAAGTCAAAGGAAAAAGAGATAAAGAGAAGGCTGTGCCTATTTCCTGTGCTTGGTAGGAAAAGAATATTTCCCAAACTCTTTTTCTCCGGCAATTTCTTAAGTAAATTGAGGATGCATCACGGCATTTATAGTCCTGTGAAAGAAGGAAGTAAAATACTTTCAAAATGGTTTGCTCCTCATGCTATCTAGCCTCTTCTTTCTGGCTTGACAAACAGGTGAGGAAAAGTTCTGTTTTTCTGTTTCTTCAGAGCCTTTGAATAATAGCAAAGACCACTTTGAAAACTGAACTTGCCTCATCACTCGTGAGGTCAGGTTCTGGATTACGTGAAGGGAAATGTTTTCAAGGCAGCCCCCTCCCCCCCCCCCGCCCATTCCCCACCCACTCAGCTGGGTCATGAGGTACCCTAGAAGCATCGTCGTGACTTCATGCTTTTTCTATTGCTCTTCATCAGACCAGAGCTAATGTGCACTGAATGCCCTCACAAATGATACGAAAACGTTAAAAGAGAACTTTGAGGGTGGTTTAAAAAACTTGAAGCTAAGACTAGTTGAAAGATGATTGTTGAAGGGGGTGTGGTTCATTCTGTGATTAGTGCCAAGTCGGGCAAGATTTCACTTTTTAGTGCAAGTTATGGGGTAGGCTAAGGAATAACAAACGAAAGGGTAAAATTTTTTGGAAGCGCCTTCTGAACACACAAACGAACAGCAGGAAGAAAGAAAATTATTCGACTTGGCTTACGTGCTTTATGTGTGATGGTAGATTTTCAATATATGTGACCCCAAAAGCAAATGGATAAGTCAGGATGCTATTAACAATAATTGTGGGAAATTTTTCATTGAGATGTAAGAGTAGACTCTGCCTTAATGTCTGTTTGTATTTTTTTTTTTAATTTTTTTTTTCAACGTTTATTTATTTTTGGGACAGAGAGAGACAGAGCATGAACAGGGGAGGGGCAGAGAGAGAGGGAGACACAGAATCGGAAACAGGCTCCAGGCTCTGAGCCATCAGCCCAGAGCCTGACACGGGGCTCGAACTCACGGACCGCGAGATCGTGACCTGGCTGAAGTCGGACGCTTAACCGACTGCGCCACCCAGGCGCCCCAATGTCTGTTTGTATTTTATTTTATTATTTTTTATTCTGATTTTTTGATTTTTGATTTTTTTTGATTTTTTTAATTTTTTTGATTTTTATTTATTTTTTATTTTTTTAAATTTACATCCAAATTAGTTAGTATATAGTGAAACAATGATTTCAGTAGATTCCTTAATGCCCCTTACCCATTTAGCCCATCCCCCCCTCCCACAACCCCTCCAGCAACCCTCAGTTTGTTCTCCATCTTTTTTTTTTTTAATTTTTTTTAATGTTTTATTTTATTTTTGAGACAGAGAAAGACAGAGCATGAACAGGGGAGGGGCAGAGAGAGAGGGAGACACAGAATCCGAAGCAGGCTCCAGGCTCTGAGCTGTCAGCACAGAGCCCAACGCGGCGCTCGAACTCACAGACGGTGAGATCGTGACCTGAGCCGAAGTTGGAAGCTCAACTGACTGAGCCACCCAGGCGCCCCTGTTCTCCATCTTAATGTCTGTTTTTAAATGGCGGTTGTTTCTTCTGTAAGAAACGTACTTCTTTTAGACAGAATGTAATTTGATTAGAATGGTGGTCCAGAGACACATAGAGTTAGAAGTTGAGACAGGGTTGGCCACAGACCTTTTTTTTAATTAAAAAAAAATTTTTTTTTCAACGTTTATTTATTTTTTGGGACAGAGAGAGACAGAGCATGAACGGGGGAGGGGCAGAGAGAGAGGGAGACACAGAATCGGAAGCAGGCTCCAGGCTCTGAGCCATCAGCCCAGAGCCCGACGCGGGGCTTGAACTCACGGACCGTGAGATCGTGACCTGAGCTGAAGTCAGCCGCTTAACCGACTGAGCCACCCAGGTGCCCCTTGCCACAGACCTTTATCATGTTATCCATCATGACCAGAACAACAGCCACCTTATCTTTCATTTAACCAAGTGTGATAATACATTATATTTCATTCACTTAAATTTTTTTAGTGTTTATTTATTTTTAAGAGAGAGAGAGAGAGAGACAGAGAATATGAGGGGGAGGGGCAGAGAGAGAGGGAGAGAGAGAATCCCAAGCAGCTTCTGCACTATCAGCACAGAGCCTGACTCGGGGCTTGATCTCACGAACTGTGAAATCATGACCTGAGCTGAAATCAGGGGCACCCAGGCATCCCTTCTTTTGCTTTCTTTACTAACTCTTCTTTGCATACTAGTCTTTGGCTAGAATTATAATCGTTATTATAATAATGATTATTATTTGTGCTTAATTCTAACTGATTGCATTTTTATATTATCTGAAATTTAAGAAAAATCATGGCTCCCAGGTATATTCAATTTAAAGTAATATATACATATATATGCATGTATATATCATCTCCAGCAACTGTGAAGCAGACAGTCACTCTCATGAAACTCTACGGACTCTGGGATTGTGATTGTTTTACGTTTATTTATTTTGAGGGAGAGAGAGAGTGAGAGAGACAGCGTGCACAAGCGGGGGAAGGGCAGAGAGAGAGAGAGAGTGAGAGAGAGAGAGAAAGAGAGAATCTCAAGCAGGCTCCGTGCTGTCAGCGCAGAGCCCGATGCAGGGCTCAAACTCATGAACTGTGAGATCATGACCTGAGCCAAAACCAAGAGTCAGACACTCAACCGATTGAGCCACCCAGGATCCCCTGGGATTGCTATTTTGCTGTTCGCTGGCTTCAATCTCCAGCAGGTTCTTTTATCAGTCCAGAAAGTTCCTTGTTTCTCTCACCTGGAAAAATAACAGGAAGTGGTGCACACCTGAGATGTGGGAGAGCCAGGAAGGCTTCCCCCAATCCAGGACTATTTCCCGGGTAGGTTCTTATTCCACATTCTGTTCACTTGGAACTAATTCCTTTGTGTTAGCCTTTGTGGACATCTTAGTATCACAGAACCCTAGAATTTTAAACCTAGAAGGAATATTAAAGATTGATCCAACCACTCCACTCAGTCTGTGCGTTAGGAAACTGAAACTCAGAGCTTCGCCCAAGGTCTCTCTCTGGGACCTTATAGAACCAAGACTGGAATAAGGCCTTCAGAGGTCAGTTCTGCCTTCACTATGTTCATTCATCTCTTCATACTCTATGGCGTGGTCACGATTCTTCCGGGTGCAAGTGAGAAAAACCCAACTCTGACACACTTCAAGAAAAGAAGAAACTTTGTGAGCCTTCAGGCACGATCCAGTGGGGCAAGGACTGTCTTCAACACTTGGTCTGTCTCCAGATCTTGTCTCCACTTTCCTCCATGCTGCCTTCGTGGATGGATGGTAATGCCTTCCTCCTTACTACTCTTCCCTCAGAAGTTACAGGCATGCATCCTACGGGCTTTAGTCCTGCCAGAGTGGGAAAGGTCCACTTTCCTAGTTGGTCCCAGAAAAGTGCTAACATCAAATCTCACGGATGTACGTTGGGCCGTGTGCCTGTACCTAAGCCAAATGGAAGGTCTGGTGCACTGCTGGCAAAGGAAAGGAAAATTGACGTTGAGCAATTTGAAGCAACCGCTCTTTGCTTCAGGTGCCTCCTGTATCTGCGACACTGCACTGGATGTTTGTGTAGCATCTGTGGTTAATTTGTTTTTGTTTTTGTTTTTTTATCAGTTGGTTTTTCAAAACGGGCATGCGCGCAGAAAGTTGAATCCACGGAAATGGAGCAGAGGAAAGGTTCTATTGGGTGTGTTGAGGGAGTGATGGCGAGGCAGCAGGGAAAGGTTCGGGGTGCAGCGCCCTGGGTCGGGGGGAGAGGGAGGCCTGAGTGAAGGTCAGTGGGGTGCCAGGGGACTGGGGAGGTCTGGGGAAAAAAGGCCATGTGAAGAGCTGTCAGGGAGAATCGATCTGCTCAGCCCAGTGGTTCCTGAGCATGGCTTATTCATTCAAGCACTTTTGGGGGGGCTACTGCGGTCAGCTACTGCGCCAGGTGCGGGGGACACAAAGGTGGCAAGGCAGTCCTCACGTCGAACCAGCTGTGTATTACACAAAGATCATCACAGTCATTGCTGGAAGGGAGAAGCCTGGAGTGTTCCAAGAGAATATACACTGGAGGCCCTGGCTGTGTGGAGGTGAGAATACAGGCAGTGAGGCAGGGAGAGAAGGTATCCTAGAAAAACATTTCAAACTGAGACTGGAAGAACGAGGAGGAGCTTTGCTAGGGTGTGTGTGTGTGGGGGGGCAGGACAAGGGAAAGCGTTCTAGGCAGAGGGTGCTAGAGCCTGTGAGAAAGTGCCAGCAAGGAGTGAGGAAGGTTGGTAAGAGCTCAGGTTGGAGAAGGAAGCAGGAGCCAGACCAAGCTCCCCTATTCCAGCCTTTGAAGAGATTTTGAATTTTCTCCGATAGCACTACATTTGTGTTTTCAGAAAGACCTCACTTGCTGTGGATAGAGAAAGAATTCAATGGGGTGAGATTACGTGGTGGGAGCACCCGAGGGTGGTGGTGGCTTGGCTTGCAGCAGTGACGATGGAAACGGAGAGAGAACAGCCACATTCAAGAGGCATTTGGAAATCTTGGTTTTGTAAAGATGACGTCCGTCGTCATTGCACAGGCAGTACAATATAACTGCGGATTTGTGAAAGTTTCACATTTTCATTAGCTGGTTGAATCGTAGGTTTTATTTTCCATGACAGTACTAAATTGGCTGGGGATTAGGCTGAACATAATTGTTTTATGGCTAAATGTATCCCATTGTAATAAATAATAGCCATATATCAGCCTGCCGCGTGCCTGATTTAAGAGCACAAGGCCACAGGGAACTTGGTTGAGCCTACAGACTTGGTGACTAAACTAAAGATAAAGGAATGGGACTTTAGACTCTGGAGGCCCCGAAGAATGTTCTGGGTCCTACAGGCAGCTTGCTTCCCGCAATTTGAATAATCCCTTAAATCTGTTCGCGCTCATATTCTCCCGAAGCAGATTCTTGGATTGATAAACGGGCACAAGTAGCGGGGTTCAGATGCTCTGCAATGGAACGGAAGGACCCTGGTTGATGGGGATGGAGACTTGGAGACTGAGCACGCTGTAATGACGGTGATCCCCTGGAAAGCCAACTTTGCTAAATCACATGGGAGTCTGGGAAGCTAGAATTAAGTAGGTTCGGGATGTGCCCCCAAGAGAAGGTTTATACTGAGCAGCGATAGGACATTACAGGGATATGCTAATACCTGGTATATCACCCAGCATGGTGATGAAAAACAAAAAAAAGAAATTTGTAAAAGTGTTTTGTTAAGTGAAAAATGAGGCTCTGCAAAGAGAATTGTCGTCCTTGTTTCAGTCACGATGGGCTAAATTGTGCGCTGGTGAAAACCAACAACAGCTCGGTGCCTTAAAACAGGGTTGCTTTCTTGTCCCATGAAGTCCTCCGCCAGGTCGGCACCTCTCAGGGGACTGGGCTTCCATTCACGTCGATGATAAAGTATGAGACTCCGTGGGGTTTTGTTCACACTGATCTCACCTCCCTTTCGCGCTTATTCAGTGCGCCCTGCTGCGTGGACCTTCGTAGCAGGCTGCTATTGTGTCCTTCCTTCCCATTTTCCCGTCTGGAAGTGCACTTGGATTTTTCTTTGGGGCATAGCCCATTTCGTGTTTCCCGCAGGGTGGGCTCCCCTCCCCCTGCCACCCACCTTACAGAGGTCCCCCTTCTGGACTGGCTACGGGGGCAGATATGTGACCCACATCTGGCCGACGGGCGTTTTCTTTCCCCTGGCGACACTGATTGGCCTATGATCCAAGTCACCCCCAAAGTACTCAGCCCCAAGGTTTTTCTGGAAATACTGGGAAACAAAACCAAACGCTACTGTCTTTCTGTAGAGGTTGTTGGGCCAACGGGATGTGGGTCTGCCATTTTCAGCAGCTTTTTTGCCAGTGCTAGAGGAGAGCCTACCTGACAAGGTACGAACGAAAGAAAAGCCGAACTGAGGACCACACAAAATCAGACTCCTGGCCGCATTCTTCGGGTCCCTGGATCAAATCACACCAAAGATCCAGTAACCCGGACTTCTTGGTTATATCGGCTATTATTTTGTTTTTGGCTTAAGCCGTTTTGAACTTGGGTTATATTCCTTCCAGCCGAAGGAGTCCCGGCTAACACAGCCATTCATCTCCAATGCAGGAGCTTCCAGGAGATGGCGGGTGCAGGTGGATATGGGCATGAGCCCCCTCCGCCCATCCCAGTTCTGATTGGTCATCAGAGGAAATCTACAACAGGAGCACTCTGCCTCCTTGTTTACTCTCCTTTTCTCTTCCAGTACTCCAGAAAGTAACGTTATTCCCGGGCCAAAGCGGCCAGCCAGTCTCTTTAGATTTAGCTTAGGGAGATCTGAGGAGCTGCACAGTTCAGGGCAAGAGGACAGGGCAGAAGAAGCCAATGAGGCAGCTTAAAGAACGCTAGCGGGAACGCGAGGTGCAAAGCCTGGCTGCAGAGGTGCATCTAGGTCAGCTCTTCGAGGTGGGCACAGCTAGCGGCTGGAATCTGAAGGAGTAACAGGAGCTGGATGCTATGCACCAGGAGGAGGGAGACCACCGAGAAGATCAGTACCCCAACACTGTGATACTTTCAACCAAGACCGAAGACAAGAACCTGGAGCACCCAGGGCTGAGAGCTTGCCTGAAATGGATGCAGAAAGTGAGCATCCCCTCAGACAACTGAAGCTGTGGGGCCTCAGGGTCCCCTAAGACCGTCACTGTAATGGACGCAACTTACATTTTGCTGATCTGGGGCGGGGGGGGGATGGCTCTTTGGTTAGCGATTCCACTGACGTCAAACGGAGTGCAAACCACAATGGGAAAAAGGAGTCTGCATGTCGATTAATGATTTCCCAACAACCAAACTGGGGTTTGAAAACCCTGATATGTTTTTGCCCACGAGCTGTAGGATGTCCTCGTGCGCCAAAGATCAAATAAGGGGAAAAGATGATAGCTTTAAGCCCACCCTGCCAAAATAATAGCCAAAATGAGAGCCAACTATGTAGCATCTCCTATATGCCAAGTGCTTTTTTTTTTTTTTAATTTTCTTTTTTTTCAACGTTTATTTATTTTTGGGACAGAGAGAGACAGAGCATGAACGGGGGAGGGGCAGAGAGAGACAGAGGGAGACACAGAATCGGAAACAGGCTCCAGGCTCTGAGCCATCAGCCCAGAGCCCGACGCGGGGCTCGAACTCCCGGACCGCGAGATAGTGACCTGAGCTGAAGTCGGACGCTTAACCGACTGCGCCACCCAGGCGCCCCTGACAAGTGCTTTTAATCATTTCATATGCACTGACTTATTTAATCCTCTCAACAACGCTTTTAGATAGAGGTTATTATTTTTACTTAAAAACGAAAATGGGTTGCCCGGGCAGCTCAGTTGGTTAAGCGTCCGACTTTTGATTTCAGTTCAGGTCACCGTTTGGAGGATCGAGCCCTGCATCAGGCTCTGTGCTGACAGCACGGAGCCTGCTTCGGATTTTCTGTCTCTCTCTCTCTCTCTCTCTGCCCGCCCCCCCCCGCCACCCCTCTCTCAAAGTAAATAATAAAATTAAAATAAACACTTAAAAAAATGAAAAAACGGATCCCAGCATGGTTATGTGATTTGTGCAAGGTCCCCAGCTAGTTAGTGGCAGAGCCAGGATTCAAACCTAGGAGGTCTAGTTCCAGAGCTCACACCTTTTGCATCTACAGTGCAGTGGGATACCTTGTCCAGTGTCCCTGGACATCAGTCATCAGACACTTTTGAAAGGCGACTGAATGACCTGAGTCTCAATATTAACTGAAATTAACTGCCTGTCTTGGAGTGTCACGGCTTAAATGGCAACTCCTCTTCCTAAGATTCCTCTAAGACGTGCCTGACATGCCCAGCAGAAGCAAGAACCAATTGGTAACATGGCTTGAGAGGACACTGAAGCTTCTGAGATCTCAAATATTCAGGGGAAAGTTGTGGCCGCGCCTTCCAGTGCTCCTCTTTCCTGCTGTTTCTCTGGGGCAGCAGATGACGGGGTGAGACCTGCATCCGCCATTCCTCCGCACCCCCACCCCACCCCAGCAAGTCTCTCCCAAAGCGGGCACCCACCATCTAGGTTCTGGCAAAGGAGCATTTTCAAATGTTATCCTACATTTCTGAGAATGTATGCTTAAACTAGGATCAGGGCAGCCACAAACCAGGTGAAGTCCAAAAGCGAGAAAGTAGGTAATCAGATGAGAGGAGAGGAGGGCATAGGACGAGCAGGTCACAAGGGGTCAGCCTCAGTGTTGAGCGATGTACAGACAAAGGATGAGGGCCTTGGGAGGGCTGCAGGGAGGAAGGCAAGGGCTTAGCCCTGCATGAATGGGGTGGGGGTGTGTTCTTAAGGTTGTGAATCAGGCTCAGAGGCAGAAGAGAAGAACCCAACTATTGTAAACTGGGTACACCGGCGGGGGGGGGCTACTGACCTGAAGCATTTTCCCATTGGCTGTACCCGGGGCCTTGGTATGAGAGTAGGGCAGACCCTTCCCATGGCTGGCTTGGCAGGGGTGGCCTCCTGAATGAAAAGTCTGAGGATAGAGGAGCAGAGAGCCAGGCAGAGGGTCACATCCACAGCCATTTCCCACCTACTTCAGGCCGAGCACAGACTGCCAAGTTTCACAGATGGCTAAACTCAAGACTACGGGTGTAGACCTCTGTTGCTACCTTTTGACTCTCTGGACGTTACCCAGCTGCATTCCATATTTCACAAGTGATTTTGGTTCTTTTCAACTTCTCTTCCCCCTGTAGGCCAGATTTCCTAGATCTGAGGAGTAATTGCTCAAGGAGGACCCTACCTGACTCTAAGAACTAGTCTTGTTCAATAAAAAGTCATCTTATGGAAATAAAGCTTGATGAGAAGCAAGCCCATTTTGCCCTCTTCTCCACTCTTGAGCTTCCTATTGTTTCACTTTTCTGAAGTCTCATTCACTAATCTGTAGTATGGGTCTGCATCCTGCCACACTGACGGCACTGTCATTCATTCTTCAGTTGTTATTTTTTTAAGTTTATTTTTTTGAGAGAGAGAGAGAGAGAGAGAGAGCGTGCGCGCGTGCACGCAAGTGGGGGAGGGGCAGAGAGAGAGAGAGGGTGAGAGAGAATCCCATACTTGAGGCTTGAACTCACACACCATGAGATTGTGATCTGAGCCAAAATCGAGTCACTTGACTGAGCCACTCAGGCGCCCCTTATTTGTTTTTATTACTTCCCATACTTCTAAACCACTTACCATTCCTGAATGCATCCAAGAGTCGAGTACCTAACCCTGCTGAACAACACCTCCCCTCCCCGCACACATATGGAATGCTACGCTGGCTGAGACTCATTGTCGGTATCGCACAGGATCCCTCTCTGTTGGTGATGCAACAGCCCTCTTGTGAGACGGCCAGCAATTCATCCCTGTTACTAGCAGGGGGTTCAGGATGCCTCCAACCACCTGCAGGGTAACTCGGGAACATTCTAGTTACACAGCTCCCCGTTGGGTCCAAGTCCCTCGTGAAAAGTTGTGGCTCTTGATGGGCAGGGATGAAATGTCCTCTACCTTTATTATCCCAAACAATATCTAGCACATACTAGGGACTCCACTGTTATTTGAATGCATTGGCTCATTTTTTTTGGACACCCTCCTTGAACTTAGGTTTAAACCTAAAATGTTTCTTCACATAATAATTTTCATAAGTGTAATGCTTATTGCATGTAAGCAATAGTTTAATTTTTCTAAAATGAAAAGGGAAACCTGATTCAGAGATCATTTAGTGAGTATTGACTCTACAATATGGTAAAAAGTTTATCCTATTCATCTCCTTATTCTATTCTGGACATAACATGCCTCGTCTTATTCTTTCTTTTTCAAGCCAAAGATTCTCTGTTGGTTTATTTGTTTTCATTTTCCAGAAGTAATTTCTTCTTATGTGCTTTTGTATGTTAATAAAAATGAAGAGACTAAATATGGGTTATATTAAATACATTTGGTCTATTAATAGGCTGAACTAATGATCCACTCTAGCGGGGAAATGGCTTTGCCTCCTCCGAATTCTGGCCATTTGTTGCCTAAGCAATGTGTTTGGTTCTTTTCATATGCTGCCTGTATTTCTCTACCTGCATAGTTTTCTCTAAGGAAGATGATCTTTTGAAGGTCTCTTGGTCTGGGGCTTAGCACAAAGTAGGCACTCAGAGAATACTGGCTGTGAAAATAAATGAAAGGAGTCAAGTCATAAATTTGACAATAAATTCCCCAACAGGAGATGTTTAAGGGTAAGTCCTTCCAAAGAATCTAAAGGAAGGGTTTTAGTGACAGTGGTGACAGCCTAAACCAGAAGATTTTAGCCTTGGAACACTCCTGGATGTATTCCTAATCAGTAATTGAGATGTAAAGGGAATCTTGAACTTGGTGGAATAATTCTGACCCTGCTTCTGGTTCTTATAAAGTAAGAGACTCCTATCCAGAGACACTCGGTGTCTTTTCATGTCTTACTCTCTTCACCCAACAACTTTTGGCACGCTCTGCAACCGTTACTTGAAAGATACCGAGGATAACATCACCCACTTCCCTTACCAACATCGTAGATGCCAGCCTTCAGGAGAGATTCTCCAGTTTTAACCTACAGCCTAATCTTCCTTTACATTAATTCTAAGGCCATCTTTGTAGGACTAAATGCCAGACCGTGAAAGGCGAATCTAGGGCAGTTGATTTAAGCAGCACAGTACTTTAAAACGTTAGGTCAGGGTATGTAGAAGCGTGGGCCCACAATATGCAGGGGGTGCGACAAAATGACTTGTGAATGTCTCTCTCCATGACCTGTTTTGACCAAACTTTATTACTCATTTAATGGAGTTATGACAGAGCGTAGGAATCAAAACACATGGGGATCACAGAGGCTGTTATGTTTATTGTGTAGAACAGACAGTGATAATCCACTAGAGAAATATTTTCAACAAGCAAGCGATTCAAAGTACAATCATAGACAGCAACTCTACATGAAGAACAAAGAATCAAGTTAGAAGACGCTCAGAGGAACAGGGAGAAAGTCAACTGCAGTTAAACGTCTTGATACTTTTCTCCTGCAAACATACCTAACTTGCAGAAATGGTAGAAAAGTTAAATGTCCAGTCTTACTTAGCCGAGACCAACAACAGCAAAGAACAGTCCTATAAAATTTATCTCCCACAAAAATAAACTATATATATAAAAATTTTATGATGTTCTTACTGTTCCATTGGCCACAAGCTTTTTTTTTTTTTCAGTATGAAAAATGAGGTATACTGGGGCTTAAGAGGTAGTCGTGTGTTTTGATTGTACAACGTATAGGAAACGAAAGAGTAACTTCATCAGAGATGGAAATCGCTCGGTGCTCCGAGTTTGGCCAACATGAGCAACTTGCTTCAGTTTTACGAGCTGGCCAATGAGGTTTCGAAAGGCCCAACCAAAGATATGGGTTGGGACTTTTATTTTTAGGAGCCACTGCTTATTTGCTTATTTAATGCACAGTTAACAGTAAGGTTGAGTTTTAATTCTCTCCGTAGCTCCTTTGGTGATTCACAACAGTGAGCCATCTGCCAGTCTCCGAGAGGTGTGTGGCCTCTGAAACGACCTCCCCGAAGTGGCTGTAAGAGAGATGGTTTTGAGTTTCATTTGGCTTCAGTACTAAAAGCCAGACTGACACAAGCCATCATGAGAAACTACCTCCTGGCCCAGTTGATAATACCATGTTAAAAAGTCAGCACACTCACTAGGAGAGAAAGCAATAAAAAACTCTACATAAGAAGCGTTTAAAATAAATCTGGTGGAGACATATTACAAAAATCACATTTGTGTAAAATACATGAAAATATCTGTCAAGCATTTTCTCATATTCAACCAATCTGAAAAAAACATAGATTTTTTGATTGCATCATGCAAAAGCTGGGCTTGTCGCATCACACCTACAAAGCTTCAAGTTTCTTTGAAGGTTGGCTTTATTTTCTTTCTTTCTTTGCCAAAAGTATGTAAAAATGTGTTCCTTTCTATCAAACGTCTTTTACAAAAATAGTTTGGACTCGGGATCGCTGCGGTTTGAACAACATCAAACCCTGACACACATGGATGCTGCAAGTCACAAGTTCCTTCCTTTTGAAGTCTGGAGGTAGGTCTTTGCAAGTCAATTAGTCCATTTCCTTAAACAATTCATTTGAGGTACAAACGTGGAGGGTAAGATTCAAATGTTACAGTCAAATTTTGTGTGGCGTGTAGTGTGATTGAGGAAAATGATCCTTAAGAACCTAGGAGCGACTTGGTTAAAAAAAAAAAAAATTCAAGTTCATGTAGAAATCTAGCAGAGAAGCTGAAACAAGTATTTGTAAAATTTTAATTAAAAAAAAATAGAAAAATACATAGCCATGCTGAAAACACAGTAAGGAGACTGCTTCTTTAACTGTAATGAAGTGTACAAAAAGAACCACAGATGATTAGCATCACCTACCCATTAGGTTATTTTTTCTTCTTGCATTGCTTGTGTATAGCAGCATGTAATAAGTACTAGACTGTAAATTAATTGTAACATTCAGAGGTAGTATTGAGTAGTGGGGATATATTATTGCATCTCTGGCTAAAAGTGCAGTTTGAATGAAGAGACGGTGGGCTGAAGCCGAAGTAAAGCACCTCAGTCAACCATCCTATGTCAAAACGTATTACTTGAAGTAACACGTACGCTTAATTTGAGGTAAGTGGTATTTAGGTCTTTCACGGAAACGGATACATAATGGAGAGAGACAGAGAGACAGAGAGACAGAGAGGGACTGCTTGTTTTGTTTTTTTCAACTGTCCTATAACTACAGCAAAAGAAATTTAGATCTCGCTCCTCCCACCCCATCGTCATTCGGGCGGGTTCATCGTATGTTACTCTGTTGTACCTTTGCAGTAAATTACAAAGAGGATAATTTGACTTGTCTAGGTTCCTTAAATGCTTTGAAGCTAACAAGTGTGATTTATTGCTCAGTGGCATTTGGCTCTGTAGGAAGTAGGTTCTATACGGATGGGCGTTTTCCTGAAAGCGAGCGCCGTGGGTAAATGTATCACTCCCGCTGATATGTGTGAGATCCATAAATAGAGGCGTTGGCAATATCTGTTTGCTGACTTCCCTTTTTGAGACAGGAACATAACCTTTTTTTTTCTGGTTTGTTAGCTGGATGAAAGGATACATCAGCGTTTCGTCTCGTTTGGAACTACAAGTTAAAATACCATCAAGTAAGTGTCTACAAGATTATACGAAAAAGAGAGAAGTAGTATCTAGTCCTATCTTTGGTGTTCTAAACAGAAGCTTCACTACGGCGAGCGGGTCGGGCGGTGGCCGAGCGGTACACAGTGTTGAACACTGCGCCTTTCCCGGGGTGGGGAGCGCCCCACGTCAGGAGCGTGACGCTCTCTGGTCTGTGTGCAGTGCATGCTCGACTAAACCCGATTCGGAGTTTTTCTCACCCACCCGCTCCTGCTTATCAGTTCAACAAACTATTAGTAGGTTAAGAAAAAAAGAAAACAGTAATTAAAAGTTGCATTGTTAAACTGTGTCCCCTGTGTTTACAGCAGTTTTTCACTAAACCTGGGACTGTGAAGGTGATTAATATAGTCCTTTTGAAGGTTATGTGATTTCTCCCCGCCCGCCCCCCACCCTGCTCCCGCCCCACCCCCTTCCCCCCACCCCCCCACCCCCCCCCAGATGAAAGTGGAAAGACCATGGGAATAGAGAAAGTGGTCACTGCAGTGTCTTCTCCCTTCAAAAGATCCAACTGCTGCTGAGGTAGAAATCGAATGTTGGCGCCCCCTAATCCTCTTCTGCAGACTCTTGTGAGGATGTCTCTTCAGTCTCCTCCTGGAACACACAAAGGGCACAACCATTAGTGTGGGCTCTTCTTTGCCAATGGTTCAGAGACGACCTGTCTCCACAGCACGTTCTGCTGGCTGCAAAAGAGGATGCGGACGCTTGGCAAGCCCTCATTCCCAGGGCTTCTTAAACTGTAATTGAGGAATCAAGGTGTTGTTTTTTCCCAGAGCAGAGTCATTTAGCCCCTGTTGACTTAAGGCTTGACATCATGGCGGCTGGTCAGCAAATTCAATTGTGTGCAGTCCAGAGAATGTCAGGCCAATGTAAGCTCACTCACCAATCAGAGTAAAAAAGAAATGGATAAATTTTTCCCGACAGCGTGCCGGTCACCAGTTTTACAAACCCGGCGCACAAGTAAGAAAAGAACCCAAGTCAAGGGAAATCCTTTCTTAAGACTCAAATGAACCTGTCCTTCAGATACTGGTAGTAATAGCCGATACGTCCACGAGGCTTACTAGAGGCTCTCGGGGATTGTTTGTTATTGTCCCCGTTTTTTTTTTTTTTCAACGTTTATTTATTTTTTTTGGGACAGAGAGAGACAGAGCATGAACGGGGGAGGGGCAGAGAGAGAGGGAGACACAGAATCCGAAACAGGCTCCAGGCTCTGAGCCATCAGCCCAGAGCCTGACGCGGGGCTCGAACTCCTGGACCGCGAGATCGTGACCTGGCCGAAGTCGGACGCTTAACCGACTGCGCCACCCAGGCGCCCCTGTCCCCGTTTTAAAGACAAAAAAGTCAAGGCATGGAAAGCGATGTACCCAAAGCTACGGAGGGAGTAGGGCCGGGAATTGGGCGGGGCAGACGGGCGCCAGAACCTGTGCGTGACCAGGACGCCACCGCCACGGGGCAGAGGCAGTGTGAGCACAGAAACGAGCTTGGAGAAGGGTTGCGAGAGCTGACTACTAACTTCCTCTCCAAATCGAGTTCCTCATTCTTGTATGTATTAAAGCACATTTTAAGACAATGACCAAAGTTTGGCATGACTGCTGAATGTCAATACTAAGTCCACGTCAACTGAACACTTAATGGTGGGCCGGCCAAGCAGAGAAAATCTAATATGTGTGTTTTTGCAGGACCTCCTCTCCATATAAATCTAATTCTTCCTCCTCCTTTCTTTTTTTCTGATTCCCCATGGCTCTGGAATTTGTTGGGGAGTTTCTGCAAGCTGGCTTAAGCCACACACGGTTCTCTTTCCCTTTGCTTATTTAACAAACGTGCAAGTACCTTTCGGGACATGGGTGGTAAAGCGGAGACAATAAACATTTCTGATAAAAGCGTCGTTAGGGAGAGGATGATTTTTTATCAAATACTGCACATTGTCTCCTCAGACGGCATGTGAAAAGGATCTGGGAGAAGAGATAAACATTTACTCCGGCAGCAAACAGAGCCCCTTTAAGAATGGCCAGCTTAGAACAGCTTATAACAGTCTTCATACTTTAATAGATTTGATTTTCCACATGGCTTCATTTTGTCTGGGTGGCTAACTGACACAATTTATACCCCTCTTCCTTTCCCAGGTCACTACAGTGCACCATTCAGTAAAGCATGCCTTAAAGCTTGTCTGCGTTATATGACCAAACTTCCATTCATTAGTGTTTGAAACACTTCAGCTGTGAAGGAGCTCCTAAATGCTACCAGGTGTGACGCTTTTGCGTAAGAGCAGCAAACGGGAGGAAAAAAAACCCACACCAACGGGCACCCACACACTCACATGAATGCATGTGTGCGTGCACGTGTTCTCTCTCTCTCTCTCTCTCTCTCTCTCTCTGTCTCTCCATCCTGGGCTTTAATCACAGATCACTGCTCACTGCAAACCCTTTGCGAAAGGTTTCAAACATTCTCTTCCCCCAAAGACCGAGAAAGCTGTAAATCCTGGGAATAAACACACCTACAAATGAATGGATTACAGCTTAAAAAATATAACCGCAGCAGCATCAAGTCATGAGATTTCACACCGGTTTTGTTTAGTCTGCTTCGGGTTATGTGGGAAATGTGGAGCGTATGAAGCTACCTCCCCTGCTCCCAACCCCCAGACTGAGGGCTTCACATATTTAAGCGGCAGGTTTATACCTCTTGATAGGCAACAGGCCATGACCCTGAGATTCTCTACGGAGCCCTGGCCACAAAGGAGGATGTAGCGTGATCAAAGCCACGGACAGCCGAAAGAGAGACAAGCCGAGGTTCGGCTGCCCTATGACCTTGTCTTTTCACTTAATATTTAAATTCCAGAAAGTCACTAAGTTGTTAGGCAGATACACTCCTCATCCGTCCCCAAATGACTCACTTCTCATGATGACATGAGGTGTGAACTTAAGAGTACCGCTCTGAAACAGACCACAGCATAAAAGCTGGCAGGTAGATTTTATTCCCTCTTCTTCTGGTTAACAAATTACTAGAACTCCGTCAAGCTGGAAAACCTCCTGGATTTAGCTGTAATTATTCCATTTCTAACTGCTCGATTTTTCTATATCATCTGGAACCCACAGTACTGTCAGATCCGGAAGGAAATAGAATTTTCAGGCCATGAACTTACAAAGACCTTGTAGTAGATGGAATGTGATCAGCTTTTCAAAACATTCCCAGAAACTTTGCTTGATTTGAGCTCTTGAAGCTCCCGATATGTGAGTGGTTTATTTAAATCCCTGAGACACAACTCAGCTGAAAATGATGGTCCCTCATATTGTTTCCTTTACTTAACCGTTCTTAACACAACACGGAGAGTCGTTTTATTCATGTGTCTTTCCGCTGACCTTGAAATTCTTCTACTGGTGGCTGTCAGTTAGTACTGGGTATATAACTAGAGGGTCAGAGAGTGGGAGACTCACTCCGCGAACTTCTGGAAGTGATGTGGCTCTCACATGCTCCGCATGATGGTTTTCTCACATGTCTAGTAGGTGGAGAGTTCTCTCTTCTTGGCATGGCCCTGACTGGCCACCCTCCAAGGTGGTGACATGGCCACCTTTGCAGTGATTTGACTTTTCGCTACATGTGTGGTTTGCCGTGGCAAAAGTACGGGTGTAATTAGGAGAAGAAAAATCTTCCCTGTCCGGAAAAAAAAGATGAACTTGGAACACCCACCCTCTGCTGCCCCAAGTGTCGCAGCTGACTAGACTTCACACGGGCCCTTCTGTGGTGCCAAGTGCGGACCGAAACGGGTGATGGAGGGAAGCAGCAGCTGGCTCTGATGTCCCCAAAGACTCTTATTTCCATAGGAGAGTAGTTGGTGGGGACCCCTGAGATTCAACCTTCTCGGGTGGCTTAGAAGACACCGCCACTTAGGACAGACAATAGCTTGCACCTCGAGATACTTATTTAAATTACTTCATGCTTGCAACACATGGCCAAAGGACCTTTGAGCTGGTGTAGGCCCCCCCCAAGAGCAGCTTTGAGGCAATAGGGAGACTGAAATCCGAGAGCCGAGAGTTCCGCACGTCTCGTTAGGCCAGTCCACAAGGTGGGAAGGCAAACCAGCAGCCGTCTGGTCAAGGAGGCTAACTGTCGGAAGGGGGCTGGGGGAAGGCAGGATAAGAGGACTTTTCAAAGTGGAAGTGCACGGTGAC
Organism: Lynx canadensis; assembly: GCF_007474595.2. NCBI lineage: Eukaryota > Metazoa > Chordata > Mammalia > Carnivora > Felidae > Lynx > Lynx canadensis. The sequence goes on along the minus strand of NC_044309.1, from coordinate 90,631,138 downwards.
ATTTTTACGAGCACCGGCCACTAAGACCTCTGAACACTGAACAGCTCCCAGCCACTCACGCGGCCGCTTTACAGAGACAACGGAGGCGGCACCACATCGGGGCGAAACACGCGAGTCTTTTGGGCAGAAAACTGAAGAGAGGGAAAGGAAAGTGGGCAGAGTTGGAGGACTGTATTTTTATTATGACTCCTGGAAAATTGCACTCATTTTGCCTTCGTTTTTCTTTCGTTCGGGGGGGGGGGAAGAGGAATTTAATAAATGTAACTCTTTCATTGCTTTCGTTAAGCTTGCAAAAACACCCCCCTAAAACCCAGAAATAGAGTTTGCACTTATCTCCACTCCGCATGTGGCATTTACCTTTGGGTTCACTTCCGCTAATTGATTCAAAAGGAGGAAGAAGACAGCCCAATACCCAGCCTTATCCTCTAATGCTTGATGGAATTTTAAACGTCTTAAGAGTCTAATCATAGATCTTAGCACACAGACGCGGGTGAGGGCGTGTGCTGGAGGAACGTTTAGTATTTAATGTGAGAGCCGAAGCTCTGGGTTTAATTTTCAGATGCAGACTAAACAGCAGGTCTGCAGTGGAAGAGGGGCCGGTGAATTCTAAATGGAATCGGGAAACGGAAATGCTCTCCTTACAAATTTTAGGAGTTGGGTCCCCATGATCCCCCTCTTTGTGTGCAGTAAGGAGTGCAAAATCCCAGAAGTCCATGTCGGCTTTAATAAATCCTTATTTCTTCTCCTTGATTGCAAAGAATTCTGCAACTCTGTTATTATAAAAATGCTGCAGGCTAAAAATACATCTGCAATTTAAGCTATCTTGCCAATAAACCTACAAATACCTGGTTGTCTAGAAAGAGTCGTTATGGTTTAGTGACAGATTCTTATTGTCATCTTAACGTGTCCAACTCGTTAAGGACTCAGAATGACAGACACATTTGAGAGTTTTTCACGTTGCTGAGTATCTCCAGCCAGTCCCACCCGAAAAGAAATAACGGGCTCTCTGCCTCAGCAGCAATGACCAGAAACCAATTTTTCAAGTTCCAGCTGCAGCTAAGTGACCCGCAAGACCGCAAAATGGAGTTTTTCTATTTCTCTGTCAGATATTTTAACTTGAAATGGATTTAAATAAACATGAAAAAAAAAAAGAGGGGGGTGCCTGGGTGGCTCAGGCGGTTGAGCGTCTGACTTCGGCTCAGGTCATGATCTCGAGGTTTATGGGTTCGAGCCCCGCGTCGGGCTCTGTGCTGACAGCTCGGAGCCTGGAGCCTGCTTCGGATTCTGTGTCTGCCTCTCTTTCTCTGCCCCTCCCCTGCTGGCGCTCTGTCTCTGTCTCTCAAAACTAAATAAACATTAAAAAAATTAAAAAAAAAATGGATTGAGGCTGTTTAACTTCATGGAAAGTGATTATTTCCTCCAACTAGGAAAACTTTACATCAGATTTTTAAAAATACGTTAAATGGAACATATAGAAACCGGATAATCTGGCAAGTGGAAGGTGTTCTGGTGGAAATGTTAGGAGGGGAATATACTTTTTGCAAAAGGAGACTTAAGAAGTTGGGATATTCATGGCATTTGTACCTAGTGCTTTCTTTATTTTGGCTTTATGTCTATAGAAATATACAAGCGTCAGGACTATCCTGCATGTGTGACCATCAACTTGATAAAGTCAGTGTTAAGGTCTTTATTGAGGGATGTTTAAAGTAAAGAAGACTGGTTGATCCTAGAGGTCGTTGACCACAGACATCAGCCCTGGCATTGATGGGCTGTGTAACTCACGTCTATTCTCACTGTGTCAGACCAGTAATGACCATACCCACCTAACTGCCCAGCAGGGTGTGAGGGGAAAATGTGACAACCAAATGGGAACGTTTTTGAAAAAAAAAAGAGAAAAAAAATCCTATAAGATACAGTGTGGAATAATGATTAATTGCAGTTACTCATTCTCTGTGTGTTTCTTTACCTGTGGTTCAATGATAGATTGGTGAGCAAGGAACACACGATTTTTAAATAAAGCCTTGAAAAAGAAAACCAAACAAGATGTTTTTGATTTCTCAAATGCACTCCTGTTTCTCTCGTCTGTGTCCTTGATCAGGGCTCTGTCACTGAAAGTATCATAAACAGAGGTCACTGTTCATCCCCAGGATATGCAGATTTGTTTCCTGGGGTGAAGGGATATTTACCACTGATTTCAGAAGGGAGTCACACTTTGCAGATAGGGAAATCATTTCACGGATAAACTGACTGCAAGTTTCAAGATCCTGTAAGTCGCCCTTTCTGAGGATGGTGAGCTGTACGGACTTGCCATGCCTGTTCTAATGCTTACTAAAGGAGCCTCAGGTTTGAAAAATACTAAAGATGTAGCGAAAGGATTTTTGCACGAAGGAAGCATTCAGGAGAAGGAAGTTTATTTCAACATCTCCAAAAATGGTTGAGGAATGTTCTTGTTTTCATGCAAAGCAGTTTTTGAAAATGGCTAGGTTAAAGGGTATTTAATGGTTCCATTCCAGATGTGTTTATCGGTGGCACAGACCAGGAGAAACCTTTTCTCTTTGTTTTCTATGTGTATAAATTTTGCATATTGCTGTATTTGTCGCCAGGGAAGAGAACATTGCTGGATTTTAGTCAAACATTTTTCACCGAATGTTTTTCATTGTCCTGGGTTAGGACTTTTGAATAAGATTGTGAAAATATCAGTAACAGCAGTAAGTCAACAAATAATTACTCAATATACATTTGAGTGTTCAGCAAACACTTCCTGAACGTAAAGGAAGTATCTTGGACAAAGCAATAGATTTCTATTCAAACATTACAGATTTTCTTAGAAAGACCAGGTTTTAAAACCAGTTACTATTTATCCATATTAATTTGGGTCAGCATGTTTGGATAATGAGAAGAAAGTTTACCTATTGAATAAATAATTGGTGTTTATTCGACTCACATCACCACGCAGAGGAAAAGCAGGCAGACATTGCCATTTTCATTTTTAGCCTGATCCATGGGCTTCACATAGTTAAAAACAATCATACTTAAAAAAAAAAAAAAACTCATATAGGAAATCTGGCAAACCCAGAAACACTAAATTTTTGCCTTTTGGAGGTTTTTACATTGAGTGATGTGTTTTCACTTCTGTTAGAAGTTTATGTCATCTCTATGAGACATTCTCTGCCAAAACACAGCTGACTTCACCTCGCTCATATTCCCTTATTACAAGTGTTGGCTAAGCTAATTACTTCATATGTTTATGGTTAATAATAATTTTGATATGTCTCTTTGCCCCACCTGTGCTGTTACGTCCTTGAGGGATTTTACCGTAAGGGTTAAACGTTGATTTCTGCTGTGCTCTCTCCTTTTCCCTTGACCTTTGCAATGTCAGAGGTCAGAGGTTAAATCAAAAAGTATTTCCTCTACAACAAAACAGTGCCGCTCAGGCTGGGCTTTGATAGAATTCTTCGTGTTTTGCCGGTTGGTACCAAACAATTACTGGCCCACAAAATGTTTTGCCAGCTTGAAAGAGCCTAAGTAGGAAAATAAATAAATCAGTGCTCTTTACGACTTGGGCAGCATAAATCACGGTGCAGTGGGAGAGTGACCATTTGCAAATCGGATTTATTAGGAATTATTTACTGCATTGGCCAAGGTACTATTTAAAAGACGAGTGTTGGACTGAGAATACCCTCCCTCTCCCCCCCTCCTCCTTTCTCCTTTGTGTGTCTAGACCGAGAGCCCCCAGTCAAAATGCCTTCTTTAAGAACAAGATGCTGACTGCAATTCATCAACGTGCTTGTCCCAAAACGAAATCTCTCCTTTTGCTCCAAACAATGTTTAGGTTGTCTGAAATATAAACATCCTTAAAACAGCCCTTGAAGTCCCTGTAAAAACATTCAACCTTTTTTTTTTTTTTTTTTTTTTTTTTTTTTTAAGAGGGGAAAGTCCCATGATAACCAGACTTACTGAGAGTTCTTTGCCCTGGTACACCCCCCCACAGAAGATGTTACTCGCAGGTAAAGATTCTACCTCAAAACACAAAGCTCTGTTTCTGCTCTTTTAGAAACGGGGAACTTTCCGAGCCTCTCGTTGGGAAATTGAAAAGGAGCAGGTTTATACCTGTCTTCGTTGCTAGAGGTGGCACTTGCCAGGGCAGAACAACCATGAGGAAACTGGGTTGAAAGTCCGGAGAACCGTTAGGATTTTTAAAGCCGATTTTCCCGTTTGGGTAGACTCAGGTGAGAAAAGACTGTCTGAATTATCTAGCAGGAGTCACTTTGGATCTCTGTTCAAAGCCTTCAGAGAAGGAACCCAAGAAACAAGAAGATATCTGACGGACCAGCCAAACCTTTTTAGAGGTCTGAGAGGGCGTGAGATTTATTCTCATCAAAGTGACAAGCCGAGGAACAGCATTCCCTCTATCGATAATAATAATCGGATACTTGTATGGGGTTAACTTTTATAAAAGCAACGCCGACACAAATCCCACCACTGTTTCCTACCAAAGAATGTGTTCCATGTGGCCGAGAAGTCAACTGCATCACACTGCTAAAACACGAAGACATGAGCTCATTTCTATTTATTGCTTAATTTGCCATTTTAAATAAAAATAGAGTGCCCTAGTAATCTTTGTTCTCACCGTTTCTGTAATTAAACAAATTAATGTGAATATTGCAGATTTTTCTCTTTAGATTTTTAAGAGACCTTTAACTTCCCCCTTAGGATGTGGGACACACTTAACGTCTGTAGCTGATGGCACCTGGTGGACTTTATAAACACAAACCCTGGCAGCAGGGTTTCCCTTAAATTTTTATTCTTCTCTGGACACATGTATTTACATACATAAACACATATCTCAATTTGGGGACTTACTGTAATTCTACACTTGTCTCCTCAGAATGAATTTTGTTGCTTTGTATACCAGTTTCCAGGAGTGGCACTCTTGAAGCTCTGGAATTCTCAAATTTCAGAATTTGATGGCATTGGGATATTTCACAATAGAGTCTTTGTAATTGCGACATACCGCCAAGAAAAGTGGTTCTGACTGCTTCAATCCTAATGAGAGGATGTGGCAATCACTGTAACATTTCCCCCTTAAAGATTAAACAATCTTTATTTTTGAAACGTGCAGGGAAAATGCCTGAGGTCAAAAAGACAGTTTTGGACGAATTAGAATTCTAGACTTTTTGAGAGTATAAATCTCCGGAAATTAGAAATCCAGCCTCCCCAAATAAGTCAGAACATAGTAATGCTCCCTGGAATTTATAGAATTATGGATCTCTCAAAGTTTTCTTGGGAGTAAGGGAGATGTGTTGTTATGATCCCAGTCCACAGATGGATAAATGAGGCACAGAGAGATTAATTCGTCCAGTGATGGGGCCAGAAAGCCAAACCTAGGTCTCCTTACACGCTGCCGAGCTCTTTTCTTTAGATGTGAAATACTTCATTGTATTAAAATTTTCACCACCTCAAAACAGGATCTGAATATAGTACTGTTGACGAAGAAAGGATATGAGCCTGAGTTAATCCAGACTGCCACATGGAAAAGCCATCTGGGAGGGTATTTTGAAATAAACAGATGGAAAAGGAAGAGATCCTTTTGAATGTAGTGTTAAATTTACATTATCCTCCATGAACTTCCTTGTAGCCCCCATGTTTATATAATTCATCACTATGTCCTTAGACAATATAGATTAGGAAGCCCAATGAGCTCACATTCTTTTTTTGTTTTTTATTTTTTTTAACTCTGAACTCTCCTTTCAAGGGCAACTTCTGGAGCAGGGTCTGTAACACAACCACACGGATCAGCGAAGACCAGCCCAGTCTATCTGTGCCTTCTTTGCCATTCCTGAGTTTCTTGGGAAAACATTTATTATTTCTTGGTGTATTACTGACCAATCCGCAATCAGTTTCAGACACACTGATAATCTCCACCTGTAATTTATTTGTTTCTGCCCCTCTACTTTTGAATATGCCACTCATCTCATTCATAGCATCTCTGTTTCCCTAATTTATATCTCCATTTTCCCCTCTGCAACTAGACGGCAACACAAAATAAAAAGTCTTCCAGGAATTATCCCCTTAAGTGACACACGGTATTCCACTCATCCGACTGTATCCCCTATGTGCCTCATATCCATTGGCACTCTGTGGTCATTTGTTCAACAAATGTTCACATGTCTTCTTGTGCGTGTTCACCAAGTATTCTTCACCTCTGGCTGCACATTAGAATCGCTTGGGGAGTTCATAAAAAATACCGATGCTTGGGTCTTCAGACCCCAAAAAATCAGAATCAGTGAAGGGTAGGGCCGGTGGCGTAGGCAAACTTGCTCTTCAGGAAAAAAAGGTCCTGATCGGTAGCAGCTGTCAAATTCCACGGTGTAAATACTTACATCAGACTCGATTTCAAGCTACCTACTGGACGTCACCTGACACAGAATTTGAAAGAGGTGCTCACGATTGGCTCACAAGGGCTGGCTCTGCATATACTACTGGGCAGGGTTCAGGCATATACACAGTTCATGTACATGGTGATATATGTATGTCCCATATAATCTCTAAGTGATTCTACCATGTAGCTAAGGCTAAGAAACTCTGAACCAGATTACACATTTCTTGGATGCGATAACTATTTCATGTGCCTCATCTTCCCTACAACACCAAGAATAGATACTGAGTCAATGTTGTTAACAGACCACAGAAGGTTATTAATCGAATGTTCATAGCCAGTGATGCAACAGTGAACACGGCAGTATCCTTTGGCTCAAGTGAACTGACTTTTAAATTTACTTTCTCTTGATTTTCTTACTGATGAAAGATGAGAGGCTAAATATATTCGCAATCTCCTACTTAAAATGTCAAGCTTTGGGGCGCCTGGGTGGCGCAGTCGGTTAAGCGTCCAACTTCAGCCAGGTCACGATCTCGCGGTCCAAGAGTTCGAGCCCCGCGTCGGGCTCTGGGCTGATGGCTCAGAGCCTGGAGCCTGTTTCCGATTCTGTGTCTCCCTCTCTCTCTGCCCCTCCCCCGTTCATTCTCTGTCTCTCTCTGTCCCAAAAATAAATAAAAAACGTTGAAAAAAAAATTAAAAAAAAAATAAAATGTCAAGCTTTTGTTTATATTTTGTTTTGTTTAATATCGTTTACAAACACTCAAACACTGGTATTTATTTTTAGTTCCCCCTACCACTGTTGGCTTTTAGGAATGGGGGCAGCCCTGAGAAATTTTTTTCATGTTAACTCTCTTTTATGCTACTTAACACATACATGTAATTACGCTGACACATTTTCCCTGCATGCTTACATGTGTTTAGAAGCTTCAGTTCTCTTTCAAGCAGCATTTGTAAAGAATAGTAGACACATAAGATTGCTCGGATGGTCTTTCCCAGTCCAAGCAACATTGTCCCAAGACAACAGGGTGCAAAGTACCTTTTTAGAGACCTCCAGAGAAAAGATCACATGGATATTTTCAATTACGTGAAAGAGATCTACAAAGAACTTGATAACCCACAACACCGGGCAACAACTTACTTCAGCAGTTTCTGTGTGATAAAGCCAGATCTCCTGGGTATCTCTTTAAACTGGAAGGGGAGAATTGTGGGACATGTTTATACTTTAAGAATGGTTAAGTTGACTCTTGGTTAAATTTACTCGTGGTTAATTTAATCTTCAGGTTTTGTCTTCCTTCAAGATCTACTTCCTCAATAGATACAATTCTTATGTTTCCATGTATAGATTATATTTAGGACAAAAACACCAAGCATAAAGAGTAAGAAAAGTAAACCTGGCTCCTCATTTTGATGTTGCCAACACCTCAGAAACTGTGATGCAGCCAAGAAGGCAGGACCTGAGGGTTCATCAATCTGCAAAATTGGTATGACTTAATTTCCCAGTTTCTCAGCCCTCTTTGAGGAGGTTTCAGCTTATCCAAGCTTATGGAATAATTCAATGAACAGATACGTTTCCTGTCATGAATCACGATATATTTTTCAGCTAATAAGTCCTGTATCAAGTCAATGGAATATGGGTAGATAGAAGGAAAGGACAAAATTTGATGTTTAAGATTGGCAAAACACATGGTAAGATCATTAAATATTTCGTGTGAGGCACTGAAATAAAGATTTTACTTTTTAAAGTATTTCTATTTGCTTTGTACACTTCAGGCCTTGATCTCCTAGGGTTTTCTTTTCTTTTTTCTTTTAAGATTTTATTTGTAAGTAATTTCTACACCCAACGTGAGGCTCAGCCTTAAAACACCTTAAGATCAAAAGTCCCAAAAGCTCCATCAACTGAGCTCACCAGGTGCCCCCTACGGTTTTTGGTGACACAACTCAGACTATGTATTCCTGGCTTTGTCTGAAGGACACAACGAATTTTCATGAATACTGGGATGCTGACATAATCAAAACTAGAAAAGGACACATTTAAGGTTTAATTTTGGGTTATATCTTTTCACTTTACTCTTTATCTTAATTGGAAGGAAAAGAAAATCATAATGCCCATCTCTTACCTGAGCAGGCTTCTTCTGCACGACTTGTTGTGGCTAAGGAAGAAACAAACAAACAAAAAACCTGTTACGTCTTAGAAGGAAACATACTTCACGACAATAATTAAGTATACGTGTTTCAAATATACACATTTGTCTGCAAAAATTTGGTTCTAAAATTAGATTCACGGGAGGTGTGAAAGGGCCTAATTTGCTAACATTTTGCTTTAAAAACACTCCGCTCTCTTGGGATACACTTTACATACGATACAACTCACCAATAATGTGTATAATTCAGTTTCTTTAGTACATCCGGAGAGTTTGTAGTGTCATCATCATCACAACCTAATTTCAGAACATTTCACCTCCTCTAGAAGAAACGCCATACCCGTTATTATTGACTACCCCCCACTCCCTGCTGCCTGCCTAGTCACCCTGCCATCCCTAACCAACCACTCATCTCTCCGTCCCTGTAAATCTGCCTACTCCAGACATTTCAGGTAAATGGAATCATACAACATATGGTCTTTTGTGCCTGGCTTCTTTTACTTAGCGTAACGTGTTCCAGGGTCATCTGGGTCATACCATGCATCGGTCCTTCATTCCTCTTTATGACTCCATAACATCCCATCATATGGCCACACCACATTTTGTTGATCCATCCGTCAGCCGATGGACATTTGGGTTGTTTCTGCCATTTGGCTATCATGAATAATGCTATGAGCATTCGTATGCAAGTTTTAGTGGAGACATGTTTTCATTTCTCTTGGGTAGTTTGGAGTGGAATTTCTGGGTCATACAGGTGACTCTAGGATAAACTTTTTGAGGAGCTGTCAGTATTTCAAAGCAGCTGCACCATTTTACATTTCCACCAGCAATGCATGAGGGTCCCAATTTCTCCACATACTTGTCAACACTTGCTGTTGCCTGTCTTTTTCGTTATAAATATCCCACTGGGTGTGAAGTTCGTCACTGGGGTTTTGATCTGATTTTTCCCTAATGACAATTGAGGCTGAAAATCTTTTCATGGGCTTATGGGCAATTTATTTATCTTCTTTTTTTTTTTAATGTTTATTTATTTTTGAGAGACAGAGAGAGAGAGAGAGAGGGAGTGGAGGAGGGGCAGATAGAGAGGGAGACACAGAATCCGAAGCAGGCTCCAGGCTCCGAGCTATTAGCACAGAGCCTGATGCGGGTCTCGAACTCACGAACCGTGACATCATGACCTGAGCTGAAGTCGGACACTTAACCGACTTACCCACCCAGGTGCCCCAATTTATGTATCTTCTTTAGAGAAGTATCTTCCAGATCTCTTGCCCATTTTCAAATGTGTCTTTTCATTATTGAGTTAAGAGTTCTTTATATGTTCTGGATATGAGTACCATCAGAATATGATTTGCAAATGTTTTCTACCATCCTGTGGGTTTGTTTGCTTTCTTGATGGTTTCATTTGCAGAATATTGTATTCTATCTATATCTGTATCTAATTACGTATATAGAACAGAATTCTCTTTTTTGAGTGAAACACCTAAGGGAAGTTTTTTCTACCCAGCTTAAATGAATTTTCCAATAATTAGAATATTAGCAAGATATTTAAACCATTCTTTGGTATTGCAAAGTTGGGATTTGAAGCACGAGCTTTCTGATGGATGACTTCCAGTACTCACTTTCACATCTGAATATGAGCCCTACTTCTTCTATGTACCTATCACTAGGGTTCGCAAGTCCAACCGAGCCACTCTGATGTGGCCAGTGACGCACTTTCGTGGCACAAGTGAAAAAAATAAAATTTCTACAGTTCTCCCAGATGACAGAAGTTAGGGTAAATTCACTATATCGTGGGGGCATACAGCTCCTATTCATTTTCCTTCCTCTTGGAATTTCTGTGATGATGCGATTGTCCTATGGCTGACGTATTAAACATGTTACATAAAGATCATCAGAGCTTTTTTTTTTTTTTTTTTTGGATGGACGAGATGAACAGTTTTAAAAATGGCAAGATACTTTTGTTCACTGAAAAGAAAAAAAATTCTGCCCTTTGACTTGAAAACCACAGGAGAGATGACATCATGAAAAGCCAGGTATGGAGACGATGTCTTCTCCAAGTGGAACTGAACCAAACGTGATTAGGACTGCTTGCCTCTGAGGGTCCAAAAGTGTGTGCTAAGAGAGTATTCATTTCAGAAGAGCCATGTGTCAGGACAGACCCTTTCTTCCTTCTCTTTCTTCCCGCCGATTACACCTGTACACATGTTTACTCCCAAACCGCTTCAAATCCCCACGCATTCTTGCAGGCTGACTGGTTTCTACTGCCCAGAAGTTCCCCTCCTCTTTTGGCTGAAGATCCCACATTCATGTGGCTTCTGCGCACTGCGGGGCTCAATGAAATCCTCTGAAAGGGCTGCCAACTCACCCAATTTTCCATGAATTAGGTCCTGACACTTCAATGAGGGGAAAGACAATGTCTGAAACTCTGCCAGCGCTGGCTCCCGGCCTAGCCCGTGTCACAGAACCTCTCCCAGCTGCCCTTGCACACAGCACTTCATACTTTTCCGACCACCAAACAAACAGACCCTTGAACACTCTCAGTGCCAGTTGGGGTTACGGCTGCCAGCATGTTTTCCCGGCCTCTGGCACCCAATGGCTCCAGACCGTGCCGAGAAAGTTTTTTGTTGTTGTTATTTTGTTTGGTTGTTATTTTTTTTATGAATGGCTTGGATAGAAAATGCAGACGGAAGCATAATACTACAGCCATTCATAAAAAGGGAAAGGAAACAAACCGTAGTCTGGCAATCTTCGGAGACACCAAACAAACTGCAAGTCTCTTATCTTCCTTGAAGTATCTCCTAGCTTAGGACTAAGTGTTGATACCTAGAAAACAGTTGCTCCTTAGGATTCTTGTCATCAGAAACATGGTCGGCCGTATATCTCTATAAGAATTGAATAATGTCAACTACGCATATCAATCTTTAGTGTGACCGGCAGGATACTTTCCTGCACCTCAATACATGAGTAATATTTTGCACATGCTTTTCCCACATAAAAACCAAAATCCTTTCTATTTTTAACAGCTGCCCCTTTGTGACCAGGAGGTCCCAAGCCTTATTATTTCCATATTTCCCCCCTCCCCCGCAGGGAAACTAAGGTAACTAAAGTAACTGAGGTAAATAGGGAGTTTAAGTAACCTCCCGGAGATCATTTTCTCAAGCTAAAACAACCTGGGTCTTCTAGTTCTTTTAATACCCTGTAAAACGCTCCGAGGAAACCCATCTTCCTCCTTAACCAAAAATAAATAAATAAATAAATGAATAAATAAATTCAAATCCAGGTCCAATCCAGGAGGAGAATGGCCTTGATTTCCAACTCCAGATTCACCTTCTTCTTTGGGATCTCTCGGGATTCCCCACTGCCACCAGGGCCAGAGGAAGGCCATGGCTTCCCCAGCAGGGCCCAGGTCTGGTTCCACAGGCGACTCTAGGCGACTCCAGTCCTGAAGACTCCAGGCGACTACCAGAGGACGAGAGTTAGGTCCCAAAGCTCCAGCTGATTCTCTCTCCTCCACTGGAAAGTCTGCCTTTATTATCAAGTGTGGAGGGTCTAAGAAGTCCCTTTTAAAGGCATGGATTTCATAATGACTGTTCTAGTGCACAAATTAGCAAAGTCCTCTATAGTGGCTCTTTTGGATGATTCTGCTGATTGTTTTTAATAAGTCCGTGCCCATGAGTTCCTACAGCTTGGGCACCTTGTCGACTTGGTGTGCAAACCCCTTCGTGCCCTGAAATCTGAGGTACTTTAAGTTATTAAGAGATAGTTACACCTTTCAAAAAGTTTGTAATGCAAATCTCTCGTTCGGCCGTTGTATTTAAACATCTAAAATACAGTAGGTAAAAGACAGCTTTCCAGCCAGAATGAAATGACATCTCAGCGACTACAAAGGACTTCGAAGGAATGCTGTGGGTTAATACAACATTAAAATCAAACCGTGAGAACTAAAAAGACCCCATCAATAGAACAGATCACGTAAAGATGAAGAAAGGCCCTCTTCTCACCACATGGGCTCCAAAGTATGGTTCTCTGTAGGCTCATCCTTCCATTGCACTAGTTCAGCCAAATTCAATGTACCGTCTTTACACAAACAAATATTATTGTTAAAGTTTGTACGTAGCGTAGGATACAGCACGCTAAGAAGTCACAAAGGATACTAAATGAAAAGCACATACTTTTAGATTTCGGAGATCATAGGGCAAACCAGTATTTCTCCAAATGAAAGGAAAACAGTTATTGATTTTTTAATGTCCACAGAGTATTTTGGTTTTTGAGATTTTACAGAAAGACACTTGTAAAGGACGTGGCCTGCCACACCATCTATTTCAGAATAATTAAGGGGTTCCCTAGCCCTTCTGAGAATCCAGCCTGTGGTTCCAGGGAGTCTAGATATTTAAAGCTGATACTTAGACAGCTAAGCCACATTTCTAGTAGGCATTGAAAGAAAATCCTTCATAACAAAGGACCTAGACATTAGTAGCTCATTTTTAGTACTAATCTAAACAGTAAATGAAATGAGGCTGGAAGTGGGCTTACCAACTTAACTTTTTAAAAAATCAGGTTCAGTGTGCAGTAAAGTGAGGATATCCTTATGAAAAAAGTCTCAAGTTAACCTCTGAAAGAAAATAGCCCTTCATTTGGATCTTTGTACAGATGGGTCTTTTGGTTTCATGTAAGCAGCAGATTTTTAATCTAATTATATCTTTGGTTTTTGCCAGCCAGTGGGAGGAGGTTTTGTCCACTTTGCTTGAAAATCGTAAGACCGTTGTTCAATCAAGAGGTACTTCTGTTCCCTAGCACAATCTTCTCTTCATGTAAATTGTTTTTCATTCTCACGGTAGTTTAGAGTAAGACAGATCCCCTAGCGGTTTACTAAAAGAGGATTTTAAAACCCTCATTTCTTCTGTGAGACATTTTAGGGGACTTTAACTTCTCCCCAAATAACATCTCACAGGTAAGTTTAGCTTTAAAGTTTTTTAAATTAAATATGGGATACTAAAACGTTTGCTAAATAGATATTTGTTTTTAGACCTCCAGAGAGTCCTTTAAAAAAAAAAGTTACTTATTTTTGAGAAAGAGAGAGCGAGGGGGAGAGAGAGACAGAGTGCGAGCAGGGGAGGGGCAGAGAGAGACGGAGACACAGAATCTGAAGCAGGCTCCAGGCTCCAAGCTGTCAGCACAGAGCCTGATGCAGGGCTCGAACTCATTAACCGTGAGATCATGACCTGAGCCGAAGTAGGACACTCAACTGACTGAGCCACCCAGGCACCCCTAGACTTCCAGAGAGTCCTTTATGCCTAAGTCAGCACGTTGAAAGGGTGGGGCTTATGACTGCAATTGTAACCACACAAGTACAACTGCCTTCATATTTTGCCCAAACTAATGAATGCATCCCTACCGTTTGGAGAAAATTTCATTAAGTAAGATTGAATTCATTCATTAAATTGGCCTACTGCTCAATGACCTCATCTGCTTTCTGGACTAAATTAATTGGTTATGTGTAGTAAAAAGTATCAAACAAATTCAATAAGCAGACACAGCCCAGATTCTACATAGGCAATTGTCCAGTTTCTCCATAAACACTCCAAATATGACCATGAGCCATGAGGGCCAGCAGGAGCTGCAAGTCATGTGGTGTACATGCCTATGGGAGTGCTTTTTGACTTGTATTTTGAACAACACCCTTTTTCACCCTTGTCCCCAATAGTTTAAAGGCAAAAAGATGACCACTCTTTCTGTCTCTAACCAAGATTCATTTCCATTTCTGTGCTGAGAAATATGCTTTTCACCCTCTGAAATTTCACAATGCCATTTTGGATGTATTTTCTTTGAACACGATATTAACCCAACTGAAGGGAGACTACTATCATCAAGAATGAAAATTCTTTCCTGCTTTTCATGAAAGGATGTATCAACACATTTGCTCACGATCTTCTGGATTCATAGTTTTGAAACTTCAGTACTCTAGAATGTCAAGATTTGTATTTGGGTTCCTTTAACAAAATGAACATGCTCTACAGGTTTTGAACCCTTTTTTTTTTTTAGGACATGAAAACCTCTCCCTCTCCTTTTACAAATCAGATCGCAAGTGGAATCCCCCAACAGAAAGCAGACAAAATGAAAATGGTCCTTCTGACAGGAGTATCAGTGCCTCATTCACATGACTTCCACTCCAACCCATTCCTGGCCCTCTAAGATGCCCCTGGAGCCCCTCAATGGAACACCAGAGCTCCAGGGAAGGTCAAATAAAGGTCCCCGATCTTCAGATGCAAATCCTCCATCAGACCTGTATCACCAAGACAGGCAGAGGCAGAGCAATCCCGTTCACTCAGCGCGATTTAGACTGTTGTTAGGTTGAACCATAGGAACTTGCATTTGTGTTTGTCAAAAACAGTGAAACGGCAACAATTTCATATAGTTTGGCCCAATAGACTCAATCGGTGAGGTGACCATTCTCCTTGTAACTTTTGTGATTTGTCATTAGGCTCTGGTAGCCTGTAAGTACTGTGGATTTTTACATTTTCTGTGCACCTAGATCCTGCACTCAGTTTCCCAAGCTGCTCCACCCTGGCTCCTGATCCTGATGCTTATTTTGCCAAAGTCCTGCCAGACTCTGTGGTCTGGTGAAAGGGGGGATTTGCCTATCCTAAGGATGGTGCTCCAGTTTTCTCGTTTATTCTGCAGCTGTTCTCCCAGTCTACCATGGCGGCCTTTGTGACCATCCAGCTAACCTCTTCTCACACCCACACAAGCCCTTCTGAATTCTACTTCTTCACTGAAACTGAACGGCTGGAATACTCTGTATATAACAATGCCTGGTGGCTATCCGGGAAAGCTCTAAAAGGAAACAACATGTAACTTCTCATTTAATTTAGAGTGGTCAACTTCAGCTGTTGCCACCAGTATAAAGAAGTTGAGTTCAGAGTATTCTCTAACGCCAAGCGATCCCGTATTATTTACCTAAGATTTTTTTTTTTTTTTTTTGGTAATTAGATAGGAACCTGGGGTGTCTAAAGTTTGAATTTATTTCAGATCAAATGTTGGTATGACAGCGTGAGGATGCGACTCAGCTACAGCTATACAAATCCCATCTCTGTTGCACGTACCACTTTTCTTGGGCGGGAAGTCTTGTCTTCATGGCTTCCTCAGTTGAGATTGATTGTGTGCCCCCTTGTGGTGGGAGGCCTTAGTACACAGAAACCACCGACCACGACTAGCTGGTGACAATTTTCCGCCAGCTTAGAAAAAGCTTGAGTTAGGTCATAACTTCTATTTCTTGTGCCTCCTGTGTGCAGTTAGAGATGACTGTGCAACGTGTGTACACATGTAGCCCCGGATGGTTACAATTTGACAGCAACATCTGGCTCTTATAGTGCAAAGGAGATTTTGTAGTTCTCTGTACAAAGTCTCCTAAGAAGTGATAAATCTATGGGGAGTTTTGGCAAAATCTCTGGAATTTCTGCTTGGTATTGGGGGGAAGGGGAGGTGTTCTTTATTTTATACTCTACTTGGCTTCACTCTTAGACTTTAATGCAAAAGACGAAAGTAAGCCTCATTTTAAAAGTATTTATTGGATTACTGTAGCAAAGCGTCCTCACTGCGGCTGGGCTCATTTCATCTATTCAAGAATGAGAATAGGTGCAATCGGCTCTAGCTAGTGTTTATTAACATCAGCCTGGGTGTGTATGGCAACGCCACAGCAGTTCTCATTAAAAAAGATTTGGGGGGCCAATACTTCGGAGTCTTAGCCGACCTTCTGGTGCCTTTCAGACACCTCCAGAACGGAGGGCAAAAATCAACAGGGGACCCTTTAAAAATTTCAGTGTCCTGATTAGCTTCAAAAGCCAACCATCTATAATCTGATGAAGGTATTTATTGGCTTATCAAATCCTAATTGATATTTGAGAAACTATACATCAGATGGGGACTGGGTGCACAAAATGAATAATAAACGTTTCCTGGCCTCAAGAAGCCTAGAGTCTAATGGGGGAGACAAGGACATAGATATTAGAATACAATATGCAATTTTAGATTATTCTTAGATTATTTTTAGATTTTTAGATTTAGATATTAGAATACAATATGCAATTTTAGATTATTTTTAGATTATTTTTCTATGTTCAATGCAATCTCTTATGTTCAATGGAATTTTAAGTGTAGAGGGGCATAGTCATGATTATTTTCCTTCTAATAGGGAAAATGAGAAAGTAGAGATAGAAGGGAAAAAAGGATGTAGGAAGCAATTTGACGATTTGATGTAGGAGAAGAGTATCACTTCTTTCCTAAGCTTAAAAATCAAATCAAAACAAAAAAAGATATAGTATGGGGGTAATGTCAAAATTACGGTGAGTCTTAAAATGATACTGTGATGTGCTCCTGAGTTATAACATTTCATAGGCATTTTTATTTTATAGAAGATGACCATGCTTTGGGGATATAAGGCATTCTAAAGTGAACAGCCACACACAGGTGGGGCAAAGGAATACACGGTCTCGTGAGTTGACTTTTCATTTCCATGCTTGCCAATTCTCCAAGATTTGGGGAGGAAACTCACCCGTAGGCGAAAATTTCACCTGAGTGAAAATGGTGAGATTAACATTACGTCACAGAAAAAGAATCCATCTGTTTCAGTCCTATTTCCTTATTCTATAAGTTTTTAAGCACAAACACTACTTACTGTTTAAAGGCTCAAATTC
Organism: Lynx canadensis; assembly: GCF_007474595.2. Classification (NCBI taxonomy): domain Eukaryota; kingdom Metazoa; phylum Chordata; class Mammalia; order Carnivora; family Felidae; genus Lynx; species Lynx canadensis. The sequence goes on along the minus strand of NC_044309.1, from coordinate 90,613,925 downwards.
TTTCTTTCTTTCTTTAGATATTTCTTTTTCCCTGAGTATGACCATTCATATAGCTAGTGCACTTTGCGTATGCACACATGGTTAATAGCACCAAAGTAAAATGAATAATTGTTTGAAACCCCACGATGCCGGGTTTCAGCAAATCTAACACATGCACAGACGCTGAGGGCTGAGTTCGAACTTGAGCTAATGTCAACTTTAGCCAGGTAGAAAGACTAATTAATGTTCAATACTGGATGAAAATAGACACCTACGACATAATGGAAATTAAATGATATATTATTGAAGATGAACAATAATTAAAACTCCAGGTTGGTTGGTGGCATACCTGAAAGTCCATTTAAGACCTAATGTCTTCTTAACGTTTGACTGATTATTCAGATAGTCATCATATGAAACTGGATTGGGACTTTTTTTACATAACCAATTTTATATAATATTTATGCCTTTTCCTGTGTGGTTGGCCATTTGCTTCCGATAGACACAATGTGATTTTTAAAGTAGTTCTAATTACTTTTATTTGGATGAAAGAGATTTAGAATCATTACCTAGAACATTTCTTTGGGACATCAGCATCATGGTGGGGTGAGTCATTCCTTTTTTCTGTCCTCTCTGATTTACAACTACTCAGACATCCAAAACAGAAAAAAAAAAAAAAAAGTTGCCCTTGCACAGCACATCAGGACACCTGAGAGATCCACTGGACTGCAGAGGAGGTGGCAGAGTGAGGGAAATGGCAGTGGAGCCCACAGCAGCCAACGTAGTGATGGCAGAGAGAGGGTGGCAGCTGACCAGCAGTAAGCCAGCAGAACTTTTCCAGCAAAGGAGGTGGAGGGTAAAGGTGGCGAGTGAAGGTCTGCTTGGTCATGTCCTACAGCTGGAGGGACCCCTTGCTCTCTCTGAGAAGAGATGGCAGTGACTGGGGTGGGGAAGGAAAGGAAAAGGAAGTAGGCAGACAAAGAACTGAAGGAAATCTCTCCTGCTATCCGCCCCAGGAGTCAAGAGGATTGCCCATGGACCACTGGGATCCTTCCACCTTGAGAATATCCCTACCGGGCAGTGGGCATACCTAATGCCCAAGTGCTCAGTACACATATCTCCTCCTTTGCTGCCACCTTTTCCTTCCCCGCCCCCTTCCTTTTAATATTTGCTGCCAACATTAGTGGGGAGTCAGCTCTGGGTAAAAGAAACCAAAAACATGTGCTATAGCGCCACCTTCTGGAAAACAAAAGGAAGGTTCTAAACTACCACCTACTGAACTGCTAGAATCAAAGTAAACAAAACCATGCCTAAAAAAGAAAGGTATTCCCTATTTCTGATGTAGAGGCAGAGGCACATCTCGTCAAACACCATGAAAAACCATGGTAAAACAGTATCACGAAAAGTGACAATTTTCCACCAACTGAGCCTAAAGACATGGAATACTGCAACCTAACTGATAAAGAACTGAGAAGAGCTGTTATAAAGAAATTCCACAAGCTACAAGAAAATTCAAAAGTTAACACAACGATCTTAGGGATAAACAGAAGGAGTATTTTACCAAAGAGATTAATATCCTAAAAAAGTATCAAACAGAAATTCTAAAGCTGCAGACCTCAATAAATGTGATGAAGAATGCATTAGAATGCATTGGATATAAAGCAATCATATGAAAAAGAGAACTAGTGAGCTTGAGGATAGAAATATAGAAATTATTCAAGTGGAAGAGGGGACAGAACAAGATTTTAAAAAGTAAAGAAACCCTCTGAGAACTATGTGACTCCACTGGAGGAGCCAACATAAGAATAATGTGTATCCCAGAAGAAGTGAGGGAGAAGGGAGCAGAGAGCATATTTAAAGAAATAATAGCTGAGAAGTTCCCAAACCTGGGGAAGGAACTGGACATACAAGTCCATGAAGCTAATAAAATACCTTGCTATCTCAATGCAAAAAAAAAAATCCCGTCTTCAAGACACACTATATTAGAAATATAAAAAGTCAATGATAAAGAAATAGTTTTAAAGGCAGCCAGGAGAAAAAAGGTAGTAACTTACAAAGGTATTCCCATTAGGCCACTGCAGATTTCTCAGCAGAAACTCTCTGGGCCAGAAAAGAATGGAATGACATATTCAAAATACTAAAAGATAAAAACTTTCAGTCAAGAATACGCTACCTGGCAAAATTATCTTTCAGATATAAAGCAGAAATAAAGGCTTTCCCGGACAAACACAAGCTGAAGCAGTTCACTACCACTAGACCTGTCTTATAAGAAATGTTGCAAGGAGTTGTTCAAGCTGAAAAGGCAAAGGTATACAAAACTCTGATAAGGTGAAAAACAGAATTAGAACTGTAACTCTTTTTTTGAATGTTATGTTAAACGCAACTATAGCATAAAGGTTATAAAAAAAAGGATTAAAAATAACCATCACTACTACAATTTGGTAACATACTCACAGCATAAAAAGATAATTTGTGACATCGAAAATATAAAAGGGGAAGAGTAAAAGGATGGAAACTTTATAGGTAAAAGGAGATAAATTTCTATCAGCAGAAAAAGGACTATTTTATCAATGAGATGTTTTATGTAAACTTCTTGGTAATCACAAAGCAAAAATCCAGAGTAGAGACATGAAACATAAAAAATGGGGAGAAAGAGCAAATCAACATGGAAAACCACAAATTTACAAAGGTAAACAGAAACAGAAGGAAAAAGAAACACTGAAGAAACAAAATAACCAGAAGACAAAAGATAAAATGGCAGTAGTAAATCCTTACGTATCAACAATTACCTTAAGTGTAAATGGATTGATCTCACCTATCAAAAGGCACAGAGTGGCTGGATGCACAAAAAAACCAAGACCCAATTATATGCTGCCTATAGGAGACTGATTTTAGCTCTAAAGAAACACACACGCTCAAAATAAAAGGATGGAAGGTGATATTCCAAACAAATGGAAATCTTTAAAAAGAAGGTGAGCGTGGCCATAGTTATATCTGGCAAAATAGACTTCAAACCAAAACGTGTAACAACAGACAAAAAGGCAATATATAATGATAAAGGGGTCAATGTCAAGAAAATACAGCAATCTGGGGCACCTGGGTGGCTCAGTCAGTTAAGTAAGTGTCTGACTCTTGTATTTGGTCATGATCTCATGGTTTGTGGGTTTAAGCCCTGCGTTGGGCTCTGTGCTGAGCGACGCTTAACCAACTGAGCTGCCCAGGTGCCCCTATGAAATATATTAAGGAATTAATAACATGTCTTAAGGGAGAAATAGACAACAATACAATGATTCTAGGGGACTTCAATACCATTGTCAGCAATGGATAGATTGTCTAGATAGAAAACAAGGAAATGCTGGAACTGAATCACACTTTAGAACAAATGAACTTAATAGACATATAAAGAACATACTATCCAAGAGCAGCAAAATACACATTCTTCTCAAGTGCACATGAACATTCTCCAGGACCTATCATATGACACGCCACAAAACAAATCTTAGCAAATTTAAGAAGACTGAAATCATACCAACTATCTTCCCTGACCACAATAGTATGAAACTAGAAATCAACAAGAAGAAAGTGAGATGATCTACAAATATGTGGAAACCAAACAACAAACTTCTGAACAACCTTTGGGTCAAAAAAGAAATAAAAAACAATTTGAAACAAATAAAAATGAAAACACAACACATTGAATATTACAGGAAGCAGCAAAAGTGGTTTTCAGAGGAAAGTTTATAGCAATAAATGTGTATATTAAGAAATTAGAAGGCTCTCAAATAAACAACCTAACTTTATACCTTAAAGAACTAGAAAAAGAAGAACTAATTAAGCCCAAAGTCAGAAGAAGGAAGGAAATAATGAAGCTCAGAATGGAAATAAATGAAGTAGAAATGAGAAAAGCAATAGAAAAAAAAATCAGTAAACCTAAGAGCTGCCTCTCTGAAAAAATAAACAAAATTGACAAAACTTTGGCTAGACTAACAGAAAAAGAAAACTCAAATAAAAAATTAGAAATGAAATAGGAGACATTACAACTGATACTACAGATATACATAGAGTCATAAGAGACTACTAAGAACAATTACGTGCCAACAAATTACATAACCTAGAAGAAATGGATGTGTTTCTAGAAACACATTACCTACCAAAACTGAATCGGGAATAAAGAGAAAATCCGAACAGACCAATAACTAGTAGTGACTGACTCAATAATCAAAAAGCTCTCACCAAAGAAAACTCTAGGACCAGATGGCTTCCAGAGAATTCTACCAAACATTTAGAAAAGAATTAACACCAATCCTCCTCAAACTCTTCCAAAATATTGAGAAGGAAGGCCAGCTCATTCTACAGGGCCAGCATTACTTTGATACCAAAGCCAGATGAAGAAACCACAAGAAAATAAAATCATAGACCAATATCCCTGATGAATAGAGATGCAAAAATTCTCAACAAAATATTAATAAACCAATTTGAAGAATATATTAAAAGGATTATACATCATGACCAAATGGGATTTATCCTTGGGATACAAGGATGATTTGACATACAAATCAATAAATGTAATACCTCACATGATCATTTCAACAGACATAGGAAAGCATCTGACAAACTACAACCTCCTTTCATGATAAAGACCCTTAACAGAATGGGCAGAGAAGGAACATACTTCAAAGGCCATATATGACAAACCCACAGCTAACATTATACTCGATGGAGAGAAATGGAACATTGCACTTACGATCAGAAACAAAGCATGGATAGCCACTCTCACCACTCCTATTTAACATAGTACTGGAAGTCCTAGCTAGAGCAATTAGGCAAGACAAAGAGGCAAAAAGCATTCAAATTGGAAAGGAAGAAGTAAAACTTGTTATTCGCTGATTATACAATCCTATATATAGAAGATCACAAAGAATCAGCCAAAAACCTGTTAGAATTAGTCAACAGTTTCAATAAAGTGGCAAGACATAAAAATTGACATACAGAAATCAGTTGTCGTCCTTTACACTAATGATGAAGCATCTGAAAAAGAAGTAAAGAAACCATCCTATTCATAATTAAAAAAAAAAACAATCAAATACCTAGGAATAAATTTAACCAAGGCAATGAAAGATCTATAAGATGAAAACTACAAAACTTTGCTGAAATAAATTGAAAAAGACAAACAAATGGAAACGCATCCCATATTCATGGATCAGAAGAATTAATATTGTTAAAATGGCCATACTACCCAGAGCCATTTATGGATTCAATGCAATCCGTGTCAAAATACCAAAAGCATTCTTTATAAGAATAGAAGAAACAATCCTAACATGTGCATGGAACCACAAAAGACTCCAAATAACCAGAATTGTCCTGAGAAAAAAGCTGGAGGTACCATGGTTCCGAATTTCAAACTACACTACAAAGCCATAGTAATAAATATAGTATGGTACTGGCACAAAA